>NC_086063.1:10653839-11016339 GCF_947568885.1 Cydia strobilella | reverse complement strand
TTTTTACATAAATATTGAACTATTATAATAAACATTGAATACTTCATTAGTGCAAAAAACACTTTTAAAGTCGACAGAGTGTTTCTGTCATGCTATTTCCTACTATTACTCACACATGCAAACAGTGTTTCCGTGATGCTTGTAGTAGACAATTTCATGCAGTGTAAGTATGCTGCAATGGCGTTGCGGTATGTTCGTGGAAATACGTGCAAGAGGATTCGGGTTCGAGACTGGTACGTCAAGGGTACTTTTTTTTGTCCTTTTTGTGTTATCTTATGTTTCTTATACCTTTTATTCTTCGAATTCTTGTCCGATTCCGATATAACCGAAATATATTTCAGTGATATCGGAAACGGCTCTAACGATTTCGATGAAATTTGCTGTAAGGGGTTCGATCTAGCTAGGTCTTATCTCTGGGAAAACGAGCATTTTTGAGTTTTTACTTATGTTTTCTTATTCTCCCAGATATTCAGTATTATTAATAAATTAGTTTATAACGTTTTATAAAAATATGTGACGTTTTGAACTAAAAGGTACCACATTGTCGGTTGTCGATTAGGTTGATTTCATTTTGAAGCTTTATGGAAATATGACAACAATAAGTAGGTACCCGTTTGGTTGAAAACGCCCACATATATTGAAAACCTGACTTGCACAAATCTCACCTTTTTGGGTTCTTCCAACTCAGAAAGGATGGAGAATACTGACGATTCTTAGTAGCACTAGCCCAAGGAAGTCCAGGTTTGTAAGTGTCAGGTATCAGTTTTTTTTTAAAGCGCTAAATATAGTTCTACAAGTAAAGCAATCCCTTACTGCCCAGCCTCTATAGTATTTTTCAAACTGGAAGGGTACGATGATAGATTTCATCTCCATACAATTTATAACCTAATAATGCCAAATGTTGCAAAATTATATTGAATTGAGATCTATCATCGTACCCTTGCAGTTTGAAATAGTTATTTACGATACAAGAGCGGAAAAGAGAAAATTCGAAACGAGTGGCGACAGATTAAAACACGACCGCAGAGAGTGTTTTAAATCGACACGAGTTGCGAATTACCTATTCGCACGTGTATCGTACAACGTTTTACAGTACATATGGCCCTTTAAACTTTCGACATATGCATGAAAAGTGCTCTTTACGCACTAGGGCGAGAAAGTTGCACCATATGTACTGTAAAATACTTTTTAGTACATATGGTGCTACATATACGTTACCGCCCTAGTGCGGTAATTAGTTACGTGCATATGTCGAAAATGTAAAGGGCCATAATTATGTACTGTAAAACGTTGTACAATACACGTGCGAAAAGGTAATTCGCAACTCGTGTCGATTAAAACACTTCCTTCGGTCGTGTTTCAATTTATCGCCACTCGTTGCCAATTTCCTACTTTTCGCACTTGTATCGTAATGTACTAATAATAAAGTAGTAATTGTAAAATAAAATTAAAACTTTTTATATATATTTTTTTTTTGATTCAAGTAGGTACAGTGAGTAACAACATTGCATGGCCTTCTAATTATAACTATTATAGAAAACGGGATATTTATCATGTTTATTTATATTATTTATTTCTCGATATTTTGGCCGGTCTTGCAAGACCAGTCGTTGTGGAGATCCCTGGGGAGGCCTATGTCCAGCAGTGGATGTCTTGTTGGTGTAGATGGATTCACACAACAAATGAAATAACATTTTTTCATATTTGTTATCCGTAGTTGTCCCTGTACCTGAAAGAAAAATAATATCATGATAGCACAAAATCTCTAATGTTATAGGAAGAAAGATGATGCAACAATATGGATTCTAATAAAGTTATCATTTACTTACCTAGTAATAATTGTGTTTTAACATTCATAGACAAAATTCCATAATTTTCATCCCCAGGAAATGTTTTATTTTACTTTATTGCAGTGAGGATGTCCTGATTTTTTCTGGCTAATGAAGGAAAACATTATATTTCCAAGAATGCCTCTTCATTTTGCACAATACCTAAAAAAACCTAGAGTTAGTGACACATTGACTATTCGGCAACCAAAACAGTAATAATTACATTATATAGGTATTGTTCACTGCTTATATCTACCATTACGGAAGAAGTGAGAATTATTTTCTAAAAAGATCGGCACGAGAAAATTACAATGTACAATGAAGGAATGAAACTGTACCTACCTTACGAAACTTCACCATCATGAATTCCGCTTCAATTGAGTCTGAATTTTTCTGGATTTTCGCGGACTAGAACACCGATGATTTTTGTAACTTGATTTAGACGTTGCTATCATTTTCAATTTATACAAACAAATTGATGTCACAATAAACATGACCCTATGTGTCAGTGTCAACACTGTCAAATAATAATGCACTAAACATGACGGCACTGCAAATCCTGCCAGGTCGGCCAGGCAACGTCGCCAACGTCATAGAGTGGCAACGCCGCACGCAACGTATTTGTACACGACATTTGTGACACACACATACGTAAAATTGATGAAAAAATTACGTTGATTTATGTATGATTTCTGTATGAAACAAAGTTTTTCTATTAATTTAGCGCAAACGAATATTCGAAAGTAGATAAATGAGCAAATATTTGTGTAGTAATAGTGTGTAGTGCCTTAATTAAAGCAGATTGAATTTTGTATGAAAATCGAACCACCTTAATAAAAAAGAAGAGAAATATCTGGGGGCACGGCCGTGCCCCCGCCAAGACGAGACAAAGGGCAAAAGGCAGTGCATATCTTTTCTCGGCACGTTTCACCGTATTTTCGAACCCTCGTAGTTTCGGCTTGGACAATGCTAGAGCTGAATTTTTTTGTATACTATGTACTCAGTAGACTTATCAAAAACACCAAGTTTTATTAAGCTACCTATTATACTTAAAATTTTATAGTACCTTAATTTTCACTGTCCGAAACACATGAAATTGGCGTCATAGAAAATACAGACTACTTCCTGAAGTCTTAGAATGCTGAAATTTGGCATGTAGAGATGGTTCGGTATGCAATCACATATGGTGACCAGAAATCTGTAACTTTCGCCCTGCAACCCCTTAAAATGGGGGTACCTAAAAATACCCATAAACCTGGAAACATTGGTTCCTGAAGTCCTAGAATCGTGAAATTTTGTGTGGTAGCAGTGATCGGAATGCTAATAAAAAAACAACGATAAAAAAAGACAAAAAGTTTTCAAAGTACAGATTTGAACCAGGTAGAACAAAAACCAGCCAGGTAGCGCCCTCTATATTGGCGCTGTTTCTTGCACGAATTAATAAACTAGTAAATATGAAATGACAGCTTTTTAGCGGCATACATTAATAGCAACTTTCCATTCCAATAGGGTTTTACCGGTTGACATTTTGAGAATGAATATCAACTGTAGGTAACATATACCACGGTCTAAAATATAATTTCAAAGTTATGAAACATAATCTGTTCTTTAATTATTTCAAAATAGCTCGCCTAACACTAATCTAATACAGCTACTCAACACTAGATGACGCCGTAATAAACTTTAAAAAATATATTAAAATCGCTTACTTATCACACGCGAGTGAAGGGCTAAACAAACCGGTATAAGTAAGCTCTCCGATTACGCTTATTTTGTTACGGAGCTTACGGTCAGGTTACACTGGTGGGTCCGAGATATCTACACGCCTACGAGTAGCCAGTTGTTGAGTACTCTGTCTGACACACCAGTGACGGCAGTGACGTCCGAAAATAAAAGGTCATATGTGAATGTAAGCTTCCTATCATGATATGACTATTTACCGTTCGCAGTAGCATTTGAGAAGCGTAAGTTATTTGACATTTAGGATATCGAATATTTTAAACAAATATAAAGAATAACGACCTGGTGGCCTAGCGGTAAGAGCGTGCGACTTTCAATCCGGAGGTCGCGGGTTCAAACGCCGGCTCGTACCAATGAGTTTTTCGAAACTTACGTACGAAATTATATTTATCAGTCGCGTTTCCGTGAAAGAAAACATCGTGAGGAAACGGGACTAATCCTAATAATGGCAATCGCTTTCGTAAAAATTTGTGCCTACGCTTATTACCTATTCTTGGAATTAGTTGCCAAGCGAACCCCAGGCTCCCATTAGCCGTGTCGTGGCTAAAAATGCCGGGATAACGCGGTGACGCGAGATGGTGAACTTTAAACACAAGGGAGGTTCTGTGAGCTGTAGAACCTCGCGAACATAGCCTAAATAATGAAATGAAATGAAATGAAAATCTTTATTTCAGGTCTGATCGGCCCATATTTTGTTAGTTTACAGTTCTTAAAAATATATTAGTAAACACACATAAATTGTAAAATAAATTAATTAAAAATTAATTAAATAAGTGTAGCCTATTAGAAAAAAACATAAAACTGTACTTTTTGTTTTCGGATGTCACAGTACCATCAAACAGTTCCCAACGATTGTTAACTCGCGCCGTGTAGAGATCTCGAAACACCAGAGTAACGCGGCCGTAAGATCCGTAACAATGTATGCATATTCGGAGAGCTAATTTATAGGTATATACCAGAATTTTTTACGTCTTGACTTGCGTCAAAATTGCTTACAAAATTTCGCGAAAATAAGTTGAGTAATGGAACGGCGCGAACTTCGCAGTCGCTAAAATCAAATTTTAATTAAAAAAAAAAATGTCAAACTAATCGTCGCACTACAAAGCCGCGGTTTTCCAACAGCACCACGATAACACGTAGGTATGTACCTACACACCAAGGTATCTAGATCCCTAGGTGAAATTTGGCTACTTATTCTCCATTAAGAATTAAATATCTAAATAGATAAAATTTCTGCATTAGATGTTTGCATGTAGATAGAACACGTCTTAAAAAGAAAAAAAAATGCTGAATGATATCGTAACCGCTACTTCTTTAGGCGCTGATCTACAATGACTCCGTCTTAGTCGTAAACATAAACACAAAATTCACAAAAATCGATTGAGTGAGCTGAATCGGAGACCTTCACTAACGCTTACTTCATTAAAAACAATTCCGATTATGGTAATAATGCTTTAAAATTTCTAGAAACATACAATTTATAATACATAAAATTCCTGACTTATAATTTATATAGGCCCTACATATATAGCGCTAGCAATACATAAGTTTTATAAAAATCTAATGTTAAAATATTTTAAATTATGCCTGTTTACATGATTCTGTATTATCGTAGATTCTATAAACGAATAATTGTCATTTCTAGCTGGTATATCAACTCTTACAAAAATGAATGGAATCCCACCAAAAACATTTCATGTAAAGTGTTGCCAAGACTAGGCGCATAAAGCTTTTACACTCAAAAGCTATCAGATCCCGTAGTAGGTACCAAGACTTACTCTGCAAGTCCTAACTTTATAAGCTCTAACTGTATAAAGCCAACATCTTGGTCAAACGTACAGTACGGCTTGGCCGTTTCGTTGCAGTCACATAAACACTCCCTCGGTGGACTTGTTGTACAAAGTAGTAACACAAGTCTTTCAAATTCTGAGTGTCAGTAAGGGATTGTCCAAATTGTCCATTTGACAGCAACGAAACGGCCAAGCCGTACTGTACGTTTGACCAAGATGTTGGCTTTATACAGTTAGAGCTTATAAAGTTAGGACTTGCAGAGTAAGTCTTGGTACCTACTACGGGATCTGATAGCTTTTGAGTGTAAAAGCTTTATGCGCCTAGTCTTGGCAACACTTTACATGAAATGTTTTTGGTGGGATACAAATTTCATTGAGTACCTAATACTAAGATTTAGAAAGTTAGCAATGTCACTTTTTTCACGACTAGTATGCGGAACCGATCTAAGGGTCATCAGAATCTGTCAATGCCATTGCCAATGGCAATGTCATTGCGTCTCACTCTCTCATTAATCAAAATGTGAGACGCAATACACATTGGACAAAGATATTGGACAGCTGAAACAGCAGCGTAAGGAGCAAGCTTGTGGTTCGTGACTTCCAAAATCTGAAGAAATGTGCCTGAACAGTAACTACTAACGCCATCCAGCGGCAAGTAGTGCAAACTATTAAGACGAAAGTGGAGGACGTAGTCCTCACTTTCCTCTCTGGATATTAATATAATTGAAAACATTTTGACACAATTAGTTGTATATCAACCACAGCAGAGCTATGCCCCTACGTTTCATTTTTTTTAGAATTTTTAATTATTATAAGTTAGAAGCATTAAAAGAAAAATTGTATGAAATCTGTTTTTCGCTCCTAATTTTTACAATAATCGAAAAATCTAAAAAAAGTCAAACGTTTCTAAAAAAAGTCAGCGTGTATGGAGAAGCGGCCGTCCCCTTTCCTCTTAAAGGGCAAAGTTAGAGTCAGACCAAGATAAATTTGCCGCGATTTTGATAGCAGACGCAGTGCAAGTGTTATTTTAAACTTCAAACTTCTATGAAATGATGACGTCCTAATAACACTTGTACTGCGTTAAAATCGTTGCGCCCCCTACGCAGAGTTTCGGGTAACATTCCCTATTGTAGTGCATGGCGGTGACGATTTTCAAAGAAGAGGAATTATGGCCAGAGCCAAAAATTTGTTATATTTTTTTGACATTCTTAATAAAACTTGATAAGAAACTTTTTAAAGATTTATTTACACATATTACCTTATTTAACTATAACTTTATTTAGTATTTAAGTATTTACATCAGGGACCGGACAACCCTTTCCGCGATAAAACCCTTTCAAAGGGCGACACTTAAACACGGCTAACACATTGAAAGACTTTCCCTTTTGAGCTGCAAGCACATTCATACCCTTACCTTTGACTAACCCTTACCGAAAAGCTAACCAAAAATAAGGCTAGCTCTTAATAAGGGTTACCCTTATCTTTAAGCGCTTTTTATAAAGGTTTCCCTTTGCGTGAAAGAGACAGGATTAGTATATATCTACGGTAGTGTATGAAAAGGAAAGAAAATACTTGCCTAGTCAAAGAACGCCGCCGTCGCCGCCGACGATGGCTCGGATTCGAAGTAATGTATGCTTTATGAACAAGGTAGACGACTTAAATTAGCACGCTTATATGCTAAAAGGGAAGCCCTTTATAAGGCTAACCCTTATAAGCAATATGCAAGGTGTTGGTGAGCGGATGATAAGGGTTTTGTAAGGGTATTTGGGCTACCGATTACTCAAATGTGGTAGCTTTATATAAGGGTTTTTAAAACCAAAACAAAGGGTTTCGTCTGGCAAAGGGTATGGTGAGTTAAGCCTTATGCAATACCCTTATAAAACCCCGATAAGGGATAGCGGGCCGGTCCCTGATTTACATAATGGGACCTAATCAAGTTAACATTTGGTATGGCTGCGGCTGCGTGTATGCAGCACTCTCTATAACTAGGACACCTGCGGCCGCCATATCTCCACGCGCCGCGTCCCGCCCCCGGCTTGCGGCAGCGCTTCTCATTTGCCGCTCACGAACGCTGTCAACATGGAAACATTTTTTATCATAATTTTTTGCACACGACCATTGGTAAATTGGTATATCAAATACGGTTAGGAATTGTCAGTGAAAAGAGGGCCCACCGCGAAGCACGAATAAAATTTTGCCTTCCTGTCGCACTTACGTAAGAATTTGAAAGTGCGTCAGAGGGGCAAAACTTCGCTTGTGGTTCGCGGTAGGCCTTGTGTTCAGTGTGTACTATGGAACATGGTACGCAGTACGCACAGCTGGAGAGGTGGTGATGTGTCTGGTGCAGCGAGGCCAGCGCCTCCAGGAACGATCCGAACAGGCCGAGTCCGGTCGTCGTGGCGTTGTTAAGCTGGCTGCAAACGAAACACCACACACAGATCACTCATTTAGCTATCATTATAATATTTAGTATTTTTTCATCATCATCTTCCTAGCGTTATCCCGGCATTTTGCCACGGCTCATGGGAGCCTGGGGTCCGCTTGACAACTAATCCTAAGAATTGACGTAGGCACTAGTTTTTACGAAAGCTATTGCCATCTGACCTTCCAACCCAGAGGGGGAAACTAGGCCTTGTTAGGATTCGTCCGGTTTCCTCACGATGTTATCCTTCACCGAAAAGCGACTGGTATAAATATCAAATGATATTTCGTACATAAGTTCCGAAAAACTCATTGGTTACGAGCCGGGGGTTTGAACCCGCGACCTCCGGACTGAAAGTCGCACGCTCTTACCGCTAGGCCACCAGCGCTTCTATATTTAGTATTTTTTATTATGTTTTAATTGGATTCCACAATTTTTGGGGCACTTTTGAATTATTATAACATTTAGTTAGAGAGACTAAAGATGATGATCTCATCAACTCATGTAGAATAACTATCGGTATATGGTGTCTGCTATAGTCATTGGCCTCTCCATATAGTGCCTAATTGTCGACTCTTAACAAGGCTTCTAGAAACAAGGCAATAGAAGTGTTATTTTTAAGATAATTATATGGAGTATATCGTGTAATGAATGTCCGGCGGCTAGCCCCCCGATGAGTACCCGTACATTCCACTGTTGAACTTTAATTTGTTATTTATTATCAGATATAATTATGGCAGTAACATGTCAATCATTAGCAATCTTGTTGCAATTTTCTCTGGAAGTTGTGTATTTTTACGTGAGTCGGAGTCGGTGAGAAATTTTTTAAAGTAAAATGTTTGAAGTTGAAGTTGACAATGGTGACATTTCTGACGATGTGACGATTAGTTTGAAATTGCATCGACTCAACTTGTGCGTTCAGAATTATATTCAACATCATAATAAAAATAAATGTTTCTTATGGAATTCTAAGGTTTATGACTTAAAATCATTAAATGAAGCTAAGGTATTTTTTATTAATTTAATATCGAACGAACTATTATTATGAGTTTGGTAGTTTTGTTATCTGTCAAAAGCTACTTAAACACGCTCCATCCAAGGTCAAATTACTTTCCACACTAGTGGATAAAATGCGTTTTTACCCGCTTGTTTTAAAGGATAAAAGAAGGCTTTCCGAGCTAGTGAGGGGAAAAGTACTTTCAATTTATATAGGAAGTCGTTAAACGATAGCGCTCTTTTGAAAAGTTCAACGAAAATTCCCAGAGCTATAACACATTAAACGTACGCATCCTGGAAGAAGGACCCGGTGCCGAAGAAAGCGCGCCCCTCCGCCTGAACCTGAAAATGCATCGGATATAATCCCAAAATGTAAATATTGCAATTATACAGTGATCATCAATATAGAATCCACTAGAAATTTCATATTATTGTCACTGTTACAAGATATTAGGGGCATTGAAAAAATTTGAGGCATCAGTCTAAGGGCCACTTGCACCATCCTACTAACCCGGGGTTAACAAGCCTGGAGTTACCATGATTATCAATACAATTTGACACTGGGTTAACGGTTTAACCGGTTAAGTCCGGGTTAGTGGGATGGTGCAAGGTAGCGCTAAGATAAGTAGTCCAACGAACTTTGTAAATATTAAAATCCCTAAAGGTGATACTGGATGATTCATACTGCATGCACCAGGTTTACTGCTTCAACAATGCGGCATGACATTGGTGTCGACTGCATTGCTGCCGCAAATGTCGAAAATCCAGATAATAACATACATTTGTAGCAACATCAGTAACGCTAGTAAAGTCAGTCGAAGCCCGAACGGTTCCTACGGACAAAAGACTTACAGCCAGGAAAGCTATGATGAGAGCCAGCGCGAGGCAGGGAAGCGAGTTGAGGCGAGGCATCGCTAAGTGGCGAGGTGTAGTGAGTGGCTCACGACGCACAGTGCAGTGATTGAGGCGCGTAGCTTACTTATAGGTAGTGCTCGATGTAGGGAGGGGACACGGTACCAATCGTTATAAATATATACTGCGTAATGGCCGGAAAACTCGTCACTTTTTCCTTTGATTTTAGACGATTCAGCGGTCCTTATGTTCGATTTTAGAGAATCAATCATAATCATAATCGTTTATCGCAACCATGGTATTACAAGGTGTTGGTTCTTTTATTAGACAGTACACACATGGACCCTACTAGGGCGTGGCAACATTTTTAAAAACCTTAATGAATCTAAAACTAAGTTGTATACAAACATAAGACAAAGATAGAATATAAACATGTAATGTAACATATTGTACAAATCACATAAAAAAGTCGATTAGGTTTGTTTTGAGCAGTACCTATTACCTAGAAATAAAATCGAATTATTTTATCTGAAGTGGAAATATTGCAGCATAACGAGAGTTCTCGATCAAATTAGAGTCAGACTAAGCTAACTTTGTGTCATAAAATATCATTTGACATTTTTGCATGTCATTACAGTGTGGCAATGTTATTCAGAATGAATGAACTGTACGTTCATAATAATAAAACTGCTTGGTTCTATTCAAGTCGGGGCAAAGTTAGTTTAGTCGGTCTTTAACACCCTTCATTTTCTCAACTGCGACAATATAAAAGACACTATTTTAAATCGTATCACACATACGTTGATTCCCATCACATGGTCTAAGCCTAGGTAAACAAAAGGGGTTGTTTCCAATTTAGAGTTTTTATTTAGTTTGTCTTTAGTTTGTCTTTAATTAGTTTAATCTAATGCATATATTATTTCAATATATCGCAGCATGTACAAGTATATAGGTACCTACAAAAAAAAACATACAGTTGAAGAAAAAAATATCAGTCTAAAATACAAAAGCCAGAACCAGATCACGCGAACATTGTTACGCATCATAAAACTCGTATGTTACAAAAGTCATTGATGCCCCATCTCTACTGCACATTTACATGAGAATGGGACGCACCGCACGCGCACGCGCACGCGTCTCGCGCTTATTATATGGGGGACATTACTGTAGCTGCTCACGCCGCGCCCAGTATTACGTCCAACTTTACTCATACTTATTTTAAATATCAACTTAACCCTTAATTTGACAACTTTCAAAATACTGGAAAGACAGACAGATAATCCTCTAACCCTCTATTTGTACTTTGTTCCTAACCATAATCTTTTCAAGTAAAATGGACTCCAAAGAGGTTAGATCGCACAATATTTTCTATTTTGTGTCGAATTTCAATGTCATTCATAGATACATTACAAACGAACATAAAATCATCTAACCTATTTGACTAAGCTTTTTTTTCATTGCTCGCTGAGAGAGACTGGAGTCCGTTTGGCAACCTCACTCCTCCTTATGCAGCTGCTTGAAGCAGTTGGCAACGGAAGCGCTAGACAGGAGCTACCCTGCCTCGCATAACTCTGTCTTCCTGCTCTGCTGCTGCAGTTGATCGTAACATATTAAGCGAAACGTCATCAAAATTATACGAATGATCCGTTTAAATTTTACGCATAGTTTTAAACCTCGAGGTCTCGTAACATTGATTCGCCACAAATAACAAGATGGATCTCGTTATATATCGTCTCGAGCAGTGTTAGGGAGTATGTAGTGAAACACCTTAAGTGTGATAGCATAAGAACGTATATTCTCTAGATACCAGCCTATATATACAAGTTAGGTTGCGCTGACACAGTGTGTTACTGCTAGACTCTGAAAGTGGCTACTTGCCACATTACAGCCCGAGGGTAAGACTCATTGGAAACACAACAGCGCAGTAATAAAGTTGAAGAGTGGTTGAAAACGAGCGTGATGAAAGGAGCGACCTCTGCTCCTACGATACTAACATGCATGCAGCCCCCACATTCATAAACAGTCTACTACTGCTCCGTGAGATTGACAACTCATTCGAGGTTTGTTTACATAACTAGTTTGCGTAGATAGTCTTTTCTTCATTATATTTAGGTGTAAAATAATTCATTATATATTCGAAACTTACTAAAGCAAATATATACATCATATACATATGTAAAAAAATTAAAGATAGCCCTTCTGTGGACAATAGTTAACAGTTTGTGTACATATAAGTAAAATAAGCGTTCAATAAGGAAATTGCCTCTTATAGAAATCAAGGTTTCGTTATCAAAAACCGGCCAAGTGCGAGTCGGACTCGCGTTCCAAGGGTTCCGTACATTACACAATTTAAACAATGTATCTTTTATGTGAAATGTCTTAAAAAAACCCGTAGGGGTCGGATCAAAAAGTAAGTAATTAAGTCCGACTCACGCTTGACTGCACATTTCTAATAGGTTTTCTGGTGATCTATAGGTAAAGATCTATTTTGAGTTATTTTTTTCAAAATTTTTGACCTAGTAGTTTCGGAGATAAAGGGGGGAATGTTCGTTTTTTGCCTATTTTCTTGAATAACTTCTAAACTATTTACTTTAAAATTATAAATAAAACATATTTGAGATTCTCACAAAGAGCTCTTTCATTTGACATGTAACACGATATAATTTGACAAACTTTATTTTTTAATTTTCTCATTTATCCCCCAAAAGTGGCCCCCGTGTTTAAAATTAATATGTTTACGTTACATGTCCATCTTTGGGTCACAAACTTACATATGTGTACCAAATTTCAACTTAATTGGTCAAGTAGTTTCGGAGAAAATAGGCTGTGACAGACGGACAGACAGACAGACAGACAGACGCACGAGTCATCCTATAAGGGTTCCGTTTTTTCCTTTTGAGGTACGGAACCAGAAAAGAAGAAAAAGAACCGCCCCAAATGGTAGCTAGGTACCTGGCTTAAATGTCTTCGTAATTGGAAATTGGAAATCAAAGTTGTACTGTGCTTTCTACTACTGACGTAAACGCCTTTGTGAATTACATCCCATTTAAGCGTCCATTATTACCATCATTTACATATAAATACTATTCGCTTCATATAAACATAAACCATTATATAAGCCAAGCTCGAGATCCTTAACGAGTCTGCGATTTCAAAGACCAAAATAACCTGGTTACAATGATGTAAAGCGAATATTCAGCGACAGTGACAGGATTAGGGTGACCACACATCCCGAATAATTTGCTCCCAATTATCTGCTATGAACGGATTTTGGCCATGTCCCAAAATTTGGGAAATCAAATCCAATGTTCCGTATCGGTACATCTGTATCCCGAAGTTGGATTGTTAAAACAAAAACCTAATTAAACACTAAGTAATTTTTAAGAAGGCTATAACTACAAAAAAAATGGATGAGAACAAAAATGTTCATTTCGTTCTCGATTACTATGGTAATGTCTCAAATGGGAAAATGCATATGAGTCTTAACGAGGTACTTTTAAGTAAGTTGTGTTGATTTTTTTCTTGAAAAATATGTTGATTTCAGGTAAACACCACAAAATCATTGTGTCCGGAATTCAAACTGTGAGTCCCGAATTTCGAATGTGGTTTCCCCGTAAAATAGGAAACATGGCAACCCTAGACTGGCTTAGAGAACAAAGCCTTATTGGCTGTTGTCGCTTTCATCGACGTTTGTTTGTTTACTTGTTTGGTTGTCGTCGAGGTCGGCTCCATTTGACGCGGTATTGCTTACCTATTGTTAACCTCAGACATTGACGGAAAGGTCGAAAGTAATTTATGCGAGGAATAATTACCATCTTATTTGAGTACAGCATATTATTGAAAATTCTGCGAAGTACGAAATTAAACAAGTGGGCAGTCTGTTGAAGATAAAGTGGGCCGAGGACAATATGCCAAAGTTTTCGATTGGCTACCTAGTAGGTCTATCGAGCAAACCTTCTGGAATCATGTGACTGTAAGTTCGCCTCGGCTTACTTTAACACAAGATGCAGTTGCCATATTTATCTGTTTAACGGCAAACATTATATTTTTGCAAGCTTATTGACTCCCGATATGCTTCCGTGTGTTCCTTCACTAACAAGGACTATAGTTGATTAAGTTCCAAAAACTCAATAATCGAACTGGAACTCGAATCTAAACCCTCCGATTTGGAAGCTGTATAATTATATCCCGCCAGTCCAGCGCCGGGCTACCAGCGCTTTTGAACATACCATCATACCTAAATATCATTTATTGAATGCCGTCGAGAATCAAAAGTAAATGTAAAGCTGCGGACTTATTCAAATAACTATGCAAAAGTTATCAGCGGGCTTCACAGGCGGGCTTAGACTACTTTGAGTAGTAGCACAGACACGTGAATAATACAGCCTTTATTTAATTCTTGTAGATGACGCCACTATCAATCAGTTTTACATTGTGTTTGTTAGAAAGACAAAAATTAACAGTAGTTAGTAGGATGTTGCTAAGTTTTATGAATGAGGGGTAAAATATCGCAAAGAAGTGCAAAATATTCCAAATAATATCACGGCTGAAATCTATGGCACGGTACCCAAAGGTTGTCAAAAAAAGATCGTTTTTTAGCGATAAGATCGGCTGTTGTCTACCATACCTAGTTTTATTTATACGTATAATCTGTGTATCATCCTTGATGAGCGATAAGGAATATTTGTATTGTATTTTATTGTATGGTACCTATATTACCCTGTCCGATTTCTAAGATAAAGTTCGCAATAGATTTACTATAGCGAACTTGATCTTAGCAAAACGGACAGACTATACGTTTGGTTAAACGACTCACGAATTGCGTTGAAGCCATATGGCCAAGAGTTTAAATGATGACCGTCTATCTGTATGGAGATTAACAGTCTTAATTATTGAGCAGTCTCTGACATTAGGCTTTACATTTACACCGCGCAGCAGCCCCCCGCCCCGTTAATGATTTACTTGTAATTGTATAAATATTCCGCGGCATTAGCATCGGCGATGAGTCTCGCCAGAGGGCTACCGCGAACATCGACAGTTCAACTTTCGTGTTCTGCCTCTCTATCGCTCTCGCGTATGTACCTATTCGGATAGAGAGGTAAATAGACGACCGATGGAGGGAAGTGGTTTGTGGTGGGCCCTCGGTGTAGTCGCGTTAATAATTCATGAGAGCGGCTTGTCTGAGTCGTGTCGCGGCTGTTATCATTTTTATCACGAATTTAACAAGCAGGATTACGAGTAAGAGGATATATTATTAGTGCTAACTAGGTACCAATTATATTAGCATAAATAGGTACCAATAGGTACGGTAGAGCGTAAGTAGTGAACAACCACCAATTAGCCACCATAGCCACCACAGGAAGGTTCACCCTTCATGGCCTTCATACCTTCAAGAAAAGGGCGTATTTCCATGTTAAAGGCCGGCAACGCACCATCAGGCGATTCGTCCGCCTCCTGCTCCTGCCTACTAGTTATATTATCCATACTTACTGCTGGCGGGCTGTGATCGTACGTTCTAAATAGAAATAGGTTTACCCTGGATTTACGTCCATAAATATATGGATGAAATTTTGTGAAAGACTGTCAGAAGAAATTCAGCAAAATCATTAAATTAGGGTTTTGTAAAATATATGATCTATATTATACAAAATAATATAGGTATAATATAGGTTGGCTGAAAAATAAGTGCATTCCCGTTCATGCCAGGGGGGTTTTGGGATTATACTGAGCAACTTTTACTTTGGGATCTAGGACCCACCAAGGAATCGCAAATAAAAATTAGGTACCTACCCTCCTGAAAATGGACCAGCCAAAATGTATGAAACAGCTAAAATTTTTTTCGCGATTTCGGGGTTGGTCCCATAGTAAAAGTTGCTCAGTATAATCCCAAAAGCTCCCTAGCAATGGGAATGCACTGGAATGCACTTATTTTTTAGCCACCGTGTATAGACAGACTGAAATAGGCAAAAAATAATACACTTAATTTTTTATTCTATGCCAAAAGATTAATTAATCTTAGCATGCAAAAAGTGTTCTATGTTCTCGATTCCAGTAAGGGGAAATATTCATTTTGGTGGTACATGACATGATTAGCAATGTCAGGAGGTGTTAAAACAATATCGAGTAGCGGCCCTAGATTCGGAAGCGCCATCGCTAACTTTACAATCGTTCATTTATCACAGCTCTTCCGTATTTAATCTTAACCGTAAATAAGCCGTATCATCTACGCCATAGGTATCAATTTTGAACCATCCCCGAATGTAAGATAGGTCTTTTAAGAATTCGGGGGAGGGAAAGCATTTCTCTTAAAGTAACTACACGTGCCAAGTTATTCATTTCTGTACCTTTTAAAAAAAACACAAGGTTGAAAATTGAATGCGTTAAATTTTGCAGTTACTGCGCATAGTCTGAGCGCAGACAGGTCAGTGTCTAACACTAGAGAGAGCATTAAAAGACGTCTCGCGCTCAAGGCTGTGTCTCCACCAGAAATGTGCGAGGATGCGTTAGCGAGGAATGTGTTAAGAACCAATATAATGTGTTTGATGTGTTAAGTCCACATACGTAGTTCAGTAACGTCCACAATGTTTATGACTTAGCTGCGCGTAAAAACATCATCGAAATCGTGTTTAAGGAATGCAAAATACAACATGGACCATTGCATCCTTTGTCAGCAGAGCTGTAAGTTGTTAACTGTTAAGTTTACTAATGTAGGAAGTGAGCAATGGTGAGTACCTATGCAACGGTGTGGGGTGCAACAGCGCAGCTCATACTCATGGCATATCGTATAAAAATTATATATCAATCAAGCAATTACGAATAGGTAAACAGCTAGGCTTACGAGAAATGCGACGTACATTTTGCTCATAATTTTAATTAACACAATGACATAACATAGGATATCTTTTATTTCGAGAATCTTAATGATAGAAGTAAAAATAAAAAGGTCTACTACCTTACCGTAACTATAGAAGTAGCAACGGAAAGCTGTCGATTTAGTTATATGATTTCTATACGGGCAAAAGCTTTTAAAGCCATGGGTCATATTGAACGATATATGAAGAACGATTATGGAATCAATCCCGAAATATTAAGAATGGCTAATTGATACATTTTGGCCAATCCGATCTCAAGTTTTCTATGAGATTGGTTCGCAATGTCGGTATTGGAGAACACCGGTTAGTATCCTACATGTTCAACTCGCGGGATATGGCTATCGATTGAAAGAACAGCCTGTGTGATTTAATTTATTTCGCGAAATCTATCGGGGCTGATCTCTAAAGCGGAAAAAAGTCTCAGCTGGGTGCTTGGGGTGGCGGGGGCCGGGGCGGGGGCGGCAGTTTGGCGAGCGCCTGCAAGCCGGGCGGACGTGCGCGAGTGCTTGTGACGTCATCCCCCACTGACATGGATCTCGCTGAAGTATGTGCTCTTTTACTACTCTACCAGGTTTAGAGGTTATCGTAGTGAGGTTTGGTGAAAGAAAATGCATTGAGAATTGGTATTAATGCTTTCGTGGTTTTCCCAATTTATTGAGGAAGACGTAGGAATTGGTGGAATAGGAATAAAAACGTATGTAGCAGATGCCTTAGCGCGTAAGTAGGTACTTATTGATCACAGGGATTGGTAACAAATAAAAAAAGTGACGAAATTCTATTCATTATACGGAAAAGGTCCCTGTAAGTACTTAGTTATCCACACGGAACAGATTATCTTTGATAATCGGAGGGAACCTCGTGTCGTGTTGACTCGTTCAGCGCTAATCACAACAGTGTTGAATGTGTCGTGACAACACATTGTCGTTTCTCAACTACGAAGCATTTTCGATACCCGCAGAAGTACTTACATGTTGTCGGCTACGATGTTTTTAGTAGTTTATGTATACAATACAATACAATACAATACAAACCACACCTAACAAAGAGAATACAGCAACTCAAGTAGTGGTAAACAACCGGCGGTATGTATGTGGGTGGGTATATTTTGTATTGCGTTCCGTGGTAGCATCAAAATTACAAATTGTTATTAGTTCGCTTGATAAGAACTACATTTTTGAATCTTTACAGAGTAGTCGGACCAACACTAAGCTAACTGCATGGCATTTACAATGTCAATTATGAAATGTCATAATTAATATCAAATTTAAGTAAATATGAAAATGACGCTGCCTTACTTTGTTCTATTCAAGTCAGTATAAAGTCAGCTTAAGCTTAGACTAGTTAAGTAAATACGCTTAGCACTTTTAATGATGACTTTTATTTTTACTTAAGTGCTTTTACATATTAATAACTTTAACACTAACGCTTAACGTTAAGCAAAAAAAAATCGCCTCCAAATGTTTTTAGGCCACGGCCTAACAACAGATGGTTTACTTTACAAAATACTATTGAGAAAAACTTGAAACCATACCAAGTACTTATGGCGTAGCATTTCAGTGAGGATCGGCGTCGGCGTCGGCGAGAGGAACGCATTAAGGATAAGAGAGGGATGGTAATAAGCTCCAAACTTCTTGGAACAGAGGATCACAAATTTTCTAATATCGTGGAAAATATCTTATTACAATAGATCTGCTTGCAGCGTTAGTGCATTGCACGTATATTATATTGCCGTTTATGTACCTATCTACTCGTATGTGTACTTGTCAAGCATATATATACGCTGATTTAACCCAAATACTTATGGTAATAAATATGGTATGTATGTCAAAAGACAAAATGAAAAAACCGGCCAAGTGCGAGTCGGACTCGCGCACCGAGAGTTCCGTACATTACATAATTTTAACAATGTATTTTTTGTGTGAAACGTGAGTGAAAGGTAAATTGCGGTTTACGATTTATGACGTATTAAAAAAAACTACTTACTAGATCTCGTTCAAACCAATTTTCGGTGGAAGTTTGCATGGTTTTGTACATCATATATTTTTTCCAGTCTTATCATTCTCTTATTTTAGAAGTTTCAGGGGGGGGGGGGACACATTTTACCACTTTGGAAGTGTCTCTCGCGCAAACTATTCAGTTTAGAAAAAAATGATATTAGAAACCACAATATCATTTTTGATGACCTATCCTTAATAGATACCCCACACGTATGGGTTTGATGATTTTTTTTTTATTGAGATTCAGTTCCAAGCATGGGGAACCCCAAAAATTTATTGTTTTTTTCTATTTTTGTGTGAAAATCTTAATGCGGTTCACAGAATACATCTACTTACCAAGTTTCGACATTATAGTTCTTAGAGTTTCAGAGAAAAGTGGCTGTGACATACGGACGGACGGACAGACAGACAGAAAGACAGACATGACGAATCTATAAGGGTTCCGTTTTTTGCCATTTGGCTACGGAACCCTAAAAACTGCTAGTAATATATGTACCCACTATTTCACCTCGATGACAATTGAATTGACACTTAACTGACACTGACAATTTATTTCTGGGCCGATAAGTAACGACGGTACCTAGCGTCAAATTGTAATTGGTCGGACATGCAATGTGCGGCAAATGTAGGGGTGGTGAAACAGGCGAGAGCTATTCGTGATAAGTATCACTTTGTTGTGTTATGAGAAAACGTTACAACTTGCACATATGTACTGTACCAGTATATACTAGTTAAACAGAGGTGATGACCCCCGCCCCCGCCCCCTTACCCCCGCCCCCCGTGATCACCACTGCTCGATTGGGTACTGCACTGTGCTGTGTGCACTCAGGTTTATTTGCAATATGCGATGCTAATGCAATCATTCGTTTCTGGCGAACTCGTGTATGAGCACTTTAGCAGTATAACACTACAGCAGTACGTATACAGGTTGGTACAGTCAGCATCTAAATAGCATTCTCTGATTGCTTAACAAAAAGACATATGAAAGTATATAATGCTTTAAAGAACAATTAAATTATTGCAAATACTTTTGAACTGTCGGATTATATTTCTATTTTGAAAAGTGTCCGAGGGTGGAAGATACTGTTGGTGCGTTAATTACGTACCAACGTTAACCGTCCTAAAGTAAAAAAAATCGGCTTTTTTAAGTTCGTATAAACGAACTTAAAAAAAAACGTCTTAAAAATTACTCTTAGTGCGCTATACCAATTCGTAAATTTTGAAATAATACGCTAAAGTTTAATCAATTATATGACCTTCTTGTAAATTAAGGGCTATGCCTACTAATAGGTCTTAGTGAGATTTTCATTTGTCTTTTGCTCCTGACGGTTAAGTTGGGAGTCCCCTTGATGAAACAAATGCTAAAAATTTTAACTAGTTGAGCCCAACACTACGGGTACATCGGGACCGATTTTAAAATGAGCCTCTGTTAAACTGTTGGGGAACAATAAAGACAACAATGTTGTGTGTGTTGTTATCTCTTCCTTTCGACCAATGAAGGAACTCAGTAATGTCAGAATGCGGAGACGCTACGTACTCGTCTCGTACGCCGTCGATACTATTTTCATGAAAGAACCCCCGCGACGCGACGGAAATCCCCGAGGAACGTTATCGTAATGAGGAATTGGTGATTGGGGGGATACGCCATTTATTTTCTATTTTGGTTTCTTTGTCTCGTCAACGTTTACAACCGACAACAATGAAACATTAATCAATTTTTTATTGACTCTATTTAGTGAGATGTTTTTTTTCCATAAAATGTAATCCTTGAAAGGAACTAGTATTCTAGAGCAGTGGTTCCCAAAGTTGACTGGGCCTCGACCCCCCTAACAGATACTGCCAGGGACCTCTACTTGGCCGTCTTCAAAAGGGGGCATAAAATATTATTGATAATAACGCTCACTCAAGATTCCCTAGTAATTTCAGGACCCACTCAATATTCTCTCGCGACCCACCAATGGGTCGCGAACAATAGTTTGGGAAATGCTGGTCTAGAGGAAAGGCGTGTAAGTTTTAAACTAGAGGTTGTTGAAACCCCTACTCGTACCAATGAGTTTCTTGGGACTTATGTAATGTACTTTATTTCTAAGGCCTGTTTTCCTTACTGGTTAGAAGGTCTGATGGCAGCCTCTGCTGTGAAAACTACTTAGTGCGAAGTGCCTGGGACAGTTCTTCAGGTAAGGTTGCAAGAAGCGGGCGGGGAATGGGGAAAAGGGTTAAATTAGAAAATAACATAATTTCAAACATGTTACGAAAATTTGTAACGTCTGGTAACACGCGTATGGATCGAAATTTGAATAAAGAGCTTCCGTGACGGAAATCCCCACGGATGGATATCGTAATGAGGAATTATTATTATTAGTGATCGGGGGAATCAAGGGGGAATTGATACCACGGTTTATTTTATTTTGCTTTCGATTCGATGTCGACACTTCTTTAATGTCAATGCCGAACACAAGGGAAAATAAATTAACAACTAAAGAATACATCAACTGTACTTCGATCCGGGTTATTAGGTCCTGTTCCCGAAAGTTGAGAAAATCGGTAAAATAAATGCCCACATTTTTGGTACAGTGGAAAAATACCTCGTGATTGGTTATGGGCGATGTACTTACTTAAGTTAGGCAGTATCTATCCTTTGATGTAAGACTTGTTCAAAGGAATTAATAATTTAATAACTTCAATCATTGTTACGCGAAAATAGCTACATATAAATTTACGTTATGATTTTCCTTCAATGCTTGCATACTGAAATGCAGATAATGCAGACTGAAATGAAAATACAAGAATAATCTGAAAATTTGTGGTATTCCCCCCGATTGTCAAAGCACAGCCAACGAAACTGAAGTTACTGAACATGAACACAAAGACTTGACGCAACAATATCCAAGCGCATATCGTTAGATACTTCGCTTCGTTCCTAGTCGCATTGTTCGGTAGCTACCTACCCTAGCCTAGGACATGAGAGACACATTGATAGCTATCTAGTGTAGTGTAGGGCTAGACAATGCAGCTTACTAACGCTTAGCGCAGATTGTCCCCGGGCGATGTCGCCAACTATCCGATACTAGATATTTAATTATGCCGGAAGCTACTTCAAAGCTAGAGAATACGTATAAGCTAGGCAACTGTTTTTTTCGTAGGACTTATACATACAGTAAAACGTGCTTATTATAGTAGCATCATTGGCATCATTGCTTTCCGAACTATTTACGCTGTGCGCAAAAGTTGGAAGTCCAGTCGAGTCGGCCACGAGTCCACGACAGCCCCCTCTGCAGGATCGATTCCGGCGCGACGCACCGCCGCCGCGGAAAACTCGCCGCTTCAAAATCGTCGCGCGGCCGTTTGCTATCTTAGCCAATCAATTCCGGCATTAAATGAATAAATGGCTATGAGCTGTGAACTGATCAAAATTGTCACTACACTTATAAAACAAAGTCCCCCGCCGCGTCTGTCTGTCTGTAGGTTTGCGATTAACTCAAAAACTACTGACCGGATTTTCATGCAGGTTTCACCTATCAATAGAGTGATCCTTGAGGAAGGTTTAGGTGTATAATTTGTTAGTTTTGTGTAACCCGTGTGAAGCCGGGGCAGGTCGCTAGTTTTGAATAAAAGTTAAAGTTGTCATAACGTTATTCTATCTGAGTAGTGAAATATTTTCGCAGTGTACAAAACTGCGAGGTAAAGTTTGTCGCGATAACCCTCTGCGAGATTAATCCCAACGCCACACACTGCAACTGTGGCAAATACGCCATTTCCGAGCCGCTGATACAATCTCAGTCAATCAATCCCGGAATTGAATGGATGCAAGAGTCGTCGTCAACCATTCAAAGTAATTTTAATTACAAATGTGTTTTACGTAACATTATTGTATACCTATCTGTGCTTAAGTGATGTGCGGAAGTTAGAAGCGTAGCTGCAGCATTCTATTAGTCTCACTATTCTATTACTCTCTGCTAAATTACTTGAAATTGCTTTGGCTTGGAAGCCGAATTTCGGCCTGATCGACTGATGGTATATTCCATAGCCTGGATTTAAAAATGTTACAATGTTTTGGTTTTGGTTACTATTGTTACAAAACATCTATCCACTACCACCATCATAATTCATAGAGAAAACAAAAGAGTTGCGTTATCAAAACACATTTCGCTAGAATGCTCTAATTAGACATCGGTTACACGCTAATTATGGCGTCAGTTCAGTCATAAGTCTTATTCGAGTTTTCACTGATGCCAGAATGATGGAAAATGGACGCGATTACACGATCAGTCCAGACTGACAACAGACTGATAAAATAACGACACAGTCGCTGTTTGGACACAGAGCGCAACACAGTACCTTTAGTCTTGTGGTCTAATATGGACATTATAAAAAAAGGCCTGTGCTATGATAATTATCGCTTTACTGTTAAAAAAATGTATAAAAAGAAAATGGTGGATGAGAAGCTATTGTTTATGAATAAATGAAATGAAATGAATGAATGAAATGAAATTTATAAGTTTAAATAAATAAATATTAAATATTATAAGGACATTCTTACACAAATTGACTGTCCCACGGTAAGCTCTATAAGGCTTGTGTTGTGGGTACTCAGATTATATGTAATATAACAAATACTTAAATACATACGTATTCTTTACTATTGGTATATTTCGCGTGTAAATGTTAGAGAAGTCAGATTTTGTTTTGTGTTGGACGTTTCGCTATCATCACATGAACGTAAGGTGAAATATGTATTCACTGTTCATTACTTTATTGTTTTAAGTAGGTACTGTACTGTAGGTACTTGTAGTAACGAAACGGCCAAGCCACATATTTTGACTAAGGTGTAGAGTTTGTGAAGTTAGGGCTTGTAGAGTTAGAAGCTTGGCTCTACATGTGATCTGATAACTTTTTGACAGTGCAAGCCTTATGGTTTCGTTTTGGCAAATATTTTACATGAAAATGTTTTTGGTGGGATTTAATTTTCATTAGTCCATCAGTTCGTGTTACAATATAATTCTCTCTTCATCTGACCAGAATGATGGACTGAACTGACGCCAGGATTAGCGTGTAACCGATGTGTTATAACTAGTCACCTTTACGCTACACGGATCCCGCCGGTAGGGATGGTGACGACGCTCCGCCCGCCGCCGCCGCCGCCGCCGACGCCGAGCCGGAACTCGCGAATAATACGCTGTTTCCGAGCGGTCGGATACCGTCGCCGATACCGTCCCGGCCAATCAATTCACCCCGCCATTGGTGGGGTCAGGTTAGCTTATATTATTATAATAGTCCTTTCAATTTCACACCGAAATTAGCATATCAGTCAGTACCTAGAGTGATACCGGTGTAGTTACCGTTTCTGCAATTTTTGGGGGTTTCAAAACTGTGTGCAATTAGTGTGTTTCAAAGTTTCAATAATGTTCTTAACTTCTTGGAACACAAAAGTTACATATCAATATTAATTCTGTACGAAATACCAAATAACTACCATTTACGAAACGCCACACACATATATATACCTACGCGATCTTCCTAAACTCGAAGAACTTCAACATCCCATCCTATAGATTCGACAGTCCCTCAGAGATGAGCATGTGCGACGCATACAAAATGAGCAACTGATTTAATTCCTGGTTTGAACCTGGCGCGGCGTATAGAAGGCAACTTCTTTCGTCTGGTTCCATATAAGTTTAGCTTGCGACATGCGCTTGCAACACGCATAATCAACGAACTGATACGAAATAATGTTAAATAGCAACTGAAATCGCATTTAGAATGGCATTATCAAACATTCCATACAAGAGCATTTGAACGAACAACTGTTCTGATTAAAGTCGGTTTGTTGCCATCGGCCTAGCAGTAGGTGATAATCAATTCGATCTCTGTCGCTCGGCTGCTGTCTGTACCTACCCATGACCATCCTTTATTTTTTATTTTTTTTGCTGGTTTCAAACCAGCGTTTATATCGTCTGAAAAGCTTTCTTAGCATATGGATGCCTGCAACTGTATAGGCATGCGCTTTCCTGACCATTTAGTAGAAACATGTACAACATTATTTTATTAACCCCATACTGTAGTATATTTAAAGGGGCCCACTGACTATCAGTCCGCCGGACGATATAAGCCTGTCAGTTAGAACAAAAATTTGACAGTTCCGAACAACTGACAGGCCAATATCGTCCGGCGGACTGATAGTCAGTGGGCCCCTTTAGTAGCTAAACAATTTTACCAAACTTCCAACATCCCATAGATCCGACAGCCTGTAGCAGAGATGAGCACATGCGTCGCATACAAAATGAGCAACTGATTTGATTGCGCCCTTTGAGCCTGCTAGATTTGTCGTGTAGTCTTATGCATTCAGAATTCCACCTTATTGCATAGTTAACAAAGTTCAAATTGGAAA
Source organism: Cydia strobilella (assembly GCF_947568885.1). Classification (NCBI taxonomy): domain Eukaryota; kingdom Metazoa; phylum Arthropoda; class Insecta; order Lepidoptera; family Tortricidae; genus Cydia; species Cydia strobilella. Next base: position 10,991,453 of record NC_086063.1, on the reverse strand, counting down.
GGTTCAAATTGGAAAGAACACCGACTAGACTATTCGCAGACAATGCTCAAAAGGCCTCAGTGTCGTTTGTGAGGTTCATCATAATTATCGTCATCTAAGCCGAAAGACGTCCACTGCTGGATAAAGGCCGCAGGCGCAATGGCCGCATGAGGTTAGCTAGGTTATTTATTCACTTCATAGATAGTGCGTTCGTAAGTACTGTCGTCCAGATTGTTAACTGACAATTTGAAACCTTATTGCAAGGACATAAGGGCCACTGTTGCTTTGATAAGAGTGTTGCTGTTAGAGTTCTATAATACTTGGCTTTTGTACGTAAGGAAAGCGCGTCGATACGGAAATATTGCATCGTAGTTGCAACTGTATACCTAGAGCTTGCACTGCTTGCAGGCCAGGCAAGGAAATATAGGCATAGCTCATTGCTTCAGTAGTATAATCTAGTCTCATAATATATTTATTGTGACTATGGTGTGTCTCGTCAGTTTTGACTATTTCATTTTTCTAGACATATTGACCGGGATATAGACCGTGATTACCTTTTGTATTATTTATGAGCTCCCGATATTTCGACGCAGTTACATGCATCATGTTCACGGGTGGCTGAAGATAGCGGGTGGAAGCTAATCTTGCAATAATTACACTTAAATAAATATTTGATAACATGTCAATCCATGCAAAAACGAATACTTAACTAAAAAATAAAGATACCTGGATAGTACCAATATTACGTATACGTACGACGTAATAGAAAAAATACTAATACCAAAAAATCTGATGCCTATTTCCAATATTTACATACAGTAATCGGTTTTCATTGCCCGTGAGTGTATTTCCGGATAATATATCAAAAAATCGCTTGGAACAAGTCGCTTGTCGTCCTATCACGGAGTGACGGATGACCGCGACTAAATAAAAACACGACACATTCTCGCCTCATAACATAACCTAAACCTAAACCACTGACCAACGGATAACATCATATCGCTGACAACATGAAAGAGAGACGAACGCTCAGCTCAACCGAAATACAAGTAAGTGAGCTCTCTCACGATGACGCTCATATTATACTAATGCAGTACTAATTACTCGACGTATATTACCGTCATAAGTTACCTTTATAATACCCATTGAACGTCATATATTGAAAATGTAACGAGTAACACTGTCTTTCTCTCTGTTACCTCTTCACGCTGAACCTATTATAGATGACATTTGGCATGGAGATAGTTTGAATCCCGGGGAAGGAACAAATTATACTTTTTATATCAATCAGTTATCATCTGCGGTGTGCGGACAAATATATTGTAAATATAGGAATAAATGTCTATTACTTTTTCACGGTAAAACCGCTGAACCGATTTAGTAAGGAGTTTCGAAGAGGAGCAAGTGATAATTTAATTTTCATCCCGAAAATCACCATTCCATACAGACAAAATTGCGGGCAGAAGCTGGTCGTGTATAAATCGCGAGGTATAATCGACTCGCAATGGCAGACGCAGTGAATACATCATAAACTAGCCTTTTTGCCTCAACCACATGATACGTTAGTTTTTGCACAGAAAGCCACATTTTCTGCAATATATTGCAGGGTTGCGGACTTTGATTTCCATCGCGCGAACACAAATAATGGAATATCGTTGGCACGATTGAGTGACCATACGTAAACCTTATTGTATAGTGATAAGGTCGGTTATTGGTTAGTTAACGTTGTACTCACAGGCGTATAGTGTTGATAATCTGGGGATCAATACAAAAGGTTTGGATTCTATCGAACGCTGTGCTTTACATATAAATGGACCAGTGGTTTTTTGGTATAGATATAGTTAAGAATAGTCAAGAGAATTTGGGACGGGTACCTCCGTGACCCGATGGCCTGTTGGTCAGGGCCTTAGCAGCGTAATCTAAAGAGGCCGGTTCTATTTCGGCCTTGGCAACTAGAAGACTTGGACACTTTTTTTTAGTTTAAGATATCTTTTTCTGTTTATGGTTACTGTTTTCCTTATTGTGAGGTTTGATGGGTAATTGGGTAAACTTTTATATTATGATAGAATAAAGCTGTTCCACGGAAGATGGGAACCCATTCAAGAAAATATTGTAATTTTTAGAAAAAAAGAGTTACCGTCAACCGGGTTAAATAGGGATGGCTGGGGTGAATAGGGACAAAACTAATTTTGTGATTTACCTGACAATGTCTTAAAAAATACCCACTCAAATTGTATTATTTGAGAATAATAGTAGATTTTGTATGATACAATTTGTGTGGGTAGGTATTAGGAAACAGTCTGATAAATCAGATTTAAAGTTTTGTCTCTATTCACCCCAGCCATCCTTATTCACCCCGGTTGACGGTATTAAAAATTATAATGCATAATTATCACCTTTATTATCAATTTAGCTCGACGTCATTTTAGTTATCTCGACGTAAAATGTTTCCAATTTGGTACCCTGTTCCATTGTATCAACCCAAAATTCTATACATATTTCTCCCTTGTCAAACATTGTGTGGATAGACGCCGGGTCGGATGTCGATGGTGCTGCAATTAATTTTATTTGCTTCCGTCGTATCTCTCATCTCCCCTCCGCGGACTATTCGCCGTTATTGCTATTTCCCCTTAGTCCTTCCTTTACTATCGCCTCGAGAGTGGGGTAAGTGTAGACACTGTAGACTTAAACGAAAATGTAACCTATACGAGTTAGTTATTACATTTATTCTAAAATGTCCATTCTTAGACTCTCTGTCATAATCATAAACTATCTCGTGTCCGCAATTTGATTTGCATGGAATGATGATGATGATTGATAATTGTGAAAGATAACTATTGTTTGTCTGTTACCTCTTCACGCTTAAACTGCTCAACCGATTTCTATAGAATTTGGTATGGAGATAGGTTAAGGCCTGTAAAAGGACCGATAGAAAAGTTTTTATTGCAGTAAAACTTCTTTAGCCGCGACTAGAGTACGAGTAGACTATACACCCCAGGCCTGAGTATATCGGTTCAGAAGAGACACTTCAGCTATGGGTTTTCCTCCAGAAGTTCGCAACGAAAACTATTTTATTGCAAAAGGGGAAGCTAGCCGGTTTAATTGGCTGACGATCCGTCGACAGTGTCGACACACACCCAGTCCAGACAGAATGGCGCGCGCGGATAAAGGAAATAAAAGCTTGTAAAATAATTTAACTCATGTATGGTTAGAGCTTACTCAGCAAAGAGTATATAATGGAAGAATCCTTCGCCTCGATGATGAAGTCTAGCCTGTTGAGGATGTAGTCCTGGGGGCCCTAGGGCCTAGCCAATTGACAATCGTTTTTATAGAAAATGCCAATCGAAACTTAACGAGTTCGCTTACCATTTTTTGCTGCAAATTGTACTATACAATATTAAAATAAATAACCAAAGAAACTTCGATCTTTTACTAACTTTGCAGTTTGAATTATTCATAAAGGATCTAAGAAGTTCCTAGACGCAAGCAAAATCTGTTATTTTAATTGTCTACCTGCTAACTTTAGCACGAATCATAGTTTAGATGCTAAGTAATTTAGTTCAGCGTTCAGTTAGATTTTAAACATCTTGCAATCGGCAGAGAACCGTGGACGGGGTAGGCGGAGATGACAGTCGACTTTTGATTCCTTACTTTCAAATAAGTAGGCGAAGAAAAAAATTATAATAATTGCAGTGCAAGTCTTATGTATATTCTAGAGCAGTCTTGTACAGATAATTTTGAGATCATTCCTTGCAATATAATTTCTCTTGACTGTATATTTCTGCAGTCAAACCTATCTTTCCACCCAGACATTAGATAGACCCAACATAGACAGTCCCACTCTATTTATATGTTGATTACCGCAATCGTACCTACGACCGGGACATGATGAATAAGATAACGTCTAGTTATTCCTTAACCCCTGTCCAGTTATGGCGTAACCTCGCCACCTTAACAACTGTATGTGACTGGGGATCTTATCAACTGGTCGCCTGAGGCTTGCCCTGTGAGATGGGAATGGCTTGATAGTGCTAAATTGTCTGGGGACGTACATTTTTACGATGCCAGTAAAAGTTGTGGGCTAGACAATGTTTCTATTAATTTTGTTTCATGTCTATAAAGTAATCAAGTTACATTGTGAAAAATTGTTTGCGTTGCTTCATTTTAAGCTTCACGAAACTGTTATTTGGATAACGATTTAATATAAAACAACCTACAGATAAACTACATCTATTCGTCTATCAGTTTTCCTTGCGGTGTAGGGTGTGCGGTGCTTACAAATACGATTCTAAAATTGTTTAAAATTCTTGAATTTTCCTTTTGATTTTATAATTTTTTTGCGCAATTAGTCTCTTCACGTACTTACCTACTTAGCACGGAAGTATAACAGTTCACTAAAATAAAAACAGAACTGGGATACCATCTGCTTGTAAATTCAGTCATGTTGTGTACATATAAGTATTTATGTTTAATTATATGAACGGGTCTACCGCGATCTAATTTCATTGTTGTGTATCAAAGTTCATCAATTACTGTAGACCCGTTCGTATAATTAAACATGTGCTCAAATCGCGAGAGTTTATATTTAAGTGTTATACATATATTTAGTTATAACGCGAACTAAATATTCCATAAGTAGATGGGCTCCTCCTGTGACATGTAGAAGGACAAACAAATGTTTGACGAATCAAATTTTACTTTACTTCATTATAGTTTCATCAAATCCGTCAAGGCTTCCATTTTGACACCACTAGAAGCTTTGTGAACACCAAAGGCAATCTCCGCCAATACAAATGATCCCGCAATATCTCTCAAAGAACTGCCAATCTTGCTGCTTTCTTAAACTCTATTGGCTTAGGAATAAGAGTGACAGCTGGTAGATTTAGATAGCAAAGGCAAGCGAGTGCTATATTTGTCACTGAACTCTATGGCCTTGGGAATAAAGACGGTTGAGCAAAGGCAAGTGCTAGTCAATTACGATGGCGCCCGCGGCACAAAGGGTGGTTTCGGGTCCCTAGCTCCCTACACACACGAACATACACAAATTGATACGTGTTGACAGCATCACAATCAGAAACACACCAATAACTTGATGACTGCAGAAGTAGCACTTTAAAAAGAGTAGATTTTGAAACAAGCAGTTGGGTTATTTATGGGTTCTTTTTAGGATTCCGTAGCCAAATGGCAAAAAACGGAACCCTTATGGATTCGTCAATGTCTGTCTGTCTGTCCGTCCGTATGTCACAGTCACTTTTTTCCGAAACTATAAGAACTATATTGTTGAAATTGAAATTTAAGTAGATGCATTCTGTAAACTGAAACTCAATTTTTTTTTTCTTCAAACCCATACGTGTGGGGTATCTATGGATAGGTCTTCAAAAATGATATTGAGGTTTCTAATATCATTTTTTAGGGTTCCGTACCCAAAGGGTAAAAACGGGACCCTATTACTAAGACTCCGCTGTCCGTCTGTCCGTCTGTCTGTCTGTCACCAGGCTGTATCTCATGAACCGTGATAGCTAGACAGTTTAAATTTTTACAGATGATGAATTTCTGTTGCCGCTATAACAACAAATACTAAAAAGTACGGAACCCTCGGTGCGCGAGTCCGACTCGCACTTGGCCGGTTTTTTTCTAAACTGAATAGTTTGCGCGAGAGACACTTCCAAAGTGGCAAAATGTTTGTCCCCCCCCCCTGTAACTTCTAAAATAAGAGAATGATAAAACTAAAAAAATATAATATGATGTACATTAGTTACATTACAAGATTGGTTTAAACGAGATCTAGTAAGTAGTTTTTTTTACCTTTCACTCACGTTTCACATAAAAAATACATTGTTTAAATTGTGTAATGTACGGAACCCTCGGTGCGACTCGCACTTGGCCGGTTTTTTTATATTTTACCTATACATATAATTGCCAATATTAAATATTTTTTCATACCTCGACAATTAATGAGTAAAATTTCAACTGCACACGCAGAAAGTTATAAAACATTGAGTAATAGAGCCTTATTTTATGGAGGTCACCTACATCTCCTAAAATCGGACCAATCATTTGACCTTTTGGGTTGTATTTTTATTAAAGTTCTTAATTTTGGGTACCAACACGAAACAAAGTTTTGGCCAAAACTTGCTTCCATATGATTCACCTACATAAAAATTGAAAGAAAATGATTAAATAAAAGTTTCGCCACATTGCTTATTTGAGATAAACGTTAAAAATATATAAACTGATAGATGATCAGTTCGGGGTCTCTCATACACACACTCACACCGAGGGTCGAAAACACGTCGACACGTGTCAAAGGCACACATCAGCGCCGTAAGTGTCGGCACGTGCAGGCTTGTGTGTTGGCAAATACGATCGAATTAAAATATTACCGACGCGTCCCAAATCTAAACCCAATCGTTTCTTTCCACGTCCTACATTCTCGCAGAAAAAGGGGGATTTTGGCTAAGAGGGGTAATGATAAATTGATGATTAGGCTAGAGATGACAGTCTGGAATTTTAAGTGAATCGTAATTTTGGGATCCTTGCTTTATTTGCCAATTTAAAGGCCGACAATAATTACGAGTACTAATTACTTAGTTTTTCATCCGACCCCTACGGGTTTTTTAAAGACATTTCACATAAAAAATACATTGTTTAAATTGTGTTATGTACGGAACCCTTGGAACGCGAGTCCGACTCGCACTTGGCCGGTTTCTATTACAAGTTGTGATTATTATTCTACCTAGCGTTATCCGGGCCCCGGCCTTTGCCAGGGTCCGCTTTCCCTACTTGCCTTTCTCCGTTTTGCGCGATCCTGGGCGTCCTCGTATCTGAGCCCGTTATTTACACTCATATCGGCTTTCACGACATCGAGCCATGGCTTTTTTGATGTGCTCCGGGGTCGGGGGCCGTCAAGGGCTAGGTTAAGGCATAATTATGTTTCCTACGTAGTCAGCTGGCCTGTGACAAACGTGGCCGAACCACCGGAGGCGACATTCTTGGAGCTTCTCCGCTACGTCACGGACTGCGAGGCTGCCACGGATGTACTCGTTACGGATGCGGTCAGCGCGCGTAACGCCGTAACGCGTAATTTTCAGCTCTGTAACGCGAAGCTTCTGAACGTGCCTCCCAAGAACCGGCTATGTCTCGGCGCCATAAAGCAGGACTGGACGGATAAATAAACACATATATAAACTAGCCCTTTGAGTATTTTGCGATCGCATATGACTCCTGTGACCTCCCGCCATTTAGACCAAGCCACGCTGATTCGGGCCCGGATATCGTGATCAATGGTACCGGACTCATGCAGATCCCAGGTACTTAAACTTGCCCGTTTTCCTTGGTGAACACCCACTGTGATCGGGAAGGGTTTTGTATCGCCAACGGACGTCCTTACTAAAGAAACCGTATCGCAGTACGTGCATGTCTCGGATAATGTCAATGTAGACTTTTGGCACGTTCTTCACCTTCAGTGCTTCAGTCACCAGATCATACGCCGTAGGGGAACCAAGGGGTTTCGCCAGAGTCCCGTTAGTTGATCAGCAGGATCACCGCGGGCAGATTAGGTTGGGCAGATCCTAAAGTTGTCGGTCGGACCTCATACATCCCTTTGTGATTATGTATTCTTTATTAGACGGTCATCAATGTCACGACCCACTAACCATGTTAAATAGAGCCCCACAGAGAGCTTCCGTCCATCAAAGCGCGCGCGCGGTGAGTCGGTGACGTGACGCGCTTGCATTTAGTTTTACTATCTTTTTATTGCCTCCACACGTCGTGTTACTTCCCTCGTATAGTGACGTTTTACTCCTTTTAGTTCCAATATTAGATGTATGAATAACGGAATGTTTGCATGAGTAAGTAATATATAATGTTTACCTTGAAAGACTCCTTGTTATGAGCTATTTATAATGTGCCTGCGACAGTGCACTGCTCGTCTTCATCTTACCGAAAACCTAATCGAAAGTTTAAACCAACCAGAAAACCTGTAGGCGCTAAGCCCACCTATGCTATGCGTTAGCTCAATTAGGTACGACCATCTACAACCTGTTTTATAGCTTCTAACTCTTATACGTTTGTACAGTGAGCATCAAAAGTAGCGTATCAAATTACGCGTCAATAATATCTACTTTTCTCTTATAGCTTAACAAAAAAAGATATGTCAAATCATCGAGGTATATCTGTATTTACTTGGAAAAGTATTTGAGGGTGTCAGATACTTTTGTTGTTTTAAGCGCTTCTATTGATGCTAACTGTGTACATATTCCACTTAAAGAAGGTTGGTAGAGCAGGAGGAGCGAAGCTCTTTCTTTCTAACTGTTGGTGAGTGACCACAGCTAGTGCAACCGGGCTGAAACGTCGGAAAAAAGGTAAAATAAAAAGACTTTTTATCGCGTTAGACCCGTTAATGGCATTATTTATGTACAAAACGCGAAAGTTTAAAGTCTCCTGAAATTGTTTACAAAATTACAATATTAGGTACCTGCCGATGACCCAACTTCACGTTTAATAGGTTTCTGTTGTTGTTCTACAGTGATCAAGTACTCGTGGATTTATATTTACTGTAGGTAGGACGTAAGCAACATATTTAAGTTACAGAACACAACAATGATAGCTTTTTCCACGTTTTTTTCGTGTTAAAGTATCCCTATTCATTTGAAATGATATGAATCGGTTTCGCTCTTTAAGCGTGCAAAAATAAACAAACAAACGAACAAGATAAAAATATTAATAAGACGTAATTCTTTTGAATTTCTTATGTTGTCTTAGTATTCTGGTATTACTATTACGGAGTTCACACCACGGCTTTCGATTTCAAATACCATATATTATTATAATTCTTCCTACTTTCGTTTTTCTTGTAATAAGGCAGAATTTAAACGATATTTCACGACAGAAATCGGTAATACCTACTTTACAATTGTGAGCCAGAATGCGTGAAACGGCCATAGTGCCTTCCAATTTCAATTTTCGGGAAATAAATCTACGTTTTTAGGGGTTCGGCCCTCATATGTAAAGCGGGGGAGCTTTGAGCACCCTCTCGAGAAAATTTGTTGGAGGCAGTTTGAGCACTTATGTGAAATTCGAGGGCTTGTGCGTTACTATTAACGTATTCCATTCATTTTCCACGACTATACGGTTTTTTTACCATTTTACAAATGATCATGAGCTTTTTGTTGCCAATATGAGCAGTCTCCACATTTTATATAAACTTTCGTGTCTATTTTTTACAGTACCTAGTATTGAAAATGGATTGTCCATGTGCGATGTGTTCTCAAAAAAATGCAGTTGTCGGAAACAGTTGGTTTCGAAATTATTTCTTGTTATAAACTATTATTTATAACGATAAGCTGTATTTATTTATTTATTTGGAGTGAAATTCCCTAATTGAAATGAATAAATATTTATATAGGTATATGGTGAGCCAGGGTTATTGGTTGCAAATTATAAAGAGTCTAGAGCTAGAGCCGCTTGTATTCGTGACACACACATACACTCTACTCTCGAGTCATAAAAAAAATCATCCATGGTATAAGTGGCTCTAGCTCTAGAGTCACTTTTTGTATGTTTAGAGTAGTTAAATTTGCCCCATAGTCGCAAGTAACCTGGCTAACGTTATGTAATTTAAACACCATTGCATTACTATCATAGCATTACTAAAGTAAAACTCTGCTAATCCATTTCCGGAAATGAACATTGAGTCTTTTAAACACTGAGATCACCTCTACAGTCTATTATAGTCCACTCTCTACAGTCTACTAGTACTCTACAGTGATGCACTCGTCGACTCGTCAAAATGCTCATCGTACTCCTGCTAGAGAGTTGAGTTGAGACTAAGCAACTCAACTCTCAGTCAGGGTTACCACATTAGGGTTACCACATAATTAAACGTGTAGGTATTAACATAGCTTTAGTTTTTAATTTATATATGGTAGTGTGACTACTTAAAAAACACAAATCAAAATATTTATAAAGTTGTTCAAAGCTTTAGGTTGTTTAAAATGTTGGAAGTCATTATTCATTAAAGAAAAAAGGACAGTAATACAAGTAGTTGGGGAAAATGACTGTTTATTCCTAATTAAACCTGTATTTTATAGCTATCTCTGGTAATACGGAAATTTTTATATGGTGATAAAGAAAGAAATAATATTTGGAACTGAAAAGAAAACCGGAAATAATACTAAGTTTACATTAGATTTACTAAATTGACCCATAATCTACCACTACTTACTTTATTATAAGAGACAAACTGTTCTTAAAATGGATTACAGAAAACATGTATTTTCATTATGATTAAATTATACCCTGTCGTTTTCAAGTACATAGAGCCCTAATGGCGACTGTAGTACCGTACGTTGAGTTAAAATTAATAGCCAATTGTACTTAAACCCGCACTTAAAACGTCAGGGCCGTATAAGAAAAATCACGAGGACTTTTAAAACTTGGTGACCCTACGTCCCAGCGCGGCGTAATCAAGTGCCCGGGATTATCCCATCCCTGCCCCCCCCCTTCAACCCCTCCCCCTGTCTCGTCGAGAGATAAAGGCGCCGCGTGAGTTATCACTGCGCAATTCACAAACGGTTGACGACCGCTGCCGGAGTAGGGAATCGGATTTGGGCCCCTAGAGAGTTTATTTGAAAATTTGACGTATTGGTATGAAATAAGGAGATTTGGGAGCATATTAGTTAGTTCACGTCCACAAAGCACCTGGGGTAGAAGCTAGGGGAAATATGATGATTTACGTACTTCTAACTACCACAAACTTTAAATTAAAAAGATAATATTTGGGGTAGGAAGTTATTATCCAATTTAAGTTTAGTTTTAAATATTAGTTAGTTACCTTCCTTCCTAAAATTAACCACTTTCATTTCATTTCCTGAATATTCATTGAGGAACACGTTCCTCCTTCGGATGAAATGTGTAAAGTTAAATTATAATATAGCCGTGCTCAGGGGTTGAAACGTTTGATGAATAGCCGCTCGGGGCGATGGCCGTCGGACTTTGAAAAATAGGCGAAGATTGCAACGAGAGTGGCGTTATGGTGTATCTGTATCTCTTCACACACAGTTGCGTTTGGTCGCACATCGCCAAACAAAAAATACACTGAAAAGGGGTGACAACGGGTCTCTTTCATTAACCCGACTTGCAAAGTGGTCGTTTTCGCCCCGCCCTTACATACGGTGCTGAATGCTGGCCAGTGAAAAAAGTCCATACCACTAAAGTGCATACGACGGAGATGAAGATGCTGAGATGGGCGGGAGGTGTCACCTTGTTAGACAGGGTCAAAAATGAGTTCATCCGTGGCAGTTTTAAAGTCAGACCCATTGAGGAGAAACTCGCTGAAACCCGTCTAAGGTGGTATGGACACGTAATGAGGAGACCCGAGGATCATATGACCAGAAAGGTCCTCAGTATAAACACCGGTCCGAAGAATCCCGGTAGACCCCTTCAAACTTGGATGTCTGTCATCAACAATGACCTAAAGAAAGCCCAAATCAACGACACGACGACCCAGAACCGAAGAGTGTGGCGAAGATTGACGAGGAGAGCCGACCCCAAATGAAATGGGACGTGGCTAGGCAAAGAGAGAGAGACACTTGAAACTCCAGTGCCCTTTAAATTTAAGAAGCGGATATTTGCTGACCTAAATAAGTTAGTGGTCCCGAGTTTAAATCCTGTTAATATCAAATAAGTATTAGCAACTTTAGAAAATAAGCTCAGCTGAGTGACGTGATGGCGTATCTCGTTCACACACAGTTGCGTTTGAGCGCCACCACACTTCGCTAAACATAAAATATCTAAATCATCCCTTTAGCGAGTTTAGCGGGCTTATCAAGTTAGCACGCTGCGGCGCGCTTAAGTTTTCGCTTTGTATTAAAAGTCCTCACTTTTTGTATCCTCATCGCTCTGATGGAGGAGATATTAATTTTGACAGTTAGGTACATGTATACACCAACTAGGTAATCATGATTTAAATTGCAAAAAAAATAATCAATCAATTCCGGTTCAAGGGTCGGCATTTAAAAACACCCACCTACACTTGGAAGACTTAGACCAGTCACATCAACTTTTGTGAGTCTGATATTCTTAAAACAAATGATTTCTAGAGTGGTTCTCTCTTCTCTCCAGTAATTTGCCGACCTGTGAGTTAGGAGGTTAGATACTTATGGCTAGTTATAGGTATTTCAGTCCTTCCGTGACTAAAATACCGCTTTTCAAAATATCAGTTATACTTGCTAACCCCCTTATGTATAAAACTTAGCAACCTCTTACCTCAGACCTCTGTTAAATTGTGTCTCTGTAACAAACAGAGTGTTTAAGTGACGGATAGTGACGAGTCAACGGTTTGTTAGATTTGCAAAACGTGTATGAGTAACGCCGTAAGCCGTTAAAACCAGCAGATATTCCTTGTTTTAGGAAGGTATGATACTACTAGTGTACTAATAGTTGCACAATAAACACGGTACATTTCACATCAGGGAATACTTTGCGCAGGAAACATTATCTTCAAATGTGCCTGCAGCCTGCAGCTTACTGCAGCAGCAGACAATTTAAAACATAACGTGATATTGCGCGGATGATACCTACTACACAACATTGTACAGTCGTGTTCACACATTTTTGAGCCATTTGTCTGGATCGATATTTTGCCTTCGACTGTACTGTAGTGCAACGTCCAAATACGTAACGTATAGTAATGCAATTAGGAGACAAATGCAATTAAGAAGTATACGATTTTATTACTCGTAGAATACGGTCAAAGACAAAGCTTTTAAAAATTGCATATATTATTTATTTAAGAAATTGGGAGCGTTACCTCCGGGCCGGGCGTTAGCCGCCAAAAAATATATTATTTTTAATCTACTTACTGTTGCATGTTAAGAGAGAAGACAATTTGTAACTTGGAACTTAAAAGAATATTGCTACGGGAATTGGACGGCGAATATTTGAATTTTAAATATCCATCTTTATTACTATGATCTTCTATTTTTAGGTGGAAACATTTATTTACATACAGTGGTACTACGTAAACGAAATTAATAACTAGCTTAAATCTAAAATAGGCCCTTGAGGCATTGTACCAAGGATGCTGGCGGCATTTCCCCGCTGTATCGCAATGCTACAGTTTCGCACTCCGCAGAAGTTGACCAGGTCCAAACACTTATTTAGTTTACCGCTTACGCGTTCTAACGCAGGCAAACGGGCTCCTTTACATATAATTTGCGACCACCACAACCAGCTACTTTGTAATGTAGATTTATTCTCATGCTCCCGTGCCTCATTCAAGGCTGCTGTCACAAAATTATATAAAAAATAGATAAGTAGTTTTAGATCATAACATTCATAAATCATAAATATGAATTTAATGTAGTTGTTGTAGTTAAAATAGTTAAGTGTTGCATGTTGCTAGGTTTACATTCTAATACCACTTATGTTCTCGGTGAGATATGCTTAAGGAAACAACATAATCTATAATAGTTATGTATATTCTGTCTATATTGTTCTTCACTTGGATGCTTCTGTTTTATCTCCTTGTAATAAAATAAAATAAAATAAAAATGCTGATACGTTGTGCGAGAAAGCCGCCAGCTCTTCGGTCACCAGTTACGTCAACCAGACGCTTCGCGATTTCTGCAAACAACTTATGCGCGCTGGGACCCAATGGACCTAGAGTTTCAACTCCAAATGGAACGAAATGATACTCTCTACCGAGGCTCTTATATTTATTACGTTTTAAAATTTCGGCGCTTTCCGCCGCTCCGCCCGCTTTTACATTAGTCCGTTGGAGGTGAGACGGTGCCATTTATCTTTAATTTATGTTTATTTGATATTGATATTATATTTTTGTCAGTGCGATTCGCGGCTCGCTCGCTAACATATTGGTTTGAGCCTGATAAGTTATATCAATATCAAATCCAGATACTATTTGTAAAGTTCGAATGCTGCTCTCGTTCCCGCCGGTGTTGCATTAGGGCAGGTGCATCAAAGTGCCGATTGCATAGAAAAACTTTTCTTCAATATGTTGCAAACTTTATACCCTAATGATGGACGAAATTAGATTGAGTTTAGTAGGAATCTACATATTTTTATAATTTTCCTTTTTTTTATTTAGAATATTTGATACTCTTTAAAAAGACAGGGTTTACTAAAGTCCCTAACTTTTAAGACAAAAATGAAACAAACTGCGGTTGGCTGACCAACCTAATTCGTTCTCGTAATTACACCCCGATACCGTCTCTTCCCTCTCACAACTACTTATCTTGTTTCATTTACTATCGCTCCCTGGATAGCACTTCAACATCTGTTTGTTCTAGAACAGATAATGTTTTTTGCGTTTTCTGGCAACACTATAAAAGATACAGTATTATGATTACGGTAGGTATTTAAAGGTACTTAGTAATAATCGTCAAGATGCGTCATGTCACATTCTCAGGCGGTTGGCAAACAAGTTGCGCGGAGATTTTCTAGGAGAAGGTATATTGGGACTCCCTCCTTGCTAAACTAACTAGTTTTTAAAATTAAATTTATCACATTTTTATTTACAAAACTTAATACAAAAACATCTTCATGCAGCCAAGCCACAAACCAGTCCGTAGCGTAGCTGACTATAACAACTTCCTACCAACCGACTGAACCGACTCGGTAAAACGGTAAATTTATAGTGACATTACATCTATTATAATCTTCTTCTTCTTATGGTGCTATCGGATGTCGGGGATCGTCATGCGAAACGTTTCTTTACTCTTTGCTGTTTTAGAGAGAGTGGCGGCGTCTTTACTACTGGTCCAATCCCTAATATTTCTACTCCATGTTGTTGTTATATCTCACAAATAATATAAGTAATAGTTTTACCTCATGGAAAATCGAATCAAAATTTTTACCTAACATAACTTGAAGTAGGTACTGAGGAAGTAAGTAACTTAGTAATTCCTGATAACATGAGTAAGTTTAGTCAGTTTTTGCTGTTAGATGTAATAACCCCAGGGAATTTACGTGCCGTTCGTGCCTAGACTTCGTGTTTAACTATTACATTTAGATGTCTATTTCTAGGTACAGACTACGAATGCTAAATAACATGTTGAAATGTTCATTATTAGCTTCTGCCCTCGACTTCGTCTGCGTGGAATGGTAGTGATTGATAAAAATCATATTCTCGGACCTCAAACTATCTCCAAACCAAATTTCACTTAAATCAGTGCAGCTGTTTAAGCATGAAGAGGTAACAGACAGATAAAGTTACGTTCGCATTCATAATATTAGTACAGATAAGTAAGGACGAAGCCAAATGAAAGCAAAATATGTCCCGACTATGTTTTATTATAAGGTGTCAAGTATTTAGATACCTGCCAATCCAATTATTATGAAATTCGGCAGATCGTATTTCACATAAATATAATTTTTATGTTCGAATAAACAGGGATACTAAATCTGTTGCCAATAATAACATACCTACTGTGTTAGTCTTGTATTTACCGTTTTCTAAATAGAGATGGTAAAAAAAATGTTACCTGTGTTAGTCTAGTATTTACCGTTTATATACCGTCTAAAAGACTTATTTTTAAAGGGTAAATAAATACCTTCTTTACTTAATTTATATGCAGCACCGCAAGTCATCTAGACTTACCGGAAGTTGGCTACTCGTGGATGAGATGATAAGAAACGCCGGCAATTTCCTGCTTGCCCCGAGATGACATGTTCATCTGGCATACGGCAGGAAAACATAAATTAACTTTTCTAATCTCGAAACTCACTGGAGCCTAATTTTTTGGCAGTCATTTTCTTCGGAAAAAAATCGGGCCAGACTTAGTTTCACGATCCCTATACCTAACAATTTCGTGCGCATTTGTTTCACCAATGAGCCTAACTTTAGGGAATTGTAAATTAGCTTATTTCATTGCTACGTTCCGGGTCAAGTAGAGAAAATTTACAAAATAAAACAAAAGTACCGAGAATTTAATTGTTTTTACATGCAGTTGACTACCCGGTGGGATCTGGATCATTAGTAACGTATAAAAAAACTAGCCCACCCTTATTTAATGTAAGGTTCCACCCTTTATTTGGAACAATTCCAATGAGTTAGTTACGCTTTATTTGTAAAACTTTGCAAACCACTGTTAAATTGTGTCAGTTTCGTTGTTTACAATAATAACAATGTCAAAAAAACAACGGATATTGTCATCGGCTTGTTAGATTCGACAGACGTCTACGAATATAGCTATTTATGCAACAAGTGCGGAAATCATCTTTACGCACGTGTATCATACAATGTTTTACTATGCATTGTGCGAGTAAATAAAAAAAACATATAATGGCAAATAAGTTTAATTATTAAATTGAAAACAAAAAACACTAGTGCGGAAAAGTGCTCTTTTCCGCACTAGTGCGAGAAAGTAGCACCATATGTACTGTAAAAAAAATTGAAAACAAAAAGCACTAGTGCGGAAAAGTGCTCTTTTCCGCACTAGTGCGAGAAAGTAGCACCATATGTACTGTAAAAAAAAATTGAAACAAAAAGCACTAGTGCGGAAAAGTAGCACTTTCCGCATGATATGGCTCCGTAGGAAACGCACTTTTCGAGCACATGCATTGTAAACATTATTATGAGGCTATGACCTACGTAACTACCTTATTTACCTACTATAGCTATTTGTCCATTACCCAAACCCTACTTAATTCATATATATAGCCCAAGTGAACTAGATTTAGATGAAATGTAGGCTACTCTCTGCTCTTCTGATAAGACGCAAGCAATTTCCTCTCAAGGGAGTAGGGACTCGCCCCGTGGTGACATGTCCATTTCCACTTCACAGCTCTCGACCCACATTTAACGTAAAAATTCTCTACATCTACCAAACAGTCGTTATTAGGGTTCCGTACCCAAGGATAAAAACGGGACCCTATTACTAAGACTCCACTGCCCGTCTGTCCGTCTGTCTGTCACCAGGCTGTATCTCATGAACCGTGATAGCTAGACAGTTTAAATTTTCACAGATGATGTTATTTCTGTTGCCGCTATAACAACAAATACTAAAAAGTACGGAATCCTCGGTGGGCGAGTCCGACTCGCACTTGTCCGGTTATTTTTCTTAAAATTTAATAAATAAAGCTAAAATGGTGGAGTTTGTTTTATTTTGCTGATAAGAGTAAGGGAGATAAAGTAGGGAGACAGTAGGGCGTGCATAATACCTTACAATGTTGGCGACTCAATCTAAATAAATACTGTATCGTTAAGTATAAAGACAAATAAAACCTGGTCTACCTGGTATAACTGTTGATATGTATATATTTTGTATTACTGTGTTCTAGAGGTTTGACCTCAGGGTATTTTTAGGCCATATCTGATGTATAAGGTTTGTTTTATATTTTTTCTTTTAGGGGCTTTATGATACTTTCAATATCGTCTAGCAAATTCATCTCGGACAAGCCTATCGAGCTTCATTTGAGACTATTTCTCTGACTCCTTGGTACGATTCAAAGAAACAAAAGGTTAATATGCTGACTAAACATGTTATCTAAGCGTCCTCTTCGTGATTACTCCATTGAGCAGCTGCGGAATAAATGAGGTGAACTTTTATTTTTACATAAATTCGATTTTTCACGTACGTTTTGGATTCCTTTCAATTTCCGACACAAGCGGAATGAGGGAGACAGCTACAAGAATCTACCAAAATCCAAAGCCTAACGAACATTCATGGCGTTGAACCATGGCTAGAGCAGGTCGATAAAAACGCTCCATGATAGTTATATTGGATGCAAAAGTAGGAGTTGTCGTAAGTAACATACCATATTCTCTAAAAGGCCACCATGCACAGATCCAAACCTTTTTTTTAACTAAAAGAAATGATTACACTACGCCCAGTCTCGCATTACGAATCATGTGTAATCGCGGCTCGCATAGTACGATTTTTTTGGTGTAATATCGTTTTGTTCGCACATCGTACATTTTCTTGTAGTATTTTTCAGACGTCGTTATTGTTACTCGGGATAATTGAGTAAATTTTGTCTAAACCATATGCTTTACGTCGAGCTCCCAGGACGAAATGTGTACCTTATTAAACCATTAATTAAACGCATGTGTAATTTTTAAATAAAAATATAATACCAAAAAAACGGCTAAGTGAAGTTGTCTTTATACTTAACGATACAGTCTTTACTTGACCTTTGTCATTATCAAAGTTTCTCTAGAGTGAATTTTCTTTTAGGTAAATGAGCTACAAAACAATGCACTTTACTATAGACAAACCATACCTATTTAAATATTCATAAATTAAAAAACAAAAATAATAAATATTACCAAGCAAGCTGTGATTGCAACAGTTGCATCAAGAACTTTGCTATCCCTTACTTTAAATACAACAAGAATGAAGAACAATGAAAGCCGCACGCTTTGTGTTGAAATGTCCACACAGAGAGACCCATTCTTATTGCTCCTAAGTGTACTACGAGTGTCCTCATTGTGCCTAATCCCATTCATCTCCGGGTTTTGGCCCTTAATCCCTGGCTCGTACACTTTCCGCCGCGTCACGATACCGACGCCATTTATTAATTAAGCTCTACATCAGCACAGCGTCAACAGAGCTTGTGTTGTAATACTATACTTAGTAACTGAGGTGGTTATATCACTTACACGTTTTCCAAAATCTCAGATGGAGCGTAAGCGATTTAGATTTACCTATTAAATATACTGCCCAAAAGAGGAGGAATAAGGTAGGTACCTATACTACCTACCTATATAGCGCGAATTGAGTATTGAATTGAGTTAGTCAGGCTAACAACACAGTCGCTTTTTTGATACAGGTATTACTATGTATACTCAGTTGCGCTTGGTCACTTCCCCCTACTATGAGTGTCCTCAATATTCTTAATTCGATTCATGCCCAGCTTTGGACCCTTAATCCCTGGCTCGTGCACTTTCCGCCGCGTCACCAGTCACCATGCGGACGCCATTTATTAATTAAGGTCTTCATCCAATCGTCAACAGAGCTAATATCATAATATAAGTCATGCATGGAGAGCCATATATAGTTATCTAATAGGCAATATCATTGTTCAGTCACGTACAGTCGCCATCAGATATATCGGAGCGGCCAAGGTGCTCACAAATATCTGAACACGCCTCTATTGTCAAGGCGCTAGGTGCGTGTTCAGATATTTTTGAGCACCTCGGCCGCTCCGATATATCTGATGGCGACTGTACGTTACGCACAGCACGTTAGTTAATTGCCGAATTCATGGTAATATTCTGAATCTACTGTCAGATGTCTGACGGTTACTTTTCACAGGCTCCTGACGACGCCGTCGATGTTTATAGTCTAGAGATGTGCAAGTTGCGGAAAGTAAAAAAAAAAATCGGGATTTTTTTAATTTTTTTTATGATGAATTTTTATTATGATGAAATGCAGGCGTTTGACCACGATCCCACCTGATGGTAAGTGATGATGTGGTCTACGGTGGAGCACGCTTACCTATAAGATACTGTAGCAATTTTGGGAATAAATAAAAAATATAAATGCTACAAGATATATACCTATATATTGATATTTACAAGCCACGGAAATCAACCTTATTAAATAAAATGCCACGGAAATCAATCTTATTAAATAAAAAATGGCTAAAGCCTACTGGTACCAGTGGGGATCAGCCAGGAGTGAAGGCTGCGAGTAATAAATATTTAACAGTGGTTTAAAATTATAAAAGATATAAAAAAGGAAGACGTTGAGTAGATTGCCTAAAATTGGTAGGTAGGAAATAGGTTGGTCACTTCCCTTAAGAGAGGAGAGTGAGCTGCTTGGAGAAACAGGCCCAGGCCTATACCGGTTCCGGTCAGGCGGATGTCGGAGCCGCAACCAGGGATCTATGCCGGACACTGTGGTATGGCGTGCGCCGTGATCCGTGTCCAGAAAAAGTAGGAGCAATATGTTCTCCAAATAAAATGAAAAAACTACGGACGAAGAGAAGGGCCACGCTATAATAAAGTGATGAAATGAAAACCTAAATGAAAAAATAAAAAGAATATGGAACGGACTTACCCGCGACAAAAAGCGGTTCTCCTTATTTCTAAAGGGTCGGCTATTCACGTTTAAAAAACTTCCGTGATTCTGGATAAACCCGGTACTTGTTATAGATGGGCAGAAATGGCAGAATTACTTTTATTTTGTGAAAAGATCAATCACTTTTTCACCATCTCATCCAATTCCTTCTCACATTGACAGTTTTCACACCTTCATCATTTTTTCATTCTTTTGGCAGTTGTCAAAGCAAATCAAAGAATTCACTTGTAAAGAAAAAACGTTTCTCCTAAAGCGTTATGCTGCAATACCTATTAACTCTTGCCTTGAAGAGCCCCAAATTGTACTCATGCGGAAACACAGACTCGGGCAGGGCGTTCCACTCATTGGCAGTTCGCATAAGAAATGTGGAAGCAAAACGCTTCGTGCGTATTTTTGGAGTTCCTACCATGAAGCGATGCCGGAGTGCCGTATGTCTTGTGGTCCGATGGTAAAAATGGGACGGAGGAATAAGGTTGTGCAGTTCCTCGGCACAATCTCCGAAATGTATCCTATAAAAGATCGACAGGCTGGCAACCTTGCGACGATGCTCCAGACTTTGGAGTCGAGTCGAGCATTCGTCAGATTGCTGTCATTGATAATTCTCTTGGCCCTCCTCTCAACTGACTCGAGCGCCTCAAGCTGGTACTTTGCAGAGCCATCCCACAGATGAGAACAGTATTCTACACACGATCGGACTTGTGCAGCTGCCTAGGTGTAAAATACTGCCTCACCTTGTTGAGGATGCCTAGCTTTTTTGTCGCTAACTGTACTTTCGACTCGATATGTGGGCCGAAGTTGAGTTTCGAGGTCAGCGAGATTCCGAGCAGCTCAAGATGGTCGGTTAACGGAAGGGATACATCTCGGAAAGTAGGAGTGAGATGGAATGGACTCCGTTTAGCGGAGATAAGACACGCCTGAGTCTTACTAGCATTGAACGCAACCAGATTGGCTTCACCTCAATCGGAGAATGCCTTCAGTGACACGTTCATGCGTGAACTAAGAAAACTGTTTGGCCCAATGGTTGACTGGTAGAGAATGCCTCAAGGCGTTAAGTCCGCCATTTGTACTCTTTTTGTGTAAATTTGTGCAATAAAGTTTAAGTAAATAATTAAAAATAAAAAACTTTCGTTTTGGAAAATATGAGAAGTTTCGGAACTTTTTCAATGTGGAAGTTTCGCAATTTTATACATAGCAGTCGTTTATTTATTAATTTTTTAATGAATAAATGACAGTAGCATGCGAGACAGATTATTGAGAGCAGAGCTGGGTGCCTAGCCAAAACGCTTTGTGTCTCTCTATCACTCTTCCATATTAGTGCGACAGTGACAGATGCGTTTAATTCGTTATGGAGCGTATACGATTGTCATGTTGGCTACGCAACCTGCTTTTTTAAACATTGTGACAGTTGCCCCGAATACGAGTGTCCTTATAGCACGTAATCCCATTCATTCGGGTTTCAGCCAGTAATCCCTGACCCACAGCGGCGTACACTCTCCGCACACTCGGCACGCTAACGCCATTAGCTCACGACAGTTTAAATTGGATCTGTTTTATTGCTCTTCATTCTTTTCCGTCTTAACTTCTAGAGAAAATCCAAAAGGCCTTTTTGAGATTTCTGTACAAAAAAAGATATGGGTACTACCCCTTTTTGTACCCAACAAAATTCTTACTAGGCTGCCTTGGATATAATTCTCTAGAGGTAAGGCGCAACAACATCTTGCTGACTACGGCTTGTCGCATATTGCGCGGTGACTCGGACTGCCCGGAACTGGTAGCTGGAGTCTTGAGGTTGTACGTCCCGGATATTCCTCGAGTCTGCTTGAGGCCGCGAACGCGTCCACTATTGTCTGTGCCGGCAGCGCGCACAGTATCGCATAGAAACTCGCCACTCCTCCGCGCGTTATCGCTGCTCAATGCACTCCTGACATCAGCACCAGAGTGCGACTTGTTTGCGTGGAGATGGGCGAATGTGTACCAGGAGTGTCTGAGGTTTTGTGAGATTCAGGATGATAGGCTTTCCAGCACTTGCATTTGACTTGACTATTTGTATTTTACTTTATATATATTTTGTATTTGTAATTTGTATACCCGTAACTAGTTTAATTATTCGGTGTATTGGCCTATGCTGTGATGCCGTGTAAATAATTTAAATAAATAATAATAATAATAAATAATGTACCTATATGTATATTTGTAAACTAAGACTTGAGTAGTATACAATCCATCGCTTAAAAGATCACACTTATCTATTGAAATACAAGCTTGTTTCCATACTTTTGGCTTGGGGTGTATGTGATGGTTTTATTGTGCAATGGCCATTTGAAAGACAATCTCGGTATATGTGTGCCATGAATTAAAAAAAAAGTATGGAGTACGTATAGGTAAAGTATTATTAATAAATTGATAGTTCGTTAATCCAATGACAGAGTATGGCTAAGAGCATACTTACCTAAGCCCCATTGTCCCTCATCCTCACAGTATCTGCCGCGTCACTGCAGGCGTTAATAATGACGTCTCTATCATCCCTCAGCAAATATCATTATCGGGGTAGTATTCACTGCACTTAGCAAATATGCGACGGTGTGACATTGCAACAATCATAGGGCTCTATTTAACTCGGTATAATTATATATCGTGACGTGACGTGAGTGATTAGACTGGCCACATCAATACATTTTGTGTCGTACACGAAACGTAAGAAATGACATGCCTCAAATTTATTTTTAAATGGCGCGCTATGTCTACTCAATAAAAATCGCAAATAATGTAAACAAACCAATTTAGGTACCTTCACTAATTCATTAATCTCGCATTTTTTAAGGACAACCATAATTTTATTAAGTAATAGTTAAAATTTAAAATAAGCAAATGTAATAAGTGGTATTTAGCAAACTGGACGACGGCAAACATGAATTTTCTCCATATTTCCAAAATCTACAGCTAGATAATCAAAATCCGTCATATCCGTAAAAATCATTCCTCTCCACAAACGAATTCTAATCAATCGCACCCTTCCACCCGCACAACTCAGTTGAAACGACATAACCATCAATTTAACATACTCTAGTGTTCCCGCTAATCAACATTGACATTGAAATAAACAGTAAATTCACCCTCGTTGTAGGAGTTCCTTCCCCCTTCCCCTGAGCCACCCCATTCTTAAACCGGATACTGAGATCCCATCCCTATTATAATTCGATCCTTGTTGTGTCATGAGCGATGAAATTGCCGAGACATAAATGTTTGCAAGCGGGCTTAGGATCGCCGCTTTTTATCGTCTGTAACTTTCTATGTAATAACTTACATAAAGTTTAGTTCAAGAATGATGTACGTTAGACGATGAAAGTGCAATTATCATGTTTCCTCATATCCGCATTGGTTTATGCGATAATAGCGCGGGACACTCAGGACAGTATGATGTCAGTTATGGTATTCTGTCGTTTTGACGCGCAAAGGTGACATTTGGGTGACGACTGCAGCAGTATTACCGTTACAGCGTTACTGCTGCGGTATTGATGCGGGCGATGTCACTGTCCTTGATAAAATTAAGTAGTAACGAGTTGAAAGTTTTAGTTGCGACGGCAAAGGCAGCAACGCAATTTATCAAGGAAATTGACAGTGACAGTTGTGGTTGCAAACCAAATGTAACCTACACTTAAAGCTCTCACGTTTGAATTCACGCGTCACAAATGAACAACATTGTGCCGTAATGGCACCGTCACTTTGAAACCGTACTTTACAAATTGCATCGTTTATGACAAGCCCTCCTCTTCTCGCCGAGTGATATTTCACGTTGCGAACCTGTCTCTCTATTAGTAAGGTAAGGGGGCTCAAGTGGCCGCTAACTGAGTGTTAGTGTTGTGTAGAGATTGCGAGGGGAGCATGTGCTCATTAGGAACAATAGTTGACGCGTGGAAGGGAATGAAAATATTTATTCATTCATTCCTTAGTGCCTCGCGTTGTTGGACGCTAGCGTTATATCAATAACCTCACCCCGCCTAGCATTGACGAATGTCGGTTCATTGCCTTTGTTTAATAATTGTAAGGAAGAGCTTACCAGAAAATCCAGTACCTTCTCCCCTCTTCTGTTGACATCCGAGCTTCCCCAGATGACGTGGTGTGCGTTCGCGTCGCAGCCGATGATCAGGTCGGTGTTCGCCTGGCTGCCGTAGACAGCAAGATCCCGCAGTTGCTCAGTGATTGGATCTGCTGCCTCGTAGGGAAGGTAGGCTGATGAGAAGATTAGAGCCTTACCCCCCCCCTTGTTTCGGATCTTGACCGTGGTCAGATCCCTGGAACAGAAAGCATGTAGAAGCATAGCGTCAATGCCATTTTTAACATAAATACATGTCCTCATATTACTTTCAGGGCAAACATACAATATTGTCCCGCCAGTACCGTTTAAGCCTCTTATCTCGCCTTTGTAGATATATGGTTCTTGAATAAGAGCAATATCGAACTTGTCGCTTTTTAGCTGCCTAGCCAGAAGGGCAGTGGCCGCTTTATTGTGCTGAAGATTTATCTGTACGCACCTTATACCCTCCATTGCGGCTTTTTAATGCTTGGTGGTGCTGAGATCAGCAGCCACTTCTTGGACCGTGTCGTCCCCGTCGTTGTAAGACATGGGTGATATGTTGCCGTCCAGGTAGAGTTCCGATAAACCGCTCAGGTACTCTGAGCCCGCCACCGAGTTCGGTGACGATGCCCGAGCCATGAACGGTTCAGCGTAGTCCCTCCCGGGCTGCACCACATCCCCCGTCTCCTCCGACCGGTCCCCAGCCACCTCCACAGGTGCGTCGCCAGTTGGTGGCGCCTCCCGTTCCGGGGCCTCCCCTGTCACCGTAGCAACAGTAGCGTCCTCGGGTACTTCCCCACAGGCCCCGATCTCAGCCCCCTCAGGCCCCTGCTCCCTCCCTTCTTCCAGGAGCTTGAAGTGGCTGGTGTCGAGCCCAGAGTGCAGAACATAGTCGGCCTCCTTGATGACGGCGGCCGACACCCGGTCCATCAGGACGATTCGCCTGGTGCTCGGCCCCGACCCCACGGTGTCGACTATCTTCCACTCGCTTGTGTGCAGCCTCGGGTTCCTCCTCTGCAGCACTCTGAGGGCTCTCATGATGTCCTGACTGCCATCAACCACCGTTTTCCAGGCCATCTTGACCGGTTTCGGCAGGTCTCTGGCACTCATGACCTTTAGGCGCAGCCCGGCAATCTCACCACCTCCGATTACCGTGCTGAGCCATTCCACGGTCTCCCTCCCCTTGCAGGTTACGCTGAGCGCGCCCCCCACAAGGTTGCCGAGTGTGATGTCGGGCATTGGTTCGGCGGCCTCATCAAGGAATAGGAGCAGAGCTCCTACGATCGCCGGCATATGCTCCTGCATCACCTTCTCTGCTGGAAAGGCCACTGGGACGATGGCCATCTTCTCGCTCGCCACGACTTCCGCAAACGATCCTCCCACCTTCGTTCTTTTGGGGTCGCTAGCGAGCAGAGACGAGTCGCCACTGGCCCCCAGTGGCCTCTTATTTGGTGGCCTTTCCGCTCCACTAGTGTTGGGTCCGGCCACCATTTGCGCGTCCGTCCTCGCAATTCGCGCCTTCGCACGCCTCTTCTGCCTCCTGGACATAGCGGCTCCTCCACCCGACTGCTCGTCCACACCCTTGGGCGTGGCCGCGCCGTCATGGGCGCCCGGAGCAACGCCAGCAGGATTTGGAAGTGGTGCTCCTGCTTGCCTCTCGCAGTGGGCCATCGTTCCGCTGCCTACTCCTCCAGCACCTGCGTTAGTCGGTCCCCTTACGGGAACTTGCTGAACGCATCCTCTTTTCAACCCTTGGGGAAAAGATCTGGTGGTACCTTTGGAGTGGCCTGCTCCACCATGGCCTCTGCTTTTCGCGCCATGCGCGCCCTCCGTCCTTGCGGACCTCCATGCCTTACTGCCACCTGCTCCCGTGTTCCTGTCAGGGACAGGTCCACTCCCAGCTGGTGCAGCAACCTTTGCGCTATGCGCCTTTGCCTCATCCCGTACGGGTCCGGCTTTTTCTCCTCCTACCGTCGTTTTAGGTATTATGTTATCCATAAACCACCAGGAAAATTTTCAGCAGCTAGGCTCCCCACCCTCCTTGGAGCCTCACATTTGGGATGCTTTGACACATCAGAGATACCTAGCTGATATAGCGTCCCAGAGTGCGTTGCCCATGAATCCGCACGGTGCCAAAACCTTAGTCAGCTCCACAGCCAACACAGGAATCGTGCTCCGCCGATTACAGACCCCTACACTCCAGGAAACTCGCCACGTGGCCATCTGACTGGACACAACAGCCGATTGATCCTGGCTGGCTAAGCCAAGACCTCCCGTGTGAGATGAATCTAGAGCCAAAGGAACTTCGTCTAACGGGGATAACGACTACAGACCCCCGCTTCGCACCCGCTCCCAGGATCTCCTTCTCCACCCGTACGGGTCCCCGCGCACGGCACAAACACGCGGGTGGCATTCTACCGCTAATCATCCTTCTTTGTGGATGAGAAGCCCGCTGCGACATGCCACGTCATCGCTTACGGTTGATTTTACGGGATATGGATCTTTATTTGCGCGCCACCATCGTTCTGCCCCTGCATGTTCGCCTCCGTTAACAAAGACGAACCTACAGTGGCTTCTCGACGTTGGCACGCAAACACAGATCCATATGAGGGATGGTGGGGGGTGTTCTTTGCACTGGTTCTCTTTCCTGGCCCAGTAGTAGATGGTGTCATGCGGATGACATCATCTACCTCCGAGCCTGGTGTTCGATCCGTTGCAAAGCTCACCCCAAGATGATTCAACTGGTTGTTTCTGTTCTGCCTGTTTCTACGGTAGAACCAGGCAGTTAACAGGCGGTAACCTCGGGAAGGAGCACAACCAGTTTTGCCTCGAGGTTCTCTGCAACTTGTGCTCCCCCCGAGACCATTCACCATGCCAACCACCGGACAGGTGGCTGCCATAGAGATAGACCCATCGCAAGCAGCGACCGGTCGCAAATTATTCCTTGCGTATGGACCCACCTCCGCCCAAATTTTATATGTATACTCATGGACAAATTTAGAGGAACGCAAAAAAAGGGTTAGTTACTGGATTACAGCACCTAAAGTAATTAGTAATTAAACTTTTTTTGCGTTCCTCTAATTTGTCTATGAGTATTTGAATAAAATATTTTTTGAATCGCTTTCTTAAGCACTTGTGGAAATCATCTTTAAGTACGACACTACTAACATCAAAGACCAAACTATTAACTGGCCACTATAATACCTTACTGCATCCACATAAGGTCCACTATCGTTCATTTCTCTGTTTGTACAGAGTGAAAGTTGGTAGACAGTGTAAAATCCGGTTGACATTAGCGGTCCTTCGGGAGCACTCGTCCGCGGCCATTCCATTCGCTTCGCGAACGCAAGGTCCACCGGCGTTTAGTTGAACCAGTATACCTACAGTATTTATATTTGTCTTTACGTTATGTATGTGTATTTTTTGACAACGTCAAATTTGTAATACCTCGCAAGAGGTGTGACATATCGAATTTTATTTTTTTCGTCTTTAATTCGTCTATGAAACGTATTATTTATTACAACTTTTTTAATAGCGGGGAATGTTATCTCTGACTACATGCAGTTGTTAAGTATCTAAATAAAGTATAACTTATAATAGTCCACCTGAAGCAAATGTTTGCCTAAAAATAATGCTCTAGCTAGTAGTACTGCTTCCCGAACAGCGTTACGAGTCCAGTATGAGACTTGCATTTACCTAATTACACACATTTGTTGTGACTACAAGGCTCAAGTTATACTAGTTACCGTGTCCTACATAGGAATGAAACATTCTGACTTACGACCAACGCCATCTGTCGGCAAAGTTTGTAACTCGCCACAATTACCACTTCGGTTATTATACGGGATTTGTTTGTGGTTTATTAAAGTGTAATCATGAAACTTTTTGGTGGGAATTTATGAGGGTTTTTGTTATTCATGAGGATATGTTAATAGAGGTTGTGTTAATAGAGGTTGAGTTTACCCTGTTGTTAAAACCAGTCCTGTTAGTTAACTTGGTTAGCATATTGTTTACTGAAATAAATACTTGTATAATATTTCTAGTATAAACCGATTTTAAACTACAACAACATTGGCAATCAGTACCTATATACGGTTAAATAATTCAACAGGCATGGCCAAAACTGCTTTCCACTGCACTGTTATTTTATTATTATTATGCAGTAAATTTTCGTCTACGTCAAGCTAAGGAATGAATGAATAAATATTTTCATTTCCTTCCACGCGTCAACTATTGTTCCTAATGAGCACATGCTCCCCTCAAATTCATATTTACTAGGGTCAGGTGGGGTAAATATAAAACACGGGTCAAAATAAGACTTATGGCGTTATTCTTAGACGCGTTACTGGCCTGAATTGTCTTTATCTGTCATTTCGACTTATGTATTTGTAAGAAAGAGATAAAACATAATTTACCTAGTTCGCCTTGGCTCCCACTTTCCGAAATGTGTCCCTTCCCGTGAACAACACTTTAGAGCTTCTTGGTCTAAGTTTAAAATCGAACTTAAACTTCGGGTCGACTATTGAGTCTAGGGCTAAAACTGCTGCCAAAAACTTGGTGTCCTATTTAAGGTGAAGCAGTATTTCACGCCGAATCAGCTTCTCTCCCTATACCAAGCACAGGTACGCTCGTGAATGGAATACTGCTCCCACCTATGGGACGGTTCTGCCAAATATCAGCTGGCGGCCCTGGACTCAATAGAGCGCCGGGCTCATAGACTCTTTGGCGATGACCCATCTGTCAAGGATACAGAGCCTTGAGCATCGCCGTCGAGTCGCTTGCCTATCGGTGTTCTATCGGATACATTCCGGGGAGTGCGCACAGGAACTGCACGATTTGATCCCACCTTCCCCTTTTCCATCATCGAACATCCAGACGCGGGGAGCAAATGCACCCGTTCGTGGACCACATTCCATTTGTTCGGACGAAACGTTTTGCCTCCTCCTTTTTGGTACGGACGGCTAAGGAATGGAATGCGCTCCCGCCATCTGTATTCCCTGATCAATATGACCTCGGTCTCTTTAAAACAAGAGTGAATAGGCTGTTACTGAACCGATGAGCTCCATCTTAGGCCCTGTCTTCACTTTCCATCAGGTGTGACTAGGGCCAATCGCCGATCAGTTTATAATTAAACAACAAAAAAAACAGGTCCGTAAAGCCGTTAATTTATGTTTCATCTCTTTCTTAAAAGTATAGACCGATTAAGACAAACGATTAATGAACGCTAACCGCTAACCGCTATTAAGTAATAGCCTATTATGAACTAGGCCATTAGTCATTTTGGAGATGTACCGTGAAATCTCGTAAACGTCAGCTGCGTTAGCTCGCTCTCAAAACTACTTGAAAAATCATTTGATAGGAACATGGTCATATAAACGATTTGTTGCTTGTTTAGGGTTCATATACTGATGATTTATTTTCACAATGTATTTTTTCTTTCAGACCCTGGGCGTGTGGAGATGAGCAGTGCCCCCCGCCCCACCCTTCCCCCGCCCCGCACCCCGCCCCGCCCGCGAGATGCTCGCTCTGCTCTCTCTACTGCTTCTTACAGGTAAGTCGACCTACTGTTTCTACTTTAACTGTGACAAAGCGATGTGATTTCTTTTAGCTGTAACGTAACATAAATATTTGTTAATGTTTTGATCTTGTTATGACACGAACTTCACACTCATGAGTGTTCCGTCATTCAAGGGCTATCGTGTCTCAACGAAGTGGTATGAATGGAGCATCCAGTTTACAAATAATGTCCTTGGGTACGAAGTCTGTATGGCCGGAAGTCGCTCCCGCTCCCGCCACTCCCTGTCATCCAACCATGAAAGTTGACAGTGTTATCTATGATCAGAGTCCAGCCTATTGAAAATACTATTATCGAAACATCGATAGTGATTTTAGCAAGTACAATTGGGCGTTTGTATGGTAAAATTGCGCTTTTTGTGAACTTCATAATGCAATGTCTATTTGTACGACTCTGGCTCGAAATAAACATTGTTGTTAGTGAGTTTGGGATCAAATTATATCAGGGACGTGCTCAAACAGTTCATAGAGTGTTGTGCCGGCGCGGCGTAACAAATGGCCGAGATTTATCAGTTGATTAGGTTGATTGCCTATTGTTAAGGTACTCTTAGTTTTGTTGTTGTTTGAATTGCTTCCTATTAGGTGAGTACAAATATGTGTTGTGCGAAGGTAGGGTTGTCGAGATAATATCAAAAATAAATGGAAGCTTTAAAAAATCTCTGGAGGCCGATTCTGATTCAATAATTCAAGGTCGTGTCAGAACGAAATCAAAGCCATAGCAAATAAACGAACGAATCCGGATTCCGGATTTTTTGAATCGAAGGGAATTTATTTGTGTGTTAATATTTGTTATTTATATTAGATTCTATAAGTATGTATATCTTCTCACGCACTAACGCCATGACAATAGAGGCGTGTTCAGTAATATGTGAGCATCTTGGCCGCTCCCATACGTATATTTGATAGCGACTGTACATCCTTTCTTTAGTTTCGGACTAAGTCGATCTGTGTAAGATTGTCCTCATATATTTAGTTATGTAATAATAATTATGTTTTCTTTGTTAAAACAAAACTAACTTCTTGACATTTTTAATTATATGTAAAAACGAAAGAAGAATATACTTGACATATCTTTAGGCAACACCATGGAAATAGCTTCAGATGTGTTGGGACCGTGGTGGGACCGTGGTGGGACCGTGGTGGGACCGTGGTGGGACCGCACCGCACATCCGAGCCATCATAAATCCTTCCACAGCGAACCATGAATATAAGATATTTTGAACTTAAGCTCTAATCAGTAAGACTGTAAATCGTGCAGATATTTACGATCGCGGGGTACAGTAAGATACGAGTCATAAATATGTAAGCAATTCTGAACTTTAACGCCAAGTAATAAGATTGTAAAGTACTAAATATTTATCATCATCGCTGCAAATGTTTCGCGTCATAAATATGTAAACAATTTTCAACTTTAACGGAAAGTTATAAGGTTGTTATTGTTCAGATATTTACGATCGGGGGATACAAATGATACGCGAGACTGATGGATGCGTCCCTCGTGCAACCCTCGGGATGGACACAACTTGTAATGGCACCGATCGAAACGTAACCAAATACAACAAACTGTAAGTACAGAGTGGTTTACACTTCATTAATAAAAACATGCGTGTCGGACCACGCATAATGAAAGGTCCGTACCTTTATATGCATGATATAAAAAGCCATACTAGCAAAAGGGCGTACCCTTCCGGCACGTAATTGTAATAAGAAGAGATTATTTGGAATAAACTCATTAAGTAATGGCCACCCATGGATCATGTTCAAAATATTTTTCGAGGAAAGTATTCATTAAGCTTTATTTTATTGCGCAATAAAATTGTAGAAATTACATAAAATGGAACTAAAAAAATTCCATACTAAATTGCTGCCATGTTAAGCATTTTACATCAAAAATGTGACAGTTACGTAGGAAGTGGCGCCCTCAATAATTTTCTACAATTTCTTGTCCGACAATATACTTCCTACGAAGAAATGGTGTTTATCTTCCAATTCCAAATAATTGTGTGCGGTATAAACACAATAACCGTCATCGGTCTCTAGCAAGGGCCTGACACTCTTTGATAGAGAAAGATAGTCTTATTGCGATTCTTATAAGAGGAAAGAGAAAATACAATGCTTTGTCCTTATCATCCGGGTGGCATCATAGGTACGAGGCAATGGCGAAATACCGAAATTTATAAGAGTGAAAGAGAAAAATCCTATGCTACCCAAATTTTATATGAATTATTTCTCTTATACCCGGTCACTGGGTGTAGCATCTATAACTACTTGTATATACTATGTCTATGGTCTCTAGGGACAAATCTAAGGTCGTTGAACTGAAACAGATGGCTACAAACAGTTTCTTATTAACATTCTTTAATTTTAGGGTTCATGACAAAAATGTCTGCTCGTATGTCACAGTATTTTTTTTGTTTGAATGTTGAATTATAAATAATAATAATTAGATATACATAGATGGCGCTGTACACAAGTGCTACAGGTTTTGTCGTTAGTAGATTGTTAAACGTCAGTGATGAGTATCTAAATATTTATCGTATAATGTACGGGATCCGTACCTACACGGCGCCATATTCTTTAGCTGTCAATTTGCGTCTACAATATTTTACACAAATTTACGTGTCTTAGTATTCCTTTGTCTATGTTTTATAATATTTTAGCTTGAATAGAATACGTACAAAATTGTTTGAACCAGAATTTCCGCGATCGCATTGAATCACTTCTCAAAGAACGGAGACCCCGATTGATAGCAGTAATAAGAGAAGCAATTTTCCCCAGTCAATGAAAGGTAAAACTCTGACCAAGCTAATTGAGGGGAAGTATGCCGCGGCACTGAACAGAGGTAGGCCTTATACTGTGGCAATAAGGATTACGAATGCTTAGTTAAATGCGTCGAAGAATGTATGCGATAACAACGCTCCTGCTGACCATTTGTACACTTTATGACGTAGCAGTAAAGATTAAGATTGATCAAATTATTGTGTCGAAAAAAGTATGCGGTTCTGACACGGACAGATCACGGTTATCCGGACCCTGGGGATATTAGCCCCATTATTTAAACGTAGGCAAAATGATGACTCAACGGAACCAGTATAATTTAACGTACTTACTTTGATCTGATTGAAAATGATAATATGAGTTAAACTAACATTCAAATTGCGACTGCAGCGACTGGAAATGTTCGATGCCACTGCCACATTGAAAATTTGTGTTGATGCCGTTGCCGCATTACTGCGTGCAGTGATTAGAATGTTCAATCCATCACTCATTTCAACATTTTCAACTGCAGTAGTAACCTTGCAACAGTAACGCTGCTGCAGTAGCAACCCGAATGTTACCTTTAAATACTCGTAGGTATATGTAGTTCAGTGTCGATGAAACAGGGCGCGTAGCCAACGTGCCAATCGTTAACGCTCCGTAGCGTATCGTAGTCATATTTCTCTATCACTATTCCCCACTAGTGCGACAGTGACAGTTGCGTTTTGTTCGCGAACGTTAATGATTGTACGTTGGCTACGCACCCAGATATAGATCATAAATTAATATGATTAAACAATTCCTAAACATCAGTTCCTAAAGTTCGGGTAGAGGTAGACCCCTTGTGACTCGATGATGTCTCGACAACCCAGAATAGACTCGCCTAGAGAAGAATGATGAAGAGCCGACCCGAAATGAAATGGGAAAAATTTGGACAAAGAAGATGAAACAGGCATATTTGCTACTAATGTCTAAGGTCAAGTTATATGTATGGGACACCATCGTTATAGTGCCGAAATGTTTTGTGAACTAGCTGAGCGGTCTCGTGGGACACAGGGGAGACCCGCGACAATCGCCTCCGATTACATGTTCATTGCTGGGAGATTTGGGAGATTTGTGGGCTGTGGGTAAACAGGGGGCATAAAAATCGTCTGTTTTAGGAGTTGATTTATTGTATTTAAATTTTCATTTCTTCGATTTCATCATTTATTCTACGGTTGCAGACGATAAATGGAGTTATCCACATTTGACAGCGGTAGATGACAGAAAACAATTTGATAATTGGCCATATTTTCCCATTTTGACAGTTCAACTTTGTTCATTATTAAGTATTTCTTAGGTGACGATAAGCCTTGTCGTGAAAGCAAAAGTAGTGAATAAACCTATTTTAAGATTTAAATTAAAATATTTAAAGCTTCCTAAGCATCATGCCGGCCAAACCGGCTGTCCGATCTGGAAAAAACGATTATATAAAAAATATCGCCATCCCCCGTTACCATGCTAAGCAAAACGACAAATTTTACGATAACGTAAGAATTAAGACAACAGTCGATTCCACGCACAATATGATAAAACCGTGCTAAGCCCGCTGGTGATACTTTCTACCGAAACTAGGGAAAAAGGTTTTTACTGAGGCGATATGGAAAACTAGTTTTAACTAGGGAAAACACTTTTTCACTAAAAACGGGTTTTGACAGTAACATACAATGTTATTTAGCCCAAAGTAATGGGGTAGAAGACACGCGAAATCCGTCGTTGCGTGAGTAATGTCGTTGTTTACGAGTTTCGACGGAGCCAGTGAGTGGACCGATCTAATGTAATCTAACCGGTTACTCCTAAAAAAGGGTTCTGCTGATCTAATTATCTAATACCCTTCGATCTACATATATATATAATGTATAGGTAAATATGCCTTCGACTTCGTCTGTGTGGAATGATGATAATGATTAATGAAAACTACCCTGTGTCGTAATAGTTATTTGTGCAACAAGAGAGGAAAGTTGGTTTTACTTGCGAGTGTTTATTTTGAGTCCCGAGAAAGCGAAAGATTCTAAGTTAGAACCTTGAGCGTAGCGACGAGGGACTCAAAAACACGAGATGTAAAATAACTTTGCTCTCGTGTTGCACACATAATTTTTCACCACAGTAATGAGAACATATTAAATGTTAAAATGTAATTCGAATTACACAGAATAATAAAAAAAAATGTAATAAAAGTATGAAGTGGCAGTTCATGGCCTTCAGTAAATTAAAAAGCTACTTTGTTTCACTCCGTGGAGTGAGGAAAGTCGCACTTTCTTCACTCCCTGGAGTGATGAAAGTCGCACTTTCCTCACTCCAGGGCGTGACGAAAGTAGGCTTGTTCGAGCTGCTGATGTGAAAAATTGATTTAATTAGTGCTAAAACCCGTTTAAGGAAGTTATACATTTTTGTACATTGTCATTCATTATGAAACTGGAATAAAGATACGACAGTATGATAAAGCAGGGTTCTCTACCATTAACCGTTGTTTTTCTTTTCAAAATTCCTGTAGATACGAAGTTTTGGAAATACGATGGAATAAAACGTTGGCAATTCCGCAATATTGTCTCAGGTGCGACGGAGACATCCTTCCTATCTAAGTACCACAAGTGTGAGGGAGATGGGTGACGCGGGACCAATTCTGTTGATTGTACGGATTAGCTATTGCGGCATATCAAGTTACTCTGAAACCTGCCTAAGCTATAATACCTTAAAGTCGAAATTCGATCGGATAGCAGACGGGAATCACAACCGTGGCTACCGTATTAATTCTGCGCTCACTCCAAAACTTACTGTAGCGTAAAGAGTTTAAGGTTGAAATTAGATTGGAGCCGATTCCAGGATCACAAGTAAGGTATTAGTTGCAGTAATCTGATCCAAAACAGAGCGAAACGTACTCGTACAGGAGGCGACGCTCAAGTACTTATGAATACGGTACATCTTGACTAGGCCCCTGATGTGCTAGTTGCGGAAAAAAAAATTGGAACAGTTCTCGGCAATTTTAGGAAAAAAATATAGGAAATTAAGGAAACTCTCATTTCGGAAAACGGAAAACATCGATCCCCATACAAAACTATGAAAGTTTGTGATAATTTTCAATAGGTATTTCATAGGTAAGCGTGCTCCACCGTAGACCACATCATCACTTACCATCAGGTGGGATCGTGGTCAAACGCCTGCCTAATCATCATTAAAAAAATGTGGAAATTTCGCAATTTCGAAACTTTCTGACGGCACATCAGTATTTGTGTCCTTGAGAAGCTGTGAATGACCCACTTACTATAGGTACCGCTTTGTCCTTTTGAAAATGTCCCCTCTTTAAATTAGCTTGTGGGATTATCCATTTTTAAAATTCCAATATGCCACATTCGAAAAATATTAAGATTTCATCTGAGTTATTTCACAAAATGAGGTCATTTATTTTTCATTCATTTATTACAAAAATATTATTTTGACAACTAACTAGCTATTTTGGCTCAGTGATCCAA
This sequence comes from Cydia strobilella, assembly GCF_947568885.1. Classification (NCBI taxonomy): domain Eukaryota; kingdom Metazoa; phylum Arthropoda; class Insecta; order Lepidoptera; family Tortricidae; genus Cydia; species Cydia strobilella. The sequence continues at coordinate 10,955,514 of NC_086063.1, read as the reverse complement.
AAAGAATCTTGGCCTCCGAAACGAGAGCTACTTAACCACCTGTCCCGATTCTGCGCAACTTCCTATCAATTACTGACGCGAAGCTGAAGCAGATCCGCCGTCACACTGTCTTCCCAGCGATACCTGGGCCGACCCACCGGACGACTACCAGTCGGTCATCCCATGAACGCCCTCTTGACAGCCCGATCCTCTCCCATTCTGAGCAGGTGACCGAACCAGCGATTATTGGGTATAGCCACTTACTTAACTCCTCGATCTCGGCATTTTCCGGATCCTCCAGGTGCCGTCATCTCTCTCAATAGGTCCCAGGATCTTGCGAAAATCTTTGCGCTACCAGGAGCTCTTTCTTCTTTCAGTGTTAGGGACCAGGCCTCACAGCCATACATAAAGATAGGCTGTATAATGGTTTTGTATATCCGTCACTTATTATGTCTACTGAGAAGCCCGGACACCAATACTTTGTGGAGGGCTGCTCTGCACTACAGGGCGTTTTGGATGCGTATGTTGGAGGAAGACCTGCTGATGTTTGTGTCGGTAACAGTGCATCCAAGGTACCGAAACTTGTCAACTCCACGGTAGACGGTAACCCCATCATGAAGACTATCACGCTGGACGCGTCTATTTTTGTAACGTTTCATGTGGAGGTATTCAGTTTTTGCCTGGTTCATCCTGAGACCTAGTCTAGAGGCCTCTCGTTCCAGGACAATAGCTGCCTTTGCTACCTGTTCACGGCTCTCCGTTAATAAGAGCTAGGTCATCTGCGCACCCTACCACCTTGTACTTGCCGTTCAGCTCTACCCCTATGACCAACACTAAAACTTTCCGAACAACATGTTCTAGGGCTAGATTGAAGAGCACAGGCGGTAGAACATCTCCTTGCTTTAGGCCGGTTATAAGCGTGAATTCTTCCGACAGCTTATCACCTACTCTGACTCGCATTCTACTCACTTTACTTTGACAAAATGAATTTTTTGCGCTGAAGTTGTGAAATACAGATAAAAGTATATTTCAAATACATATAGTTTAACAATAACATCTCACAAAACCATGAGGTCCCGACCTCATAGAGCCACTAGTGTAAATGACGATTTTACCTTGCACTCGCACAAGTACTGGTTTCCCTGAGCTTACCTAATCACATTGGAATGGCAGTGGGGGGGGGGCTATTATGTAAATCTTTAAGGTTACCTTTATACTCGTATTAGTCTTGATGAGGCTTTAATGTCGGCAATCAAATTATACGCACGGCTATTGTTCTCGAGTGTGGGGGGTGGATGGCGGCCGGGGGGGGGGGATCGGATTTTACGTAAATTGGAGATACGAGTAAGATGAGCGTAGATAGAACGAAAGACAAGTATTTGGAATTCGGTGTTATGTGACTTTATTGTGTAATAAGACTTAGAAACCATTTGGGGTAAGTGGCAACTTATTTTACCTACTACAAAAGCACCCAACTGTGCCTAAAGTCAAAAAGCTCCACAATGAACTCTAATATTTTCGTTCAGGAGTAACAATTATTTGAATGTAGTTCTATGGCAAACATTTCCTTCAAAATTTCTTGGTTACACTCACGTTCTAAACCCCCTTTTTCTATTTCCTCCTGTAGCATACAGTATGCTAAAAATTCTTACTTTAGGCGCACTTGTAATATGAATAATGAATCGCTCAATGATATAGATATTTTTTTTGTTCATAGTTTGTCCGTTTTCAAGAACAAAGTTCTATTCGGCAAATTTTGCTTTCTAGAAATTCATTACTCACTTAGTTATGTTACTCTTTTTTCGTGTAGTTACGTTAGCGTTAGTACTAAACGGGTTATTTATAATTAAGTAATCTACAATTCTTTGTAATAGTTTTCTTAGTAATGTACAAAACTTTAGACCTATATTGAATTAATTTTTGTATTACATATTTCTAAAACTAATTGAAATGGGATAAAACTCTGAAATAATTAAAAAAGCACTTTAGTATTTATACTTAATCAGTTATCGAACTTGTGGCCCATAGTTGTAACTTATAACTTAAGTAAGTAGACTATGGTTGGGTAGTTTTTCGGTAGTCTTTATTGGTGGAAGGCCACGGCGGAGAGGCCTTTTACCTTTAAGCGGCTCTGAGACGATCAGTCGCATTTTTAATCTCACGTGACACAGTTTACAACTCAACTGTGACTGATGCGATTGCCAACATATGGTGGGTCCGTGATATAATCCAGCTTAAGTTGTAGTTCAGTAGGTAGAGCGGTGGGCTGATATTCTGGAAACTGAGTTCAACGTCAAATCGATATTAGAATGATCTAATCTAATCTAATGTATAAACCTAAAAACAAATTAAAACCAACAAAAATAAATTAAACTACGAACTAAACAAACTAAACTAAAACTACCTAAAAAGTCCTATAAATAAAAAATTGGCCCCAGATCTGTGCCGTCCGGTAGGGTGCCCAGAACGCTGGTGGCGTTCCCGCGCTGAACGGCAACGCCGATGCGTTGGGCGAGGTATGCTCCAGCCTTCCGGTCACCCGTTGCGTCTATTAGGCGCTTGGACAACTCCTTATATATGCTGTGCGCGCCTTGACCCCACGGCCCAAGCGTCTCCACACCAAACGGCTCAAACATGCAGCCGGTGTCAATGGCTGCATATTAGCGCCGCTTGAGACGCTCGGCCGCATCGACATCTAATGACATGTAACTGTAACTGTAACTGATATAATTCCAATATCATTTAAATATCGGTTTGATGTCAGTGCACGTTGGACGCCTGTTAGATTAGACATGACGTGACATTCAGGCCGTGAAATGAACATTAGTTTTGTTGTTTCGTGATCTTTTGTTCCTTTCTTTTTATCACAAATTACAGTTGTATTGCAGAAATTCCCTTACAATGTGACTTGTTTTAGTGCTCTTATGTGTACAACAGCCATTATTTCCGATTACGATATTAGTTCCTCACTAACGCGTTGAAACACGTAGCCAAACTCATATTATTATTCGCTGCCAATAATCGGCACACGTAGGCACTGCCCCCCCCACCCCCTTTCCCCTATAACCCCCCTGATTGATCGTACGTCAGCTGATCTACGAATTCCGATTAGTAGGCGATCTGGCGAACTATGTTATGTGTCAAGAGAGGCTGATTCAGATTAAAGTATTTGTTATGGCGTTGAACTGGTTTTGACACACACGACCTTGAAGATCGCTCACACTGATTGGTGAATGCGAAATTAAGTGAGTGCAAATTCTTAAATCTGTATCGGGCTCCAAGTAAACTAAGGATTATCTCGTAATAAGTACGCATAAGGTACCATATCGCAGCAAAAGTCAAGTTGCAAATGTCCCACCGAAATTTCGGTATCGACAGGTGTCGGCATAAAAATTGTGGTGCAGCCTTAGTTCGGTTCTGACGAAAGAACTGCCGAACCATTCTGCCACGCCGAAATTGTATTTTCGGTGGTGTCCGGCCGATGGTTTGTTTCGGTTACGGCAGGTCTCGGTATAAAAATATTACTGTTTTAGCCAAAGGTTCGGTTTCGGTTGAAATTAGAGCAGAACCTTCGGTTTCGGCAAAAAATCCGGTTTCGGTCGGACACTAATTATCTATAATACGATGGTGGTAAACAAGCGTACGGTCGGCTAGTTATTTCAAATGACTAGCCGACCGTACGCTTGTTTACCACCATCGTTTTATAGATAATGTAATTTTACGACCGTAGAGTGCGAACTAAGCTCGCAGTGTAACGGCCATATTCTTTTGCACTATGTTTTAGGCATAGACCACTTCAATACTAGACGGGGCATAAAAGACCAGGTACCCATGTGGTCGCTCCCGATTGTATTAGTTGCGTCGACGTTTTTGTAGTTGTGCCGTTCTATCTCTATCACATCCGAGCGATAAAGAGGCAGGTAACGAAATTTCCATTTTAGATTTTCGCGGTAGTAAGTAATTAAGTATTGGTATGAACAAGAAATTCAGTTTTAATTGCTGAATATTGACTGTTCTCTATTATCTAGATTATAGTTTCGATATTGATTTTATTAATCGACATTATTAAATTATAAAACGGTACTTAATCGCGTGTAATTAAGTTGTAAGATTTACCTCTGGCGTTTCGAGGACGGCGTTGTCCCCGGGCGTGGTCTCGGAGAAGCTGGCTAAAGTTGACATCAACATCTTCTAGCCGCGCGAGTTTTTCGAACTACCCGCACTTGGTCTTGTTTATCAACTTGAACGTTTTACGCACTAGGGATGTTACTCTGTCGACAGACAACACTAACGATATTCGATTTATCGACTGTCGATATTCGTCGATTCCATGTGGATGAGATCCTAAAACCCTCGTCCCGATTGAAATTGCAATGTTTTTGACCGCGGGCACAACGCCGTCCTCGAATTGTTGGAGGTAAATCTTACATCTTAACCCATTATAGACTGAGTTTTTTTGAGGTGTCCAATTTTTGTAATTTTTTAATATGTTCTTTATTAGAGCTTATGTAACGAAGTTTTAGTAATAAATTTTTGTGAGACCTTTGGTTTTGAGAAAAAACGCTGGTACCATATGGGACCGCTAGGCACGTACTGAGGTAATAATTTGGAAATACTATGAAATTAATAAGAGTACAAATATGTTTAAATTATTTATTTAATACATCAGCCTCTTCGGTTGTAACTTAATAACATACAGTACGTATGTTTTACTATATTTATTTAATAAATGAGCTTCCGAGACGTTACAAAAAATAGTTTAGGTACTTTGGTAGTTGCATGCAGCATATAATCCTACATAACATTTCGAGCATTCCAATCTCGACCGAGCCTGACAGTTCTCGTACGCACATCTTCGTCGCTTCTGAGAAGGAATGAGAAGGTGGTTTCGACCATCGTACCTTATGGCGTCACTGAACGGCTGTCAGTTCGGGAAAATTTAGACGTTGGCAGACGTCCACCAGTAAGAGGTAGGTTTTGATATCTGGTTAGATACGTTTGAGTTATTTGCCGACAAAAGTCCAATTGACCAGCTGCACTTGCAGCTTGCTGCGGCCTCTTAGTCCCTTGTCTTCTCCATCTTCTTGGCTAGATACGGTATTCTTTTTGCGGCATGACCGACGCGGTCGTGAGGACTGACGGAATACATTTTCGCATATGGCGTTGAGTTGTCTGCTGCTCAAATTATTTATTAAAGCACCAGCATCTTCTTCGCCTGAATCTTCATCGGAAGCGATGGCGGGATCTGGAGGTTCAATATAAAATTTTTCCTCAGCCTCAATGTCCTCATTATCCTCTAAAATTGCCAATGCCTCGTGTACGCAGTGTACAAAATATGACAAAACTTTATAAAAAACGATAAAATATGATTACTAAATAATATTCCATTTTGATCTTTCGATAAAATGTAAAATCACTATCGTGTATTGCTAAAAACAATAAAACTACTTAACAGATAAAAAACGAAAGGTTGCTGAAAAAATCGCACGGGAATCGCCTAGCGATCCCGTACGGTACCAGTAACTTTAACACGCGGTAGTTATAATATTTATACATACCGGCACTAGTTAAATAAATTAATCTAAAGCAATGTTACTAAATTAAACGATTTTGCAATAACATTCGTTATTTATCTGTTAGTAAACTAAATATTGTAACTTACTTGAACGGCGTAAACATTTTTCCGCGAAATTTGCGATGCACCTTCTTTGACATTCAATCACACGCAACTGATGTAAATAAGTACTGTTTTAGCTTAACAATCGGCAGCGTTATGTCTCCTAGATCAACTTTCGTCAATAAGAGCCCGTCTTACGCGTCGCAATTTGGCCAATCACGCGAAAATAAAAGTCGTAAATTAATGGTACCATATGGTACCGCTAGTCTATAATGGGTTAATTATACGCGATTAAGTCCCGTTTTATATTTTAATAATGTGTAAAAATCGTGAAAGTTTAAATTAGTGTAATTGATTAATCGAATCGCTCACAAACCTCGGAGCTCGGACCCCTCCTTATCGCGCATGTGGCTCACTGTCAACGGATAAGGCTCGGTAGCTTAGTGAGTAGAGCGGTGGGCTGGTATCCTGGAGTGGAGTTCCAATCTCGCTCGAGACAGTGAGTTTTTCACTTTTCCTTTACCTATTTCTAAGCATTCCTTATAAAGCGTAGTCTGTGCGAGTTCGTCTCTGGTTCTAAGGAGCTATCAAGTTTTACAGCCCTCTCGAGGGCCTCTTATCGATAACGCTATAACAGCCTGATAACGCTCAATGGTACAGTCGACAGCAGATATATCGATAATGGGCCTAACAGTTCTAACTGAGACAATAAAAAGAACCGACGCGTTATACCTCTATTTAAACTTAAACTATCGTGAGACATATTTCAAAATATTTAGATCAGTACGGTTTCACGACGTACAACCGCCGAGGACACTCGTGCCTGAGGAAGGATTCCCAAAGAATCCGAAACATGTCGCCAAAAGCGACTAAAAATAATAGTGAGTAAAAACCGTACTGATCTAAATATTTTGATACCTCTATTTGCTGGTTATACCACAATAATCGTCAAAGGTACCGATACAAACACATACGAGCATAATGTAGCCATCTCTAAAGATTCCTCTTTCTTACGATAAGAAGTATTTGAGTTATCCTATCTCTTACTCGTAAAAGTTAAAATGTCTAACTCGTCTTTTTGTAAAATACCCACTTCACTGCACTAAGAACTATTGCGATTGTCCACAATTCTCGAAATGTAAGCCACGACAATACAAAAGAAGAAATTTAAACACTCGAATATATATCTTAGTTCTTTAAAATAAGGTACAACGTTGCATTATCAGTCAAAAATCTAGTTTTGTACTCTATGCCATTGAAATAAAGCAGAATGTTGTAAGGCTAAGTATACGAACAAAAGAGCATTATTGCGAGAGTGTAAGTTGAGCCTCGAGAGTCCATTGCTATTTCCTTGCGGGGTTGTATAGGAAATTATGAACATTTTACGGCTGTGGCTTGTGGCTTAAGTTTTTCTAAATGACAAAAAAAACCAGTCGCAGGTGTCGATGTTTCTGAAAATAATTTCAGGTTCCGTTCATTGAAAGAAATGTTTGCATAACAGTAACATAATATTTTGTTAATACTTACGCAAAAATGGGATCTATGTACATACATCGGCCAACAGATCGGTTTATCAATAACAAAATCGGTTTTAGAATATTGACCATAATTTCTTTCTTTCAGTAATGTTTTGAATTACAAAAAAATCGGCTAATATTATTATTTTTCAGTGTAGCGGAAACTAATATTTCAATACACAGTTTTGGCCATTTTTAGCCTCAGGGTCGAAAATGCTAGAATTTCTCAGTAGAAGTGGCCCAAAGGTCACTTTATGTGTAAAGTTCATACAAAGTGGCCTACTTTTGTTGCCAACAAGTGTCCGCCCCCAGTGGTCGGTGGATAACTTCGTTAATTACAGCCAAATAATTTCGAGAATCCGAGCTCGAGGAATAGGCTGAACTCTGCTACGATATTCGTAGCTACGCTGCTCGTAGCCGATAATTGCTACGCCGTAGCTGCTACGAACCTTTTGAAGCGATTTGTATTAATTAGGAGCCAGGAGGCGTACTTTGATTCTAATAACAGGTTACGAATTTGATCTGGACTTATTATGAATTTGGTATGTCAGTGACAAAAGTGACATTTCGGGTTGAAGAAACATATAAACGTACAAAACAAACAGGAGGTCGATTCTAATATAACAATTAGTGATGGTTTTGAATTGATTTTGATATAACTTTGAGGATCGTCTTGATGATAGGCGCGCGTGCATCTCACGCACGACTTTCACTTCATTCCGAATGCACTAACCAGCGTGAGCGATCTTCAAGATCGTATCAAAATACGATCAAAACCTTAACAAGTTGTTCAATCTGAATCGGGCTGTAGGTTTGTGCTGTTGCTGTAACATTGTAACACTCCTGGAACATACGCATATTGGCTCCGATTCGAAGTGGTTCGATTAATTGGTGTCGGTGCGAGAATCGAAATGAATGATTACACACACAACTACATAAAGTAGATAATAATTATTAAAATGTTAATGAATGTAACTTGAGTGCATGATATTTATTTTGATTAACCTTTAAACTATTAGCAAAACAGTAAATTCTCAATAAAGTATATAAATAGCGTGTACTGAATATTTTATAACTAGAAATTATAAACAAAATCATCCGTTTTTGCAACCCTTGATTGCGCAATAATAGAAATAATAGAAAATAGAAATCACAAACAGGAAAACAGCACATGTTTACGACATGTGTTAGGGGGAAGGATGTTGGAGGAGGGGGGCGACCCAGTCATCGCAGATTAAAAAGCGCATTAATGACGACCGGTCTGGCCTAGTGGGTAGTGACCCTGCCTGTGAAGCCGATGGTCCTGGGTTCGAATCGATTAATCCCGGTAAGGGCATTTATTTGTGTGATGAGCACAGATATTTGTTCCTGAGTCATGGGTGTTTTCTATATATTTAAGTATTTATATATTATATATATCGTTGTCTGAGTACCCATAACACAAGCCTCCTTGGGCTTACCGTGGGACTTAGTCAATCTGTGTAAGAATGTCCTATAATATTTATTTATTATTTATTATTAATTGATAAATAATGTATCGCGCTGAACGTGCCCTTGGGAAAATACTCGTACGATATGTAGGCCGATGTCTGTGTCGAGGTTAAACGAGTAGGTATTGAAATACTGAAATGCATTTCAGTATTTCAATATTCTATACTTTATTAAAATACTGAAATGCTTTATTATACTATATTAGTATTGAAATATTTGGAAACATAAATAACATGCATTTAATCTAAAAATGACTCAATTTTGTGTAGAAAAGCACACTGCGTGTCATTGAAATAAACCAAAATGTTGTAAGGCTAAGTATACGAACAAAAGAGCATTATTGCGAGAGTGTAAGTTGAGCCTCGAGAGTCCATTGCTATTTCCTTGGGGGGTATTTCCCCTTCGGTTTTTAATGAAATATTCTCAACAGGGATCTTTAGACATTAGTTATGAGTAAGTAGTTAAAAGCACGCGAATTAATATGTTTATTAAAAAAACTGCTCTACGAGTATATATATCATCTGTCCTATTTGTAAACTTCCTGCAATCGATTAAGCTTCTAGCAAGAATATTAGTCCCGTGAGTCCCATTCGGTATAAACTACGTAAGCGAACAATTATTTATTCTTATTATGTCATACAACAACTTTAAATGCTATTAATAGTACTACAGGAAATATCCACGCCGGTATTTAGACTTTCTAAATCTAATAATAATTTGATATAAAACTAGATAAACGGCAGCGTAAGTTAGGAGACAACTTACTCTGCCGCTTACGGATTTCATTATCTACAGATTCTAGCACCCATGCAGATCTCAATTCTTTTGTCAGTGAAATAATATTAAACTTGGCGCCTATTTCCATATGGGATTTGGTTTAGAGACGCTTTAACCCAGTTTAACAGACGGATAGGATTTATCCCATTGATTACAGGATTCTCAAAACTTAAATTCGTTGGAATAGTTATCGGACGAGTTAATTGAAATGGTAAGTAACTGAAAAATCGGCCCTTACTTATTGTGCATCTGGTTCGTACCAACAAAGAGCAATATTCACAGCGAGTAACATAATATCAGTATCAAATTTAGATAATGATATGGAGTTGGAATGGTTCCGTGGGGCGAAGGGTCGTACTCGTAATAACATACCGCTTAAGGCTGTAGTTGTATTTGATTTCTGTTATTATTGCTGACACGTGTTCTTTGAGGAAACATTAATAATATAATACACAGTTAAACGGGAACTAACACTACGCCCCACGCTTCACATATCCATACGATGGTTTCAAACGATGTTAGATTAAGGAATATTGTAGACCAGGTCGATTCTCATTTACTATTTGTAATCTTTTTGAACTGGTTTTGATACGACCTTGACGATCGTCACGTCAAAAGTGATGTTTCTTCAAACAAAAACGTCACTTTTGACTGACATATCTAATCCATATCGTATCTAGACGTAATATTTGACGTATTTTGTTTGAATCGGGCCGATTCCCTTAAGTATATCTGTCTGTCTGTTAAAGATTGTCTTCATATCAGAACGCAGCTGAGCTGTTGTGTGCAAACCTAAAAAGCGCAATGAAAAAGCAAGCAGATAGTTTTGCCTGCTCGCTTACGGGAAGATACGGAGTGATGAAAGACATAGCAATTTAGTTAAGTGTTTGCGTCAGTCATTCTTCACCGTTTTCAGCCCAAGTTCTTTGCTGTGTTGTGAGTTGTCAACTATTTTAAAACTTGTTTTAGAATAAAATTATTTGTTTTCTTCTGTGGCACTGTATGTCCAACAATAGAAATCTCAAATTTCGTAAGGGACAAATCAGACAAATGCCACTTTTAGGAACAAGATTAAAAAATTTAAAATTTTACCATGTGCTAACTTCATAAGCTATAAAAAAGTCTGTTATACAGATAGAAAAACACTGATTCCAGTGGTATAGATAGTCAATGTATTTACGACTACCATGACCTTGAGATTAGGAACAATTCGTATTTGTTACACACGAATGACCCGTTACTTTTTGTAGTTGTAGATCCTGAAACTAATAATAAATAATAATAAAAAAATGACCCGTTACGTAACTAAATACGGACTGTTGGAGTTTTCGTTTGTATCATTCAGTATATTTTCAATGTTAATCACTTGACTATATTATTTATTTCATTTCATAATACGAGTATAGTGTAGAGCTATCCAAGTAATTACTGAGAACAGACATTCAACGTCGGTTACGATAAAGGTTACTTTCCTAGGCCACTAATGTCATTATTCAAAGAGGCCAATTCGAATGTACACTTGGCATCAGAACTATATCTAAACGAGTTTAGTTATCATTCGCGTGTTCATTTAGCTCAGACTTGTCCGTACATGGATTACCGCGAGCGAGACGCACGAGTGAATGATAAATAATTGATATCATTCAGATGTCATTTTGATGTCAATTCTAGGTTCGGATTGGTCTCTGTGCCACAAAACGCTTAAATGTGAAGGGTGCTCTTATGCTGGTTGACTCAAGCTCGCCAAGTGTTTCAAATGAAACCCAGGAACTGATAAATGACACGGCTGTTTCATGTAAAAAGTTTTAATATTTTTAAGTACTCGTTGCGCGAGATAAATCGTTGCGGATTTTTGTGAATTCGAATAGAATTTGATTAATCTGACACCATAAAATGTTACTTTAATGGATTGTTTTTACTGGTGAAATAAAAGTTCAGTTTTGGCATCTTTATACGACGATATCTTAAGTACCTACGAGGAGCTAAACACTAACTGCACGATAGTAAAACAAAATGACGGATTACAGGTCGTACCATCGCCCACACTGTTAACTGTACATGGGTGTACCTTATGCCTTTTGTAATAAGTTCCACCGTTGTACAGTTAAGAGTGTTGCTGCTTGTATTGTACATACAATAAGATTGACGTAGACAAGCCAGCTGGTTTACAGGATGTTGTAAGATGCAACCGCGGCAACTTGTAGTTTCGCCGCCATTTGCAAATTACTCCCTTATCCTATTAGCGGATACCTACACTACGCAGACCGCTTCCGTGCCCGGGGGCGGCATACAATCTGGTTAGATTTTGATATCGTTATGATCATAGCCCGGTTTTAGGGGCATACACGTATTTGTCCCAGTGATTAATTAAATATCAAGCTAAGTGTGCTCTTGTGGCACGGACGTGGACCGACTGGGACACCATGGATTATTTTGTCAAAAAAGCGCCGGCCGTTTTTCAAGACATGCGTCGCTTAATGACATAATCCGTCGGTCTCTTGCCACCATCAATGTGTCTGCTCATCTTGAGCCGACTGGCATTATCAGTGTTGATGGCAAGAGGCCTTGATGGGGTGTCCTTGGTTCCTTGGAGCATGGGACGGATGTTGGTGTGGGATGCTACCTGCGTGGACACACTGGCACCGTCCTACCTCCAACGGTCTAATGTAAAAGCGGGCGGAGCGGCGGAAAGCGCCGAAATCTTAAAACGTAATAAATATAAGAGCCTCGGTAGAGAGTATCATTTTATTCCATTTGGAGTTGAAACTCTAGGTCCATGGGGTCCCAGCGCGCACAAGTTGTTTGCAGAAATCGCGAAGCATCTGGTTGACATAACTGGTGACCGAAGAACTAGCGGCTTCCTCGCACAATGTATCAGCATTGCGATACAACGAGGAAATGCCGCCAGCATCCTTGGTACAATGCGTCAAAGGCCTATTTTAGATTTAAGCTCGTTATTAATTTAGTTTAGAAGTACCACTGTATAAATATTTCATGTAAATAAATGATTTTTATAGCTAAGTGTTAGCGATATCGATAGCAAGCAAATTCCAAATCATAATAACACATTTAATGTGACTCATTTTTGAAGTAAACATTGTTAATTAAGAGCGATTGTCCTTTCATTACCTACAAACCTTTTTCACAAAATTTTCATTTATTCTTATTGCAACTCTAAAATTATGCGAACATGTTTAATTAAAACTACGTTAGTTTTTAATAGTTGACATCCAATATATCTCTTACTTTACCAAACCACATATTAAATGTTGCTAATCTTTGTTTACTAAACTCAATCTATCTCTTGTCAGTCACCAATCCCGAGCCCTGTCGGCAAAGTGGCAAGTTTCAAACTGAAATCCCCATACACGCGAATTATATCCACAATCCAGATCCAAAACGACGCAAGCGACTTTGAACTACGAGTAATTATACCTTCTCAAAAATAAAAAATAAAATCCCAAATCTATAGGCAGTTTAATCCGTGTGTGAAACTTGACATTGAAAAATGATTATTTAGTTAGGACATTTTGTTAAGGACTAGGATTAGGTAAAGGATAAGTAATTACCCTTGGAACTGACTGTTCACTTTGCTGTTAGACACTTGGGAACTAGGGAGTAGGGATGAGAGGGTCAGATACCGGCATACCGGTTTACCGATACCGGTACCAAAGCAAAGATGAGGTTGTGCAACGATTGCTTCTCTTCAATAATTATTTTTCAACCGAGATTAGACTATTTATTCAAGACTACGAGTATACATTCAAGACTCAGGAAATGATCGAGTACTCGGGCCCGCGCACGGCCGCGTGGGGAGAGGAGCGCGCCGGCCGCCTGCTGCAGCAGTGGCAGTTTGTATGGCAGGTTTTATTTACTAGGTCAACAAGGGTCGTAATCGATGGTTTTACTTTTTGCACTAGAGCATAAATCTAATTTTATGCCGCTTACACGAACAATAACTATACGAGCATGAGAGGTGAAAACCTAATTTCTATGTATGACCAGTGTAGGCCTAGCACATGATTGGCGAGACAGTATCTCGCGGCGAGATAGACTACCCGTCTTTTTCTAACTATATTAATATAAGAGGGACGGGTAGTCTATCTCGCCGCGAGATACTGTCGCGCCAATTATGTGCTAGCCGGACTGGGTTCAAATATTCCAAAATCGGTACCGGTATCGCACCAAAAAAACACGGTATCGTGTCATCCCTAGCTCCACGCGTGTGTAATTGAATCTCCGATCTACGAGTAGATCCACAAATTCGCCAAAACTGCAACATGGTCGCTCGCTGCTCGGACACGACGGGTTAAATTTTACTACCGAGATAGGGAAAAATATTGACTGGAAATTGCATACAACTAGTTTATAAGAAATACAGAGAAAATTGCAATGTATACCTACAAACGCGAACCTATCTGGTGTGAAAGCCTTCCTGCCGTTTCGCGTTTGTTCGGCAAAGATTTGGACCCTCGGAAAAAGGTACAGCCTGGTTCAATAACTATCACAAATCGTTTCTTTGTGTGAAAGAATAATACCTATCTTTATGTTTAACACGTCCCGGATAACGAGCATTCATTTGCAGCGTTAGCTCGTTCGGGTTTTTATGTAATTTTTTGTAATTAAGCGAGCTGTTTCCTATTTTTAAAGGAATCCTTTTTACGGAATTTGCTTTGTGTGTGATTTAAATTCAGTATTCTGGCGCTGCAGTTAGTTATATGACTACGAGTATGCTCTTTATTATATAGCAAACAATGTCTTCCATAAAGTACCCATTTACTGTACATATATTATATAAAAACATTTTAAATAAAAATTACTATTACAGTATTATTGTTCTAGAGAATGATGAAATTACATTACTTTTGGTGCGAAATCTGATCCGTTACTGTACATTTCGCTTTTACTTACTTATAGCTATTAGTTTGTACATAAGATATTGAAGTTCGAATTCCTTCTAGTTTATATACATATATTATGATAATAATGATCTGTCAAAGTGGTGTGTCCCGCGTCGCCGTCGCGCGCCGTCGCCGACCCTCCACTCCGCTCCGTCCGCTCCGTTATTTTCACTATTCATCAATCTGGAACACAAGTGTACACACGATATGTATCTGAGCTTAGTGTAGCACCAAAATAATTTTCTTTTTGAATCATTTGTACAGTTTAACTCACATATTTCACACGCATCTAGCTGCCGCCGCCGCCATACTCGTACAATCGAAGTTACGCATTCCGGTATAACATTAAAGACGAGAAATTACATACAAAATTTGCAGGCACTTGCTCTATTACCATTAATTTTGAACACTTCGCCCGCTCGGCTAATTTTTTAGCGTGTATAGTATATAAGTACGTACTGTAACATAACCTAGGCTTAAAACCTAGAATATTTATTATACATGTTATTTAAAACTAGAATACTTATTATACAACTATTGCATAAACTACTATTATATGCATTACAGCGTACCCTGTGTAAAATGTGGCAGCTAATCTGGATAAACACTATCCAATTAGGTCTAAGTATAAAATTATTTGAAATAAGTGATATATTACAGTGTAATACTAATACTAATAATACTATTTTGTGAATATTGTAGGAAATGAAATAAAATAAATTATGTGTTGTAATTATAGTGCACTCAAATTATTTAATAGACCTTGGATTATATTGTGACTAGGTATTATGTAATTTTATGATTATATGTGTAAATGTTAATCTTTAGTGTTTTTGTTTTGTTACAGGTAAGTCGTGGAAATCAAATGTCCAGTACAACACAATAATTATAAATTAATCATCTTTTTAAAAGGTAAGCACGCTCATGCTAATGGTGCGCGTGCGACGTGCGTGCGAAGCGCGCGCCAATCACCAAGAGGATTGTCAAGTTTGTATCAAAATCAGATCAAATTCATAACAAATTGTCAAATTAGATTCGACGTCCTATATAGTCAAGTAAAAATAGCTTGGGACTAAATATACAGAAAATTAAACAACTTTTTCTATGAAACCAAATACTGTTTCGGAAAAACGTGCATTTTGCTGATCTCCATTGTATTTTTTCTATACTTAGAAGTTTTGACTGAGTAGGTAACTTTCACAAATCATAGACTTTTGTCTACAAATTTCGTTATCAGAACCCAAACGACGTTCACTCAAGAGTAATAAAGGGGGATAACTTTGTACCTAATTATAGCATAGTACCTTAACAAGTAACCAATTTCCAGTATAAAGGGCGGCCAAGTGCAACTGTGTAACTTGAATCGAATGCCATTCAGAACTCCATTATGAACTGACGGAATTCCAAACTTCATCAGGAATTCGGGATTCCGTAAATCGGCACCGTAATATAATTCCGGAGTCGTCAGCAAGTTATTATTGATGTCGATTTTCGATTGGGCGAGTTATATGTGGAATATTAATGGGTTTTGTAAGTTAATTATTCTGGTACATTAAATTTAATTCTATTTAGCAGCAGTGCTATTGGTTATGTGCGTGTATGGTGGGAAAAATAAGGGTAAAACATGATTGAATGACTCAATTCAAACACTATACCATTGTTAATACAAATTATAAAAGAGCATGTCTCGAACTGTACAGTCGCCATCAGATATATCGGAGCGCCCGAGGTGTTCCGTTGAACACGCACTCTAACGCCTTGACAATAGAGGCGTGTTCAGATATTTGTGAGAGCCTTGACCTCTCAGATATATCTGATGGCGACTGTACTAGACTTTATTTAGTGCCAGGAATCTGTTTTAACGTAACTCCCTTTAATAGACTAAATACCATCCAAGAAACGTACCCTGGCTGTAAATAAGAAGCTTTAACTATGTCATGTTTCTGTACTGCTTTTGCTGGAATATTCTGTTTCTAATTACGATTCCTTCAAGCACGTGCTTCTGAAGTTCTGCGGAGTCTCGCAACGTGTTCCTATTGCTATGCGAGCGTAGGTACCTCTACCTTATGATCCGTAAGGAAACCTAGATACATCCGCAAAGAAATTCAAAAATGTATGTGAAGTCCCCAACCCGCATTGGGCGCATGAGGCCTCCTCTTGTGCCCAGCAATGGAACGTATTAAGAACACAACATACTGGTTAGTCCCAGGCTGTGCTTGGGGGGCGATTGGAATAAGGCTCTGGAAGTTTGGCGAGTGTCAAGTCGACAACTTTGACCTGTAATAAGTTAGGGAATATTTTGTAACGAATTTCGGGTGCTAATAAATTACTCTGTTCATCTTTTCACCTTGTTTGGGCGATCGTAACGGAAAACTGTTTACATTTGTTTCTCTTTCTGATGCTTGAAACTTGGGTCCCGTAAATTTTACAGTCGAATTCACAAACATCCTTACAATCCTAAAATATATTTTTTAATACAGTTGCTCAAAAAGTGGTACTTTTTGTGGCTGCGTAGCGTGCGAGAAGCTAAATTTCTCGAACTAGTGCTTTTTACTTTTTAGTTCCAAACTATAGTTTCGAAACGCAGTTAAAATGTAATTTAGCTTGATCAGGTACCAGGGCCTCGTGAGTTATGAGGAGGTGTCGTTGAGCAACCCGCGCCGGGCCCGCGGCGGCCGCGGCCGGGGCGCGCACGAGTATGAAGGTATCGCGGGCTGCGGCAGCTCAAGTATCGCGGGCTGTATAGGTACTTTTGGTTTTGGTTTGGTTTGGTGGTATGATTCTACTAATGATATATTAATTTATTATTTTTTCGCAATTGTATTAAAAAACGTCGTTTACAACACGTGTGAAATGTCTTTTTACCACTCGTACTAGTGGTAAAAAGACATTCTTTTCACACTAGTTGTAAAATGTACTATACACGAATTTAAACTGTTGTGAGACATACTAACATTAAATCATTTGACGTTTTAGACTCACTTGTTTTAGTCACTCGCGCGACATGTTTCGGAGAGTCTAGGTCTCCTTTCAAGTACTCAGTACGCAATACACGGTCGTCGTGAACGCTGCTCGCACTATTAGTGCTTGAGAAAGGAGACCTAGGCTCTTCGAAACATGTCGCGCGAGTGACTAAAACAAGTGAGTCTAAACTATACTTACACGCCTCTAAGCCACTGGCAATAAGGCTGTGTAAATAATCTTTTTGGATAGTCTGCTTGTATTTAGAAATGTTTCTGAACTCTACCTTAGGTATCATACATAATTTGTATTTAAACGAGAAAGTTTGTGAGTATAGAAGTAACACTTTCATTCAAAATCTCATCATCATCTTCCTATCATTGTCCCGGAATTTTGTCACGGCTTGCTTCGGAGCCTGGGTCTATGCGGTAATCTAATCTCAAGGTACCCCCCGCACTTGTTTTACGAAAGTAGCGACCAAAACTAGTCAAGTATAAAAATGAACTAGATATTGTAGTAGTTATTGTGATTGCAATAAAATATGAATATGGATATATCAGAACTTGGTTTTGGGTAAGTATGTCTTAAATTTTATAGCGATTATTATTGGCTAAAAGTTTTGTATTTAATTTGAATATTGTAAAACCTAGTACCTATAGTACCTCAATGCGGCCAATGCTGCGCTTTAAGGATTGTGCGAAACGTGACATGGTTGCCTTTAACATCCCATGCAACCAATGGCAGAAGCTGGCTGAAGACCGACCCATGTGGCGTCGTGTTATTCATGATGGTCTATCCAAGCACGACGATGCCTGGTTCTCCTTACTAAAAGAGAAACGCACGAGGCGCCACGAGCAGTCCTCCAACCCCCGCCCACCTGGGGGAGCATACACCTGCTGCGTGTGTGGCCGAGGGAGCCTCTCTCGTATAGGGCTTTACACCCACGAACGCAAGTGTCGTAACACTCGTAACCGCGATGCTGCCTGAAACATCTGACACAGATGACGAAGGCCTATTTACTTATAGTACCTAAGTACAGTCAAGTGTAAAAATATGAGTGCTCACATCTTACTAAAAATATGTCCCATAGCTCTTATGTCGGCGAATTAAGAGCTATGGGATGTGTTTTTGAGTAAGTTGTATGCAACCATATTTTTACACTTGACTGTAGGTACAGTCAAGGACATAAATATAATTATATACATTCCCACAGTTCTCGTTCTTAAAACATAGATAATAAAGTCGTGTTCACATATTTTTGAGCCATATTGTCTGGATCGATATTTTTGCCTTCGACTGTACATATAATCCAATCCCAACGCTATGGTCCAAAAGCTCATTACGTAATTAATTAATTAATGTTGTTGTCGGTTTATTCTGAGTTTGTTCTTTATTAATATATTTCGCTTTAGAATTGGTTCGTTTAAATAAAACAAGTTTCAAGTTAGTTTTGGGCACTTTTGGGCCACAAGTGGGAGATCTTGAACTATAGTCGGGTGGTTTTACGTTAACTTTAACTTAATTTGAAGATGCTAAACCTTGTAGTTCGACGGTTCGACGTTCGCAGTAGTCCCCCAGATGTAGTTATTGCACAACACTAATATTTAAAGCTGAAACTGGAACGCTGTTATTTGCACCAGTGCAGTTATCTGCAATGATACCTTGCACAATGAAACTTGTAAAAATATACAGAATGCTCTTATGGCTCTAAATAAGATTGTATCATATTTTAACACATTTTCTCATGCAAGATATTATGCCTATAATAATATCGATTGATACTGCTCTATTTGTGTAAAATATAGTTCAGAAGTATGATTATACTTCTGAAGTTGACTATGCATACGCCTACTGATAAAACTATCATAGCTAAACATAAAAAAAAATCAGTATCAAACCAAAACTCGGCCTTCAAAAAAGGAGAGACTTGCCTCAGTGATAATCTGTTGGAATGCCCCAAATCCTTTTGTTTTCCTCCGGATGATCATTAGCCACGCCTCGTTAGCCACAAGGCTGTGTCAGCAGCTGCTGAATTACTGCCCATAATTTACTGGAGGCCAGTAACTCACCCGTGCGTGTGCTTGCGTGCAATGCTGACTTTTGCTGCAATTAAAAAGTCATGGCGCAAATAGGGAACCGGCTGAATTCTAGCAAAATTATCAGCTGTGTCTATCTAGTAAGTTCAAGCCTTCTTTGTGCGTAATGGTTTTGAAAAAATGGTTGGTTGGTAAAAATGCAAACAGTGGTGACGAAGTTATGCTCTGTGTTTTAAACGTTGCTAAACAAAACAACAAATACTTTTACATGCTTTAAAATATTTCTTTTTTAATACCATCGATTTTTAATCTTCATTGATAAGTCACATTACTTATTGATATAATCAATTAATCATATCAACAACCTGACCCTTATCAATCAAAAAGAGACCAAGTCTTGAGTCAGTTAGTTTGACGTAAAAACTTTTATAGACGTCAATTTGCTCCAAGTTTTTTATGCCGACGTTGTCACACATCAAAATCGATTAAAGTTTGAGAATTTCTCCCAAGTTCCGGCGGTTTTCACATATATTGAGTGCCACTAACGAGTGTTGACTCGGCAATTTTCGTTCTTGAGCGACATTTGAACATTAGGAATCGGATCTAAATTTGGCGTTAGTTGATAGTGAATTCGAAATTCGAAATAAATAAAAAATATGACTACATATTACAAGCTTTTATTTAACTTGCCCTGTTAGGCAGCTGTTATTGTGTATGTTAATTTGTTCGTGTGGGTCAAATCTTGAAAGCTAAATTTGTCCCACTTCCTGATTTCCGATTGAGCTGAAATTTTGCATACATATGTAATGTATGATGACACACATGGAGCTGATCTGACCATTGCAAAATAAATATTTCAATTCTGAATTTTGAAAGTTTCAAAAGTTTATATATAAAAAAAATACAAATAAAATATATTCTATTCTATTCTATTCTATCCTTAATGTGCTATCTCATCCTCCTATTCCACGAACCTCATGGGATTCTCCTAGCGCAGTCTACCTACGAATCCCGGTAAGGGCATTTATTTATATAAAATCTACTCCTAAAAGTTTGAGTTCCAATGTCCAAGTTCCACCATAATGTGTACACATATGTTGGGACTCCAAGTGTCCACTTCAAGTGACCTTAACGAGCGGACCGCGGAAACACTCAGCAGTTTGTGTGCTTGCGTCAGCGACATTCACATATATCTCGGCTATATGGTTTTCTCCTTAGTATATCTTGAGATCTGAGACAATCGAATAGAGGAGTATAACAAAAATATATAACAAATAACCTTTTGTTATATAAAGCATAACAAAAGGTAGGGATTTATAGTATAAATGGGCACTTCTATTTAAACTTGTATTGTACCTTTTTTAGATTTTGGATTTTTTATATTATTTCCACTCCGAATCAGTCCTTTCGATCATAATACGCGATAAAAATGTCCGCAACATTTCATAATTTTTTTGTGTATCCGTTTTATTTATTTATTTTAAAATTGAATTCAGGCAACAAGGCCCATATTACATATACCTACCTAGCTTATAAGTACTACTTAGACTAACATACTTACAATATAAATTTCATAAACATAAAATCGAAACATTATTTTTGCGACAGAACGGCGTGACTCCGTTGAATCGTTTGGTCTTGTGTCGGATTCGGCAGTTTGCCCCGAAACCTCCGAAACACGACACCCTTCGGCCAGAAGTCGGCGGTGCACTCGATGGTCCCCTGCAGCGGTCGCGGCACGCGCACCACAAAGCAGTTGAAGTGCACGTAGTGGCGCGATCGAAGCTGGGACACCCTCAGCCTGTAACCGGTCTTCTGGTATACATACTCCACCACTTCAGCAGCCGTATTGTAAACGTAACCAAATGGACCAACAAATTGGGGATATTTTTTTCTCTTGGGGATATTGATTTCTTTCACAATACATAAACAAATGGCCGGGCCGTTAACAAGGGTATATAAATTCCACTTGTATATACTGAATTATGCTGGTTTTTATAAAATAGTGTTCAGCAATTGCAAATAGCAGCAATCCTGCAAGCGACTGCGGCGTTCCGCAGTCGAATGGCATAAGAATAGACTCGCATTTGCTTACAGTTCTGCTCTCTTACGACAAAACGGCGTATCTTATTACATATGTCCTATCTAGATACGCCATTTGGCCGTAACGGGGCAGTGTTGTCACAGCTTAATGCTGTGTGTTCGAGGTTCACCCTTATTTAGGAAGACAAACAGTTTGCAGAAACTTTTATTTCTTGAAGTATCCTTAATACAAGTTTCTGGAGAATCGTTAAATGTTTAAGATCATTATAAGAGTATATAAGTAATAGGTAGAACGCCTGAAGGGTATCTACCCTTACCTACTTCTGTTCAGTCAGGCGTTCTACCTATTACATATATTCATGATACTCAAAATCACTTTTTTCATTTTTAGTGGTTATATGATCTTTTACGATAAAAATACTACAAAATTGCATGTTATACTTAATTATGATCTCAAAAAGAAGAAAATTATTCATCGCAATATTATCTTCAAGTCTTTGATGCAGACGCAAAGTTCGTTGAACTTTCGTTCGCTGAAAATATAAATTATCCGGACGATGTTCCAGCGCTGTAAAAACCAAAAGAGTGAAAATAAACGAGGTTCTAATAAAGCTGTGAAACTTTGTGGTACCCGTCTTTGGCGCTATATTTTGTTTCTCTTTATTGCACAGACCAATATAATGAACTGTTAGCAACAATAGTAGGTACCTAGCGGATAGAACAACTCGCCGAAAATACAATCCTCCTACCTTCTAATACTTTTACACATGGAGCTAAATCTTGGCAATCCGTTTTCAAAGGATCTACATACCAAATTGTAATTGTATACTTAAAAGTCTTATCCCCTACTTCTGATGCTGACTGAGCTTGCATTTCGCGTGATGCCGTTTCAGAAGTGCAATCTATATAATAGTTTAATTTGTGATTTTTATCTATGGGTTTTTGCCTTATATAAACATATTGATTGATTCATTTATTGATATTCGTAGTACCGCTTACTTAAGAATGTTAGTTTCTTTAATAGAAATGCTACATATATTTAATACTACAAATTTATCAATTTGTCAATTTCACAAGTTGCTCTAGTGAGGTCATTGTAAATATCAACACTGTTGGCTGTCATACCGTTGAGTGTGAATGCGGCGAATCGTCTAGTTAGACCTTTGGTCTGTGCTTTATTCCTTAAAGGGGAAACGAAAGTGAATGTAATCGAGCACTGCAATTAGTGGGGGACGGAGGGGTGGGGATGATTGAAGATTGAGGGTTGAATGATTACTTCATGCTGTAACTATTATTCTTGCGGCCGTACAAGCTTTTATTTTGTTTCATTTGTTTCGGACGCTAATTTAGCAGATTGATTTGACCCAGTTTCCGATATGCAACAACGGGAAATTTTTATATATAATTGTTTTGATTGTTTTTTATTATATTAAAGAATACGATTCAGTCAATTCTTTCACAATACTAAATCCTGTTTTATGAGTAAATATTGTTTCAATAATTTACTTTCAAGGAGAAGGCGGCATTCGACTCCCAATTCAGGAATGTTTATTGCCATGCCCTAACGGATGTCGGTGGCCACCATAAGAGAAAAAGGAAAAAAAGGGAAGGGGGGGGGGGAGCATCGAAAACATTCTACGAAAAATATATTCCACAAAATACGCGCAAAGTATTTTTGAATAAACACTTTAAAATCAATCCACAAATTTTAAATGCGCCTAACTTTATAATAAATTAAACTTTCGAAAACAATCAAATGAAGGGGCCTATCAGCTATGTTTGATATACCTACGTACGTACGTACGTTGTACGTTATTGTGTCAAAATATTTTCAATTATATTAATTAATCCAGAGAGGAAAGGACTACGTTTGTATGGAAATGTCTTAACCTTAATCGTGACCAAGTTACGACGCCGTTAACTCCCGGGGGCCTACCCAACATGACAACGCTACTACAACGAAACGCTTTGTGTTTCTCTATCACTCTTCCATATTAGTGCGATAGAGGGTTTCGTTGTCGAAGCGCAAACGATTGTCATCTTTTCTAGGCCCCCAGGAGTGTTGTGTTGACAACTCTTATATCCTCTAAAGTCATTTGTGAAGATCTATAACCCCCAACACAATAACAGCATCCCAAAACATGTTCGTTGATCGTTCGTATTACGGAAATTTCTCTGAAAAGTTGAAAGAGCGGTGATTGTCTCAAGGGTAGGGGGTTAGGGGGTGGGGGGTTAGGGGTGAGGGGGTGATTGTTAACATCTGTAATGTATTCATGAGCAGGGATTAACGTTAACGGTCAGGACGGTGTTTTTATGATTTCATTATGGTTGGGGGTTGTTACTGGATTTCTTTGGTGAGTGAAAGGTGTTTTAAAAACAATTGCTAGTGATTTGCAATATAACATTTAACCCTTTCGCGTTTTGAACACATATTAATCACATTAAAAATGAATTTATTTTGTTACCTTTATTTACCGACGGTTCGACACAGGTTTCACTGGTCGTGGTCGCGGCTAACACTGATGTCCCAGCAAAATGTTGAAACAGAAATTTGTGTGACTACCCGACTAAAAGTGTATTTAAAGTTTGGGGTAGACATCACATTTTTAAACCACCTACTTATTTTATGTATTTTTTATACTTATGTTATAAAATGATTTACCAATAATTTAATATCTTACAATTTTTGGACTGACATCTTCTGTATTTCACAGAAGATAATAACCATTTGGAAACACAATATCAAACCTGAATAACTTGAACTGGTTTTGATCCAACCTCGACAATCGTCTTGGACGTCTTATTGGTGATTGGCGTGCATCTCACGCACGACTTTCATTTCATTTCGCGTGCACCAATTAGCGTGAGCGATCTTCAAGGTCGTATCAAAATAAGATCAGAACCGTAACAAGTAGTTATATCAGAATCGGGCTCCAGATCAAATTCATGACCCATTATTACAATAAGAATAAGCCTCCATGTACAATATTTTGAGGACGGTTATAACAAGATAACAAATATGGGCATCCATCTTAACTTACATTAAACTTAAGTGTTATGTCCGAATTGTCCGAGATACCGAAACGAGCCATTTGAGGATCACCCTGTATGGCCTCTGTTGAAACGGCTTTAATTAAACTGGGGCAGATTTATGGGGGTTTTTCTCGTTTTATTGTGGGCTTATTTGTGCCACTTGATATATAACATTTACTTAATGTTTAGCGTCGAGGCTAAACTTTGATCTCAAATCAACTTTAAAAAAAAAACGAAACGAAACATGAAATCTATCTAAATATCAAATCAGGTCACAAATTTCACGAGAATCGTAGCATTAATTTGTTTAAGAGACATTTAACAAAATTATTATTGGAAAAATGTTATTATAATGTCAATGATTTCATTAATGATATTAGTTTTTAAGTCAGATGTACATTAGTTAGTATTATTGTTATATATGTAATTTTAAGGCATGTCCACAGGTTAGACTGTTACTGTTGTATAAATACGAGTATATTATAGATAGGTATTTATATATTTTGTACGCCGAAACATGAAGGATTACTTTGTACAGTATAAATAACATCTCCATATTACTTTACTCATGTTTGACAAATAGATTATCTTTATCTTTATCTTTATCTTTATCGGTTGAAAAATGCGGCCTGCAGGGGAGAATATCTGGATATACGAGAGCATTTTCACCCAAACTAAAACGGAGACCTTCCGGTCAATTATTACCTGCTTATACCAAAATCTACCGTACCGGAAGACGAACTGCCGGTAGGCCTCCAACGAGATGAAGCGACGACCTGGTGAAGGTCGCGGGAATTTGGTTGATGCGAGCGGCACAGGATCGGTCGGAGTGGCGAGCCTTGGGGGAGGCCTATGCCCAGCAGTGGACATCTATCGGTTGACATGATGATGATGATGATGATGATGACCAAAATCTAAGTCAAGTAGAATCTAAGAATTAAGTCAATGTCAAACACACTATGATTATATATTTTTCAAATGTTTGAATAATCCTTTGGAGCTTCATGAGAAAATTATAACGTTTTTAGTTAAACAATATCACTTTTGACACTGACAGATCATTATCGTATCGCTGTGACATCTTATAAGCACTGTTAGAATAAAATTGCGCCGTAAGTTTATTCTTTGTGACGTAGCGCGCTACGCCGTAGCACCTACTACGTTGTGTCGTAGCTAAATGATATGCATTAAGTAATTAAACTTTTATCCAATAATGGTTTGTGCTTTTTCCGTTAAAAAATGTTTTTTTTTTTAATTGACGTGTGATTTCAAAGGCTATTTTGTACAATAAGCAGACTCGTAATGAAATCAAACAGTTAAAAAAGTTCGTTTTCGTACATATTTGACGCAGGCATTTGCAAATAAAATCCATGGCTTATTTTTTATTTAAATAAAAAACGATTGCTCAAAAGAAGCATCACCTCGCCAATTTTTGCACAAAGATATAGCAAAAATAAGATTTAACACAACACAATAGAAATGGATAATTTCAAGACGCTTCGAATCGAGGCTGAGATAACATTTTTTCGATAAATTCAATCTGCGTCTCGAAAAAAAAAAACAAAATTAATTTGTATTTTGTTTGCATTTGTTTTGTTAACGATTTCGTTGCGTCAATATTTGGCGACGGCTTGATTTCGGAGGACAAACAGACGGAGTGAAGTATGTTTACACTGTTCAAGATAGAAGTAGCAAGATGTTAACTAAATGTTCAAATTCTCCATCGTGAGCTTATTAAAATATATTTATTACGTAATGTTGTCTTCGGTTACCGCGATAGTTACTCATGAAATAAAATTATGGAAACGGATTATATCGCGTATATTTACGTCAGTCACCTGTTGACCACGAACGCTGTAAAGGGTCCGAAACGTCGGGATGTATTATAAATTCAATATACGCGATATAATCCGTTACCATAGTTTTATTTCATATACCTATAATTATTACGTTTCAACACGCAATTTTGGTCGAATTTTGGACTGGAACCCAATTCAAACTTAACAATTTGTTACTGTTTTGATTTTATTTTGATACAGCCTTGAAGATCGCTCACGCTGAGTGGTGCACGCGAAATGAAGTGAAAGGAAAAGACTGAAGACTGCTATGACACTAGAGTACCCGGGTGCTTGAATGAGGTCTGGGGACGGGATTGCGCCTTTATCCAAATAAAAATAATTATCGACTACAAACAAGGGCCTGACATTCTTTGATAGAGAAAGATAGTCTTATTGCGATTCCTATAAGAGGAAAGAGAAAATAGTGCCATGCTTTGTCTTTATCACCAACCGGGCATTTTTTCATGGGTCATGGCATCATGTAGGCATCATAGCAAGGAGGCTATGGCGAAATATCGAAATTTATAAGTGAAAGAAAAAAGACATGCAAACCGGATAAGTTGCGTAGTATACATTTTACACAACAACAAACACAGAAACAGAGGCTCAATCCAAATGAAACTGTTACAAACCTAATATAAGTTTTATTTTGTAATTAAGTCTAAGGCTTACATAATGTATTAGGTTTCAAGTAAAATAAAGATTTATTATTTATTTATATGAATATTCTTTCTCTTACCTCCGGTCGCTCGGTGGCGCGTCTATAACTACTTGTATATACGATGTCTATGATTACAATAGAGGTGATATTGCAAGGGTCTCCATTTATGCCTCTCGATGGACTGTTCATGAACGTGGTAGGCCGTCCGCTAGCTAGCGCGGGTGCACGGAGCGGGCGCACGCACGCGGGTGCCATTGTAGGTAAAATCCGTCGCACGCGTCCGCGCCAGTTATCGATGCTCATACTATTTCGTTAACCCGCTCATCCGCTCCGTTCAACCGCGCCAGCTAGCGTACACCCTTAAGCTGTGTGTAGACAGATAAAGCAGTCTATGTAACTGTAGGAACATAATTAGGCATTATGTAATAGTCACATAAATTACTATTAAAATAACTTTATACTCTACGAATGCCTTGATTAAAAACTCTCTCCCTTATCCTGCCAATAGCAAGATAAAAATGTAAAATATTAAAATATTCACGGGCAGCCGCCGGTGTCGTCGCGTCGTGCTCTGCTCACTATTCTCATTGCCTGGCGCAAAACTTAGAATGGTAGGAAGAACTGACTGGGGAACAAATCAAGGTATTTTATTAAATACTAGCTTTTGCCCGCGACTTCGTCTGCGTGGACTTAGTAACCGCAGCTAGAGTAAGAATAGCGCCTGGATAAAGTGTAATAGCAATCATGCAATATGAGCATTATGCTTAATTGCTTATGTACACAAATTATCAGGCACTTTATTAATTATTTAAATTCCATCCCGCTTTCAACCCTCTTAAGGGATGATTTTCGGGATAAAAACTATCCTATGTCCTTCTCAGGGACTCAACCTATCTCTATGCCAAATTTCATCTAAATCGGTTCAGCGGTTTAGTCGTAAAGAGGTAACACACAGACAGACACACTGACAGACTTTCGTATTTATTATATTGGTATGGATTTTGATTTATATTTTTAAGTAGTCACACTGTTATTTAGGTAGGTATAAATTATAAGCTGAAATAGATGTGTCATATATGTATACTAAAGAAAAACTGACGAAGCCCTCCAGTGGCCGAGGCCGGAATTAGACGTTACGTACGTAATTTTAATAACAAAACTTCCGTGAGACACAAGATATATTTAATACGTACGTAAACCGAAGACGAGCCGTTCGTCTTCGGTTTACAAAATACAAAATAAAAAAAAAATACAAAAATCTTTATTTGTTTTAAACACAAATTGCCAAGATTTAGGTGATGGAGCCGCCCGGTAAGCAAAAAATTGCCTGTGCCGGGAGGCACCGCTCTTCCCTAGGTTAAAGCAAACTATTTTGTACAACTATTTGTAACCTATTTGTACAAACATTTGTATTTGTTTTATTTATTGTGACGTGAAAATAAATGTGTATAATTATGAAAAATAAATAAATAAACTGTTTGTACAAATAAAAATTTAAAATCTAAAGATTAAATTCTAAAACTAAAACAACAAAAATGACCATTCAACTTACACCAAATTTTAACAAACTTATGATATTGTAACTTAAATAATTTATAATAATGGCTATAAATGTTTACGTCCG
This sequence comes from Cydia strobilella, assembly GCF_947568885.1. Lineage (NCBI taxonomy): Eukaryota > Metazoa > Arthropoda > Insecta > Lepidoptera > Tortricidae > Cydia > Cydia strobilella. The sequence goes on along the minus strand of NC_086063.1, from coordinate 10,927,036 downwards.
TAACGTCCTGACCCACTGGTCACCCGGCCCCGGCCACGGCGCCCGCCCCAAAAGGCGTTTTTAACTAACTCTAGGGCGAGTAGTTTGCACCTCACATACGAATATTACGAATCCCTTGCGGAATTGCGGTATAGCGTGAGAGATGGTTCTGTCACAAGGGAACAAATCAAATGATTTTTATTATATTGTTTGGTCACTTATTTTAGCAGGTATATGATTTCTCTTTCAGTTTATAATTTATATAAATATACATATATTTATAGTGCGAGTATTTAAAAATGTTACATAAAATATTTTTGTTTGTTTGTTCTCTAGTTGGATTTGAATGTAAGTTAGACATTACTCACGAATGTTTTGGTAATTTTGGATACTTTTGTGATAGACGAGGTACTTAGTTATTATGTTATTTATAATAGACATAAATATTGTTTTATCACTCGTATCACTTTATAAAAAAATAACAATTCTGTTTTGTTTCCTGAATGTTGAGTCCCAAAATCCAAAATATCTCCCCCTTGCTCTCTGAGCATTTGAAACAACACAATGTCCACGCTAATGAGTACTAATGAGTGTTGCCTCCCGCTCACTCTCACAGGCGAGACAAGGACGGGTGTTATTGGCTTAGTGTTGATTAACGGCCTGTCGTGAAATATTGTAATATGAATAATGTTGTCTTTAATTCGAGATTATGGCGGAGTTTCCCCTTGTTTGTCCTTCAATTTTGACTTCTTGTTCTTGTCGAAACTAATGATATAAAGGATGTTTATACAAATGAATCAGTGAAGAAAAATCAGAAACTGTAGCTACTATGATGGGTACGATATACATAATACATAAAAGACGCAAAATAAATAATACACAGTTATCAGTAATTAATATAGTACAAAATCATCACTTACAACTTCAAAAAGAAGGGACTTTAATATACGTATTGTTATTTTTGATAATCGTGCTCAAATATGTTTTACTACGTAAACCTTATAATTCACCAAGCAACCAAAAGATTCTGCTGACGTCTGTTCTACATAAAATCCTGTTTATAATTCTGCTAAACGTACGCGTAACTCGGCCAACCAACAAAGTTACATAACTCAATAGCGGGTAACTTGACCAACTATATATTCTTAACGCTCGAAAATTAGCGAGTCGAGATCTCGAAACTAGTATAAATTGATCCCCGGGTGCCTTAACGACAAACAAACGTAACTTCGCTTGATTAGAAGTCATTAAATTCAACCCTATTTTCATCCATTCACCCATTCATCCCTCCCCCAATTTGTTATAGATAATAAATACTCAGTGTCAACAGTAACAAGTCTTCAGCCAGAAATGTCACTTCTGACCTGACAGTTCATATCCTGACAATCTTGTTATGGTCATGATATGAACTGTCAGGTCTCTTCTTCTTCCTTTCTCCATCCCACTTCAGGTGGGGTCGGCTCTCCTAATTATTTTGCGCCACGAGATTCTGTCGAGGGTTGTCGGATCGGGTAAATTGTTCCTCTTAAGTAATTGGGTCATGCTGGTCCACTATGTTGACGGCGGGCGTCCCTGACCTCTCTTTTTCTCCGGCAGGTTCAGAGCTATGAAATGTCAGGTCAAAAGTGACATTTCTGGCTGAAAAAGCCGCATTTCTGGATTTGTATCTATATCAAATTCGTTACCTGTTATTAGAGTCCGACTAGGCCACCTGGTTTCTGGTCATAAACATGTAATATTTGCAAAATCCGAATATTTACGCCTAGACCCACAATGACCGCCTGCCTGGACAACGAATTCACCCGCGTTAATTGTTGCCAACTTTTAACTTGTTGTTCCATTACCCCCTCCCCTCTCCAGCCCCTTCCCCCTCTCCTACGTGAGACGCCTGCTCATTCGCCATTATGGAGGCTAGTTATTTAATTAATAATTCATAACCTACGCCACTGGAAAACCAGCTTGAATTTGGACCTTATTGCTAGGAAGTATGGTATAAAATTGAATGTATTTTCCGATGGCTGTTACGGCTGTTGAACGATTTTATGGAAAGGCCTAAAACAACGGCTTTTTGATCGGAAATGTGGCTTATTAGGTGCTTTTATTATTCTGTAATTTTACTCTGATGGATTTATGAAAAAAAATAAAAGCTATGCCTAATTATTCTAAAAATGTTGTACGCAGGCATAATTTTTCTAAAAAACTGTGTGTGCGCGTGTGCGTGCGTGTGTGTGTGTGTGTGTGTGTGTGTGTGTGTGTGTGTGTGTGTGTGTGTGTGTGTGTGTGTGTGTGTGTGTGTGTGTGTGTGTGTGTGTGTGTGTGTGTGTGTTGTGTGTGTGGTAGTCCCTTTGACTAAACTGTGCTAAAATAATAATTGCTGTTTTCAAAGTGATTTGTTTCAAAGAAATACAGTTTTGTAAAGTTGACATTCGGATGTCAACCGCAGCAGAGCTGCATTACTGTTGCCATAATGTTGCCGCTGTATCTGTCAATTTCCTTCATAGAATGAGTGACGGATTGAGCGTTATAATCGGGGCAGTAATGCGGTGGCAAATGTCACTAAATTTCGATACTGCGGCGGCGACGGCGCAGTGCCAATTAATAACGCTCAATCCGTCACTCATTCTATCAAGGAAATTGACAGATACAGCGGCAACATTAACGCCGCTGCAGTAATGTCGCAACAGTAACGCAGCTGCGGTTGACATCAGAATGTCAACTTTAAGGAAGATTTTCTCTTATTCAACAATATCGGACACAATCTGATTTGCAAACCCATAAGAGTGGTCATATATTTTTGCGAGATTCGTTATTCTGCATTACTGCGTTTGATACTTAATATATTTGATATTTGATTTGATATTTTATGAGCGAATAAATTATATCGATAAAATTTTATGAACCATTTAACGTTGAAAACGGCTGTGATCGTTGCCAACGCATCAAAAATACCGAACTTATCATTTAAAAACTTACGGCCAATTTAAAAACTGAAATAGGTGTCATATATTGAAGAAAAAGTGCCAAGCACTTTAGTGCCCGAGACCGGAATCATAGAGGAGTTTGATTCAGATTACTTACAATTTGTTATGGCTATGGCCTGGTTTTGATACGACCTTGTGATTTTTAGTGTATTTTCTCCATTCCTTTTTGTGTAATATAGTATATGTTTATCCTATTAAATTTGTATGTATTTATATCCTTTGTCTTTCTGGTACTTTGTTGTCCATTTTGCTACATTTGTCACCCTCTTTTCACTTTCTCCTCTCATCTACTCTAAGGTTAACTGGAAGAGATCCCTCAAAGGGATAAGTTCGCCTTTGTACATCTTATTATTTGTACCATGTAATTTTTAATATGTATTTTGTACAATAAAGAGTTTACTACTACTACTACTACTACTACTACTACTACCTTGACGATCATCTTAGCGATTGGCGTGCACGTGCACCTCGCGCACGACTTTCACTATATTTGCCATGTACCAATCAGCTTGAGCGATCTTCAAGTTCGTATCAAAATAAGATCAAAACCGTTACAAGTTATTTGTTTAGTAAAATGTTCACGCTAAACTGTTCTTGCGACCTATTTACTAAAATCCTCCTTTGTATTCAACCTCAGAGGCTCCCAAATCACCCCACCCCTGCGCCAATAGCGTCAAGCATCCCTTATCTCTCTTTAAGAGCCTACGTCCTTTGCATTGCTAATAATAACATCGGTTGTTCCGTCTAACAATATTTGTCTTACTAATTGACCAATCTTAAACCTTATTTCCACGTAATACAGTTTATAATGTTGCGGTTAATAAATAGTAAATGTCAGACTAATTGTACAGAGTGGCCCAAAAATACGTAAACAAAGACGTTTACAAAAGGCCATTAAAAATTAAAGTAAAATCATTTAACTAAAACAAAACATAGTATTCTCAAAATATTCTACTTCAGCTTTGAAGTCAACAAAACACAAACGTTTGTTGAAATTATCAATAATGTGCCGCTTAAAAACAATTGTTTTTGACAATGTCGACGTATGTTTCGGTGATAACGTAACTTTTAAAACAGTTTAGACGGATACCTAATATAGCACATAAAAAAATATTTGTTTGAAACTACTCACTCTTCTTTCTCCGTGCCTTTCCCCATTTCATTTGGGATCGGTCCTCCGAATATTTTCCCGAGATTCGGCTCTGTCACACGGGTGAGCTGGGATTTTCTCTGATAGTCTTTGAAGGTTTCTCCACCAGGTTGATTTTGGGCGTCCTTTAGGTTGTTTACCTATGTCAATATTTAATGCAATTTTAAACTGGGTGGTCGTTATACTTTTTCTGGGATTAGCGCCACTTTAAAGCTACCTCTTACATACTCATTTCTGACTGTCCAGTTTAGTCACCTTCACCTCTCCAGCCCACCTGAGCATTTTCATCTCAGTCGATTGCAGTTTCTGTTGTCTCATGTTCTGTCTTAGATGTCCAGCACTCTGCTCCGTATAGGATGGCAGGTCTGACGCACGTCTTATAGACTTTCCCTTAGTTTTGATCGTCATTCTACGATCGCAGAGTACCCCTGATAACGATCGCCATTTTAACCAGCTAGAATTCACTCGGTCCATTGGGTCCCAGCGCGCACAAGTTTATTGCTGAAATCGCGAAGCGTCTGGTTGACGTAACTGGTGACCGAAGAGTTGGCGGCTTTGTAGTTGTAAATACAACTCACTTACAAAGCGATCCTGTTATTACTTTCTACTTGAGATTTTGCTGTTCCTCAACCAACGCCATAGTTTGTATGGTAAATCTACTAATATATAGGTATATGCGGGAGTTATAAAACCTCAATCCCGGTCCCTTATCTCTCTTTAAGAGCCCACGTCCTTTGCATTGCTAATAATGAACGGTTGTACGTAACGACGCGATGCGCATGTCCGAACTATTGTTAAACCCGTTTCGGTAAGACAGCTTTTGACTGGTATATCTTGACCTCTAGAAAGGGCAATAGACGTAATATCTTCGAAATCGATAAATGTATACAGAGTAGACTTACACTAAAGCTAATGTAAGACATAAACGCTATTTTCTACTTTAGCAAAGCATTGCTGAGCAGTATTACAGAATAACTGGAAATGGGTGATGTGATGTTACTGTCAACACTTGATAAACTGAGCGACAACAGCGATGCAGCAAATGCTTGAAGGAGACTGATAGTGACATGTCCCGTTACTGGCAGCTAAAAATATACCTAATAAAATGCTACGCAGCATTGCTGACGTAATCAGAACGTATACTTAATTGAAAATAGTTCCGCAGCCCCACGTTGGGCGCCATTTTAACATATTTTTTCTCGAGCATGAGAAGGTGGGTTTTCTGGCCTGGGGGTTGACTGACATATAAATTTGGCTTCTTGAAGATACAAAATACTGCAGTTTTAAATAGTTGTACGAGTGAATATTAAGTGAACCTTGCCGCCAGTTTATAGGGCATATGCATATGGTTATATAAAGGAACACTATCTTTAACATTTTTACATTGCTTTCTAGAATAATAAGTATACTGTATTTTGATCTAAAGAATTAAGATCATTTATTTTCAGCTAAAGAATATCATATATATCTAGAGAATATTTATAATATTTTTTATCACAGTAGTATTATCACAACACATTCTTTAGAAAGTTGGAATGTACAAATTTCTCTTAACAAATCGAGGACTCATTTTATTTGAGCCCATAATTTCTGGACCCTAAATAGTTTCTAGGGATATATTGGTTTGTAACAGCAGTGCCTAGGTAACTTTGAAAATAGACCCGAGCGCCGTCCGAAGAATCCTCATTATTTGTAAATAAGTAAACCCGAACAATACATTATTCATAAACCACCAAGCTTGTTTTTACCACCTTGAGCTTTAATATTCTTGTAATAAAGGCGTAAATCCCTTGTGTAGTAGTCACAGTCTGTTGCCTGATCTTCGTCTTCAAAGATTTCATTCAGAGCTCCATTTTCGCCATATTACTAAACCTCTGCAGGTTTTGTTTAGAATAAGACTAGGTTTCGTAATTTTGTCTTATCAGTTCTATGTAAGCTCTGCTTTTAGGACCTAAATATAGGTAAATATTTAAACGCTCACTTTGAATATATTGATACGTGAAAGAAACAAAATAAGTGTTTTGTATCACATAGATGGGTAGTAACTAGCTTTAGATTTTTCTGTGGTAACCAAAAAAATTGAAAATAAGAGAAACAAATAGCTCACAATTTTGGCTATAGGTATAATATGTCGAAGCTGTTTTAAGGTGATATAGTTAGAACGTTACTAGGAACTCTAATTCTCCTTAACTTTCAGGAACATTAGAGGAAAGTTTGGGTTTTTTCCATACCTAAAATTCGTTAACTAGAAATTCCAGACGTCAAATAAATTTAAGTCTCTGTGAAATATAGATCCAATAAGAACAACGTTGTTTGATAGGCTTCAACTAGAAACTAAACTAGGGGTAACAAATGAACACAAATACAAAGTAGTTGAGCCAATAGATGAACGCCTGCAATAACTTTGGATTGCTCCTGTGTTTGTCTTCGAACACAAACACTGGAACACGCAGAAACACAAATACTAACGCAACACACATCAACATAGCCGCATAGTCATAGATTAAAGGATAAAGTAAAAGACATGAAGTACATGAAGTAGTTTAAATCGTATTAAATAAGTTATTAAAAACTTATTGCGTAGAAATGCACTACAAGCCTCAATTAACTATTAATCGTTTGTCTTATTCTGTCATTTTGACTTAAATATGTACTTGCAAGAAAGAGATAAAACAAACATAACCAATTGACAAAGTCTTGTAACTATTTGAGTGCGTAAGTACACAGCAACATTATAAAGCTTGGAATGTAAAAATTCCATACAAAAGGAGGTAAGCATTCATAAGTGTGATTAGATCATAAGGAGCTTTTATAAAAGTCTCGTGGTTTTAGATGTTTGTATGGAGAGAAGCTACTCGCTGTACTCTGTTAGAGGGCGGTCTGAGTCCTGATTTACGGTCTGTCCCGCGGCCGGCATAACGCTATTTACATCCGACCACGCACAGCGCACACAATGTTCAACGTTCGGAAAATAATACCCACAACGGGTGAGAGATTGCGACAAATACGTTGTGGTTCATAATCCGACCGGAAAAGGGTAATGTTTTGGAGTGTACGACTTTTTTTTTCTAGCCTCTATTTATTATTATTATTATTTATTTAACCACCATTTTACCAGTTTACGGACTAAATTATGGGATGAGAACTATTCCATGTTTTATTTTATATGAAAATTACCAAATCTGTTTAGCGGTTTGTACATACGAATACAAGATTTATTTGGTACTCCCTATCTGGTTTGATGTCATTTAATTCACAGAGTGAAGTTTATAATCACTAACTATACCCAATCGAGTTCGTTAATATTTAAACTTGTTAGTTAAGTTTAGAATCCTTAAAAGCTTACGATTGGTACATATATATGTAATCGTGAGTATGTAATTGACTTGATTGAGTATAAGTTTTACATTTGAGGTCATAAACCTAAAACTGTTTGATAAGCATTCACAACGACACTCATCATGTCTAGTTTGTCTAAAAAAATCTAAACGAAACATACGTAATCTATACGAATGCATTTGGTATACCTCAGGGTTCCCAATTAAGCCACACTTTAAATGAAACATCAGGCCTTTTGGGTTCTAAGGTAGGCGACCCTTTGGTAGATCTAATTGAAAATCTTCTTTTTTTAACTTCTTCACTTTACTACTTTCTGTAACAAACATAACTACTTACAGTAGCTAAAAAGAGTAATGAACTCGAACGACAAAAAGTTTTTTACTCAAACATCTCATTAGGAATTTAAATCTTTAAGACTAATTTAGTAGATTGGTCCTCAAGTTCTGTTTAACTTGATAAATTAGACGAGAAAGTATTTCAATCCGATTCCTAAAGTCAAAACAGTAAAGTCAAATCCTGGCAGACGGTCCACGGTGCAATTTGGATTTTATTCCCCGCATAAAACCAAAAGTCCTAACCTAATCTACACAGAACGTAACTTAGAAGAAATTGTTGCTAGTAGGTATATATAACTTGCCGTGGAGATCCGAGGCAAAATATGCGTAACTTAGATTTAACGTAATCTGGTTTGTTTAAGGTGATACTATATGCAAGCGTTTTGAACATTTCGGGTCGTGTATTCTCATTATTTGTTCACCGTAATTTAGTCGAACTCTTCAAGAAAACCAATATTTATGTGACTTCGAGATTTATATAAAATATTAGCGGTTGAAGACCAACTAATACTAGTTCGTCTGAGCTTTAGACTTCGCTTATTAATGGAAAGAATAACACTGAGCGAGGTCGCGACAGACCGGGGAAGGGAAGACCCGCAAATGACTACGCAGTTAAATAATCTCGAGAATTTGCTCTCATTCTGTAAATATTTGAGATTTCTTTATGAAAATGAAGTGCAGGATTTTGTGCGGTGTGAGTTAGCTTTGTGGACGTTTTTTTGGAGTGAATGTCTGAAGTTTTAAAATTGTAACCTGTTAGCAATTTTGAGGTAGCGTCTGACGTTTTTATACGAATGTCGAAGGAAGGTGATGTTTTTCATGTGTATGTATTGTATGAATTAGATTTAGATATGTGAGGTGTTTTTCCCAAGCCCAAGCTTTTTATCTCTGTACTAGAAGATGTCACAAAAAACCATAGAGTAACTTATACTAGAGCAGTACTGTCACAGTAAATTTTGTAACCCCAGTAAATTCACTGCCATCTGTCGACACACTTTAAAACTAAAAATGAAGATTTATAAAAATACGATCGAATGTATTTAAATATAGATAAATTATTATTTTTATTTGCATTAATTATTTTTATGATTTTGACTCATGTTCTTTCACTGATATGCGTTAAAATTGTTAAATAACAAACGAAACCGTCAACGCCATCTATACGACTGTAGGCCAAAACTAGTAGCGCCCTCTGAACGAGAATCAAATTTTCTTGATTTTCGAGGCACGTTTTTTCCTTAGACTGTATCCATCTATTACGGAGTTATATCTATCTTTGTAAAAACGCTTGCATGGGACAGAACAGCCGGCCTAGCCAAGGTGACAATCGCTATCGCTACGACAACGAAACGCTTTGTGTCTCTCTATCACTCTTCCATATTAGTGCGCCAGTGACAGTTGCGTTTCGATCGCTACGGAGCGTAAGCGATTGGCATGTTGGCTACGCGGCCTGGTATCAATATCCATGGTGTCTTTTTGTCGCACCTGAGATTTGCCGATGACATTGTATTGTTTGCCGAGACCCAGGAAGATTTTCAAGGCATTATGATGAACATCTGGTAAATCGATTCCAACCATTATGGTTCGAAACGAAAGTCTGGCGGATGGTCGAGCAATACGTGTATCTTAGACATATTCTATCATTTAGAAAAACACATTAGCAGGAGATCTCCAGGAGAATCCAGCTGAGTTGGGCGGCATTCAATAAACTAAGAATAAGAATAAGAACTACGCGGACATCCTCAGACCCGTTAACATGACACAATGCCTGAAAACTCGCCTCTTTGACCAATGTGTCCTGCCCACCATACGGCCACCTACCGGTACGATCTACGGTGCCGAGACATGTACGTTCATTAAGAAGGCTGTGTATAAAATCCGAGTGGCACAGAGAGCCATGGAGCGCGCTATGCTCGGCATCAAACTTCAAGATCGAGTTAGGAATGTCGAGATCCGACGCCGCGCCAAGGTGCAAGAGTTGCAAGATGTCGGATACGTCATTACCAAACTTAATGGAGCTGGGCGGGACATGTTGCCAGGCAGAGTGATAGCAGGTGGGCCAAAATGTTAACGGAGTGGTGGCCGCTTTCAGACGAAAGGAGTGCCTGGCGTCGGTTGGCTCGTTGGGTGGACGACATTCGGAAGATTGCGGGTCACTTCTGGATGAGATTGGCTCAGGACCGGGATAAGTGGCGTAGGTACTCGAAGAGAGTCCTATGCTCAGCAGTGGGCGATAAAAGGCTGATATGATGATGAGGTGTTTTTATTTATTGTGTGTATGGTATGTATTGATTTTAGTTAAAACGTTTTTTTGTATATTTCTAACAAACTTAATTGTTAATGTAATATAAAGATAAACAAAATATAACTAGTCTTAATAAGTGCTTTTGAATAATTATCTACCCTGCTCGCAATATTACGTATGTAAGCAGTTAATAAAATATATTCATATTTTACTTTTGCTGAATAGTAAATTTGACTAACTTACCTTTGAATCTTTGAAAGACAATGCAAACTGCAAACTCTTTAAATTTTTAAAACGTGTACAGTTCTGTGGCTGTACAGCAACTTGCTATCTGCCATGATCTCTAAACTTCGGTAAACTTTTTAAAGCGTCGGAATAGTTGGAACAGAAAGTTTTTATGATCGCTCTGTGAACAACAGCCGTAGTTGTTACTTGTTAGTTGCTAAAGCTTTTCACATCCGAGTTAAATTGTTGGCCATTAGACCCCGATATTGTATAGAAATGGTTGTGGTGAATGTTATACAAATCTATTTATTGTATTTATCCGTATAATGGTTTTGTACAATGACTTTGAAATGTCTTACTCGCTCTTTAATGATTTCATTTCATCTGTCTTTATCTTTGCTAAGGTATTGACCATTGTCTGTGACTTTTAAGATTCGACCTTTTCATTGATTTTTCATTATTCTCATATGATTTCCCATTATAATTACATATGTAATCATAATTTTAAAGAATAGCAGCAATAATACAGGTTTCGATACAGGCACGTCGCATTATCTTCGATTCGACAAGGCGAGGTTACTAGTACGCGAAAAGCGCCCTGTTAGTGCTTGAAAATGGAGACCTAGACTCTCCGAAACATGTCGCGCGAGTGACTAAACACACGTGAGTTAAACAGTAAAACTAGCTTAGCAATTATATTGATAATCAGGAGGTAAATAAGCGCGCAATTTATTAATTTAGCAGATTTACTAAAAATTTATAATGACTGCTGCACCATTCTTAACTACCCATTGGTGGATCTTATCTCATTGCAATAAGGTTTACAAATGGCCATGGACATTGGACGATGTTATAATCAAGTAAATTGCCCTCCACAACTGCAATTTAAATTATCCATGGCTGCAGTGTTCTCGGATTCAATTATAAGACACGTGCTAACTGCTGGCCATAGCAATAATATTATTAAATAAAACGATGCTGCAAGATCCTTCTGATAATGCTCTTTGTGTAATTAAATAGAAAAGGCTATTATAGTAATGATGAATTTAATTGTTCCACTGCAGTTATGTAATTTCATATAGGAAAAGATACGGACTAAAAAGTCAAAATACTTCGCTCTTTCAACAATTTTTGGGTTGGATAAGAAGTCTCGTTATAACGTCACAGTGTGATGTGAATATCTTCTGGTGTTTCATAAAGAATACTTTTCTGCTCGCCATAATTTTAATTATGCTTGGATCTCACTTCTGATAACGTTCGTGTATAAGTAATTAAGTAGAAGTGAAAGTTTAAATCAGTATAAAAATAGCTCCATCTACAACAAGCGTTTGAAAGTCACACTCTTTATTAGCTTACTTCTCTCTGGTTGAAATTCTGGTTGAAGAAATTCGTGGGCTTTGAACGTCTGAGGTGTAATTAGCTGTTTCAGCCTACAATTAGCCTGATTACGGGCTAATTTGCGACTTCGTCTGTATTTTACTTTTGTAACTTTTCGTTGCTTGATGAATGAATGAATTGGATAAAATAACAAGAATAAAAATTGAAGAAAGGGAAAATGTTAGGAGTCGAAATTGTTGAACACTGTCTTCATTTTAGACAGTTAGGAACCGCTATAAAAAGGATTTAATAAATATCCTCCTCTGGAGTTGCAGGCGTACATAGGCTACGGAGACTGTTTACCATCAGGCGGGTTGTATGCTTGTTTGCCACCGACGGAGTATAAAAAATGTGCGTAAAACTTTTGAAAAGTTATAACCTGACTAGGTATTTTTTTTATACAGAACCTGCGTTCTTCTTTTAGGTTTTCGGTAAAAACCTGGCTCTTGGATAAAAATAAAAACATACCTACCCACCTCATATCATACCATGCATACAATTATAATAATTGTAAAATGACATAACTAATACCATTAGATAATTGCACTATTATGCAAAAGTATAAATTTTATTTCAGTATTCGTTTTATTACAAAATGGCAATGTATTTTTTATGTGTTCCTCGAGATTTTCATTGGCCGAAGCGTTAGCGAAGGTCTTCATTTTACAGGGTTTTTAAGGACTTAAGCGCCAACAGCATCTATGGCGCTTAAGACCATTGTGAGTTCACTGTGATAACGACTCAAAGAACTAAGTATTTTTTAGTTTTACATTTCCCAAGCTTAACGCGAGGTCCAGGTGAACAGCTCACAGAGCCACTAGTCGGTTGACTTCTTTACAATTGATTTCATTAATTATTAAACATTTATTATACTACATTTATGGTACTACGTAAACGAAATTAATAACTAGCTTAAATCTAAAATAGGCCCTCGAGGCATTGTACCAAGGATGCTGGCGGCATTTCCTCGCTGTATCCCAATGCTGATACGTTGTGCGAGGAAGCCGCCAGCTCTTCGGTCACCAGTTACATCAACCAGACGCTTCGCGATTTCTGCAAACAACTTGTGTGCGCGCTGGGACCCCATGGACCTAGAGTTTCAACTCCAAATGGTACAAAATGGTACTTCTCTACCGAGGCTCTAATATTTATTACGTTTTAAAATTTCGACGCTTTCCGCCGCTCCGCCCGCTTTTACATTAGTCCGTTGGAGGTGGAACGGTGCCATTTACTTATTGTAGTTATGCATGTTTAAGGTAAAACGTAGATATTAATGCAAAAACGATCCAATGGATCCTACATGAATAAATGAAATTTTATCTTCATACCTACTTACATAGACTTGTTCGTCGGAATAAAAGAAATCGTTAAAGTTAGGTTATTTTTCAGGCCATTAAGCTTCGCGTAGGTACTAAACTTTAATTCTTTCATAAGAAGAACTTCACCTTGCCCATTATCCGGTTTCATCCGGAACTTTTGCGATTATGTTCCCGGGGAGTTATTGCGAATGCGTGTCGACCACAGGGTAGTCAAACGATAAAGACAACAAAACAAGTTGGGTATACCTAGTCTCCATTTTCCTCCCTAGGTATTGTCATTATAGTTTTTTTTATAGAAAATGATTTTATTAAAATATTCTCCAATAATGTCAATAATATCCAAAGAGAAAAATGGGGGCGTTTGTATGAAGAACCGGTCGTCCCCATTCCATTTAGTGCGTGTGCACCATATTTCTGATGTCATAGAAATAGTCAAGGTCAATGAAGGTATAATCATCTCATACTGGTTTGCTTGAACATTTGCCTCGGCCCCACTCCAAATCAACACGAATAAGTACCTATCTGTATCGAGCTGTATTTACGGGCAAAGTCCTAATGGTTGTACTTTACACTGCGTTATTGAAATTTCCGCAACTTTGCCCACTCAACTTACAGATCGCCCTCGATCGCTACTTGCCAGGTTTTCTCAACTTTAATGTGGTAATTTATTGTACCTGGAACTTTTAGCCTTGCGTTTAGCTTTCGGTCTATTATACCGTCTCTTGTTGTTTCTGTATTTAATGAATGTTAATTTTGTAAGCATATTGTTGGTTGTTTTACACAATCAAATTAACTTTGAATACTTTTAAGGTTATATTAAAACCTGCTGCCATGTTTCTAAACATGCGTGAGTACTATAACTATACGAGCGGCGAGCCAAATCCGTACAAATATTATAAATGCGAAAGTATGTCTGTCTGTCTGTCACCTCTTAACGCTTGAACCGCTGAACAGATTTAGTTGATATTTGGTATAGAGATAGTTTAAGTCCCGGGGAAGGACATAGGGTAATTTTTATCCCAGAAATCATGCTTTAAGGGGGTGGAAGTTAGTATGTTTGTAGATTGGATAAAAAATAAGCACCCAAATTACTTACTCCACGCGGGCAAAAACTAGTAACAGTATGAAGATTAATTCTTAACTACATCGTTTCTTTTAAAAAAGACCCTGACCCCATTAAGATTTGTTACGGTTTTGATCTTGATCGCTCACTGATTGGTGTATGCGAAATGGAGTGAGTGAGTTGCGTGAGTTGCACGCCAAACATCAAGACGATCGTATCAAAATCAGTTCAAAACCATAACTCATTGTTTAGAATGTCGATTCTACTCGTGAGTGACTACTTCCTATAACATTTTACAAATCCTGCTCTATTGTCGTTCGTCTAGTTCGGCTAATAACTTGTTGTATAAATTACCTTTGTTGTCTAAATACCAAACTCCTGTTGATTCTCTTCCTAATTGATCGGGAACTTTGGTAAACTCCGCTTCAATGCGGGCTAATAAATTAAATTCCAAAACAGATGAAAGGAGTTTCTGCCTGCCTAGTTCCAAAACAAAAAGACTGACTCAAATGAAACAAACATTAACAGTTTCAAAGTGTAACAACTTTGTTATGTCTTATTTTAAATTTTGAAGTTTGACTCATTATGGAAATTAATATTCAATTATTCTTATTTGGATATAAGGGATAAATTTGATCAAAGTCAAAGTATCCAGACAGAAGTCAAACGGTTGTACCTTGTTTTGCAGAAAATTGTTTCGTAGAATGTAATGTTTCGCATAATTTTCATTTCATAGAAAACATATTTTTTCACAAAGGGTCGCAGTTGCAACCTAACCTAACCTACTTTTCTGTTAGACCTAATGACTTCTACACGATGACCTTTGAGCTGTACCTAAAAAGTTAACGGTTTTTGAAAAAAATAAAGTTTCTATAAAATGCGAATTCTGCGAGAATGTAATGTCTATGAAACAATTTTCTGTAAAAGAAGCGGACACCGGTATTTTTAAATTCTCAATAACATATATTACTGAAGCTCAAGACGTCAATTGAAGTGTTACAATAATCTACTCCACTTGTTGCAGACTCCAACTTAATGAAACCCCTTTAAAGTCGGCATTTAAGCTCTTTTTGACTGGGTTATCTTTGTCCCCCACCGCCTACCTTGCCGATCAGAGTAGGTATATATAACAAGAGTAACAAGTCCTTTTCTTTACAGCCCCTTTTGCCCGCGCGTCTTCCAGCTCGGAGCGCGCGCCTTCCCCCCGCGCGCCCCCCGCGCTCGACGAAGAATTACTACGCGATGCGCCTCTCTACCCGCCGCTACAGGTATGTTTCTATTTTTACTAAGCGCAAAATACTACCATTTATGCTGCTTATATATGAAATTTCATGTTACCAGTTTCTTTCCAGGTCTGGTTCACATTATCTACTTGCAAACTTAGTTCAATTCAATGAATTGGCACAGGGTACCACTACTTTCAACCCAAACTCAAATGAGGGGGGTACTCATGATGATTCCCTTCACTAATAAATGGTTGGCGGGGAAAATTTAAATTTTTAGGGTTAGGTCACTGAGATAACCGGAATTAATGAAAATTAATTAATTCTTTCACAAAGTAAAAAAATCGTCACAATAGCAGAAAATTGAAAAGATGAAAGACAGTTATATATTGACTTTTCCCCTCAGTATGCCTCTCCCGACTACGACCCTGAGGACCCAGAAGCCAGCATCGAAGACAGCAGCATCCTCGTCACACCAGAGCTGTCTGAAGACAAAACAAGCGACAAGATTAACATTCCCGACATAGGGAATATTCCTGACATTGAGAACGTTCCTGACATTGAAAGCTTTCCTGACATAGGGGATGTTAATGATGTTCAGCAGGAGATAGATAGGAGTGAAAGTGAAGTTGAATTTGAAGAGGGGGAGAGGAGAAAAAGGAGCAGTGGAGCTGATTGGGATAAAGGTTCAAAGGTAAGTTTAACTTTGACTCAAAAAAAACTTGATTAGTAAAATTATTCAGCAGGATAACCAAAGAATTTTCGTCATAATAGTTAACATCACAAAATTAAGAGGAAAACATGGCAAAGACAAGTTCAGTCGAAAAGTTAAGAAGAATTTTTGAAGATTTTTTGTCTTAGACGAGACTTGAAAGCACGGTCGTTTTTCGCAACGCGATGTTTATATAAAAGTCCGGTCTAAGCTGACTCCACGCCGACTTGATAGCGAAAAATTATGGCCACTATTTTCACGCTATCGCTAGTCAATTTGGCGCAGATTTAGCTTAAAAACCGGCCAAGTGCGTGTCGGACTCGCGCTCCATAACACAATTTAAACAATGTATTTTTTATGTGAAACGTAAGTATGAAATGTCTTTAAAAAACCCGTAGCGGTCGGGTCAAAAACTAAGTAATTAAGTCCGACTCACGCTTGACTGCACATTTCTAATAGGTTTTTCTGGTTGGGGTAAAGATCTATTTTGTGTATTTTTTTCAAAATTTTAGACCCAGTAGTTTCAAAGATAAAGGGGGGAATGGTAATTTTTTGCCTTTTTGCCTTTTCTTGAATAACTTCTAAATTGTTTCTCCTAAAATTATAAAAAAAATATATTTGAGATTCTCACAATGAGCTCTTTCATTTGATATGCAAATAAATGATTATGATTATGATTATGTAACACGATATAGTTTGAAAAACTTTATTTTTTTAATTTTCACATTTACCCCCCAAAAGTGGCCACCGTGTTTAAAATTCATTTGTTTACGTTACATGTCCGTCTTTGGGTTACAAACTTACATGTATACCAAATTTCAACTTAATTGGTCCAGTAGTTTCGGAGAAAAAGGCTGTGACAGACGGACCGGACACACAGACAGACCGGACACACAGACAGACGCACGAGTGATCCTATAAGGTTTCCGTTTTTTCCTTTTGAGGTACGGAACCCTAAAAAACGAACTTCATATACTTCTACTTCATATGTGTCTTTTGATGCAAATAATTTATTTGCACAGAACATGTACAGTCATTTTAATTTAGAAATATTCGTTAATATCTTTAGTATGCATCCTCTATATTTTTGATGCATTTAAAATTGACCATTAGGGAGCAAACCGCCGAGTTCAGACAGCGGACACGATCCTCAACATCCGCGGCGCGCTACGCGACGCGATCGGCGACGCGGGCGCAGCGCCGGGCCCGCGCGCGTCTTCACGTGTGGACGCGTTTGTGATTAGACCAGCTGCGCCGGCGCCGCCGCCTCAAGCACAAGCGAGACAAGCGCCTAGAGTGCAGCCTTCTATCCAGGTATCATCATCATAATAGCCTTGTGCCTCAATGATACCCAAAACGGCAGGTTGTGCGCTACCCTTATCCATGCTCTCTGCTTTAACCAGATCATGGTCCACCTAGTTGGGAGCCTTTTTTGCTTCACTACTTATGAACCTTTTTCCACAGCAAGGATTTTAGGATAAAATATTGCGAATGTCTGATATTATTTTGTCACTTTTAAATAAAACTGTTTTGTTCAGTTGAATGAATGAATGAATGAGGGAATGAGCGAGAATTAGGAAAAATTATTTAAGTTTCAATAAACATCACATACTCGATTATCTATTTGTTAATGTGCTTCTATGTAGTAACTAAAGTAAATTATTAAATTATGTTCTGCAGCCGAAACATCGGGAGCTGCTAGTAGAACCGCACGCCCGCGCCCGTATCCCGTGCGAGCTGGCTAATGTCACGGATCTGCGATGGTACCGCGACAGTGAGGTACGTTGCACTGAATTTTCCACATCTTGTGACCTAATTGTGCGAAATTTCTTAGTCGCGACAAGTCACTAATGAGATGAGACTACTGAAATCTCGTCTCGTTTACTCATTTTACCCTGGAGATGGATTACTTACTCAAATCACTTTTTATATGATAAGTATTACATATACATTTATCAAAATTGTTATTTCTGTAATGCTGTCCGTACCCCTTAATCAGAACTTTTTCTATGTTTATCAGCTCGTGAACCTGCCTACCTCTGCGCGTGGTGGGGAAGCAATGTGGGCAGAGCCGGGCGGCGCAGTTATAGCACGAGCGACGCGAAGTGATGCCGCTGTGTGGCGCTGTGAAGGAAGAGATGTCAATGGCAATAAGGTTTCGGGGAAGCCAACGGAGCTACTAGTTTATGGTGAGACTTATATTTCAGCACGTACCTATGAGTTTCTTGGAACATGTACGAAATATCACTTGATATTTATTTCACTCACGTAGTTTTAGTCACTCGCGCGACATGTTGCTATTGCTATAGGTAGGTAATACTACTTAGCGCTCTAATAGGCACCCTCATAGTCTATAAAACTTTAATATCTAGTTTGCGCATTTTTCCTCGCTGCTCGTCTCCTGTTTTATGGTTGGACGGTTTCTTAAAGCCCTGACATGTAGCACATTTGGAAGGCTCACTTCTTGCGCACTCCTTGATGCTGTGCTCTGGTTAATATCAGAATTAAATTGCTGGGCAGGAATCGCCAACACCGACATTTAAAAATCTATCTCCCTCACTCTTGCAAGCAAGAATAAGATAATCATTTTTCAATTTTGATTTTCTGCTGAGTAGATACCTACCTAGTTAGTTTAGGAAGCAACCAAGGTCCCGATAATGGATGGCTTATTTAAAGAACTAATTCATTATTTTTGTTTGGCACAGAACCGGTTCGTTCCCTGTACCTAGCTGTGGATGGGCGACGACTAGACGCGAGCAACACATGGGTGCCCGTGAGAGACAAGATGGTGCTGGAGGTTCGCTGTGTGGCTGAAGGTATGTGACACCAATTCATCTCTGAAACTTGAAAATGTACATGAGAGACGTCATTAACCTCATTGATCGCTCTTGGCCGTTTCCGTCTCCTATCATAATTTTGAGCCAATAATATTCTTCAAGGTACGATACTTTGACCTGCGTAGTTTTTTTCAGCCTTCACATTATTGTCTCTTAGTGTCTTCTTAATCATATCATAAGACAATCCTTGGCTATATTGCTTTGCTTCCTGCTTCTTTGACATATCTTCTCTCACAGGAGGTGTACCAGCACCCGAGCTGTCATGGCGACTGCTAGCGCTAGAGCCAACGCTCGACCATCGGCCCTATTTGCGGACCAAGCCCGCTAACTACTCACGAGGTAACAAAATGCTGACTTTTTGACCTATGATCCTGTAATTGACGTAATGATCGAACTTTTAATGTTGTGGCATGGTTGTGGCTGTCACTTTTTAACAAGTTTGTAAATAAATAAGTATCTTGGATGGATGATAAATGTTATTTAGTTAACGAGTACTTGGATATTATATAGTTCAAAATCAGTGTTAAATTAATGTATTTGCTTTAGCAATTAATTTCAAATTTTACAAAAACTGTGTGTAAACTAATTAAAATGGTAGTATGTCATCAATTATCATCTAACTATATATTACTTGTATTTATTAGGTAACTCAAAATATCGTCATAAAAATCTGTCTCTCCAACAGAGGGCGTAACCTGGTCTGGAGCATCAGTGACAGCGGCACGCGAGTTACACAACGCCAGCCTTCAGTGCGACGCCAAACAACGCAGGCCTCCTACAACGGAAGAGGCGGAATCCCCTCCCGCGATACACTCTACTAAACTCGAGATACATGTCACTTGTGAGTATATCATGCGGCCTTTCACCTCAATATGTTATTTGCGCATTTTCCTTAGTAAGATAATCTTACTAACGCAATTCCAAGGTTTTGGTTAGGTAGTTAGGTTATATTGTCAACTTCATGTTTAAAAAAATTACTCGTAAATTTTAATAATTTATCAATTCATATACCGTTCTTAACTCTCAAAATGCCGTGTTTTTCTGGCAGACCCACCATCATTCGTGATCTCCCGCTGGCCTGGCTTCGGCGTGGCGCTTTGGGCTGGGGGCGCAGCTGCGTTGCGCTGTGATGTGGATGCGAATCCACCAGCAAGAGCTTGGTGGAGACGAGACGACGCTCCTCCAGATAGGTTTGTGTTAGAAGAAATGCAGATCTTCCATATTTTAAACCTAGTAATGATAATTATACTCAAGATCTGACACAGATATTTAAAACACCTTTTTTACAGCGCACCTCCACAAGGTGGTGCTGAGCGCGGTTCCTCGACGTCTCTCCGCTGGCCGGCACTGTCAGCTCAGCATGGAGGCTGGTATCGTTGCAGAGCCTCATGGCTGGACCAAGAATATTCTTCCATCGGCTACTATCTGAATGTGCTCTGTAAGTTTTTTTGTATATCTAAAACACGGTATAGGTGGTCTACTGTTTTATTGGAGCTGGTAGAGATTAATAATCTCATACCAAGATAATTTTTGAGCTATGAAACGCTGAATAGACCCCGCTGTTCTCATATTTTGGATTAAAATACTTTACACCCCCTTAAACTTATACCAGTTATAACCGTCTGTCTGTAGTCCGGGATTTTATCCTGAAAACCATTAGCTAAGGGGGAAAATAGAGGTTGATTGTTTTTAAGGCAGTGTAATGACTCCTATGCGGATAAAGTACTTGGTAGTTACAAGTCAAATTACTAAGAGGCTTATTTTCTCTATAGCCCCGGACGAATCATCTTCGGTGTCATCGAGCGCGTCCAACACTGAGGGCCAGAAACCCGAGGAAGCCGAGGAAGAAGAGGTGGACCATCAGAAAGTCGACGTGCCACTGGGAGGGAGTGTACAACTGCATTGCCCCAAAGGTAAAGGTTTTAAATTAAGTGTAAGTTCTCAACGTTTAGTATAGTCGTATTTTCATCGAAATCAATATAACTGTTCATGTTCATACTGCTGAACAACTGCACCCGTTTCTCAATAAGAAAAGTTAATCATTTATATTTCAAGCATAGGAATTTTAAATGTGACTTGGTTTTGTTAATATTGAAGTGCTATTGTAGGTAGCGTTGGTTGCTGGTGGCGTCGCGTACTTGGTAATGCTTCGGATGGTGCGTGGGCGCCGGCTGGGTCTCATAATGCGCACGGTGTACTCGGTAAGTTTTCTTGGAACTTTTATCATCTTTTGCCACGGCGAGGACACTAGGTCTATCCTACTGGTCAGTTCACTGCGAGATCTACGCTTGTCCTTCTGTCCGAGAGCTGAGATGTCTTACCTTCCATTCAGCTTTGTACTAACAGACTGGTGTGATCGGTTTTTACCATCACTTGAACTTTAAAATTCATAATCTGACTGTCCAAGATAGCTTTTAACAGTCAAACTTTAAGATTTATCTCAAGTTTAACAATTGGACACATTTCTTCCTCTTTGCAAATATGAACATATTAGTTCAGTGAGCCGTTTAAATTATCCTAAGAAGCCGTCTCCGACACATCTCTATGACTATAGCTACAATTTTGATTTTAAATTGAAGAGCCGGTTGGATTTTCAAGTAAAAGGCAGAATACATTTTTATTCAAGTCTACGATTTAATCTGTCATGCAGGGATCAAAGAAGCATTATACCAAGAAGGAGGAGAGTACCGCTGCGTTGGCGCGCGCGGTTCGGACCTCGCACGCTTACAAGAGCTGAAGCGTGTCACACTGAGGGTCACTGGTAAGAAAGAACGGATCAAGACACAAAACTGGTTGATTTTCAACCAAAATTATTCAAAATAAGCATTAAAAGTGCCCAAAAATTTGCAAATAAAGTTAATTATGACTTTGCGCTATTGGTAACGCATTGGACCAGCAATCCAAGGATGTGGGTTCGAGTCCCACATTGACCAGAGTTCATCGTTGATTTTTTCATTGTGATTGACATCTGTATAGATTGTAATAATGTGGTACGTCCCACAATAAAAAATAAAAATATATATTAACATTTAATATGACTAGCTCGTAACTTTTACATGTATACTTACGATCAGTAATTGGCGCTCCCATACTAATATGGTATAAGAAGATTGAGAAGGCTACTCTACAGCTTGAAACAAAAATAATATTTGTCCTTTGCCTAATTCATGTTTTGAATACTTTATGAGTCACGTGTGTTTACCACAGTTACTAAGTAGTCTAAAAGCAAGTTCTGATCAATATGAAGAATGAAGATTCAATAATATGCTTACCTAGAATGACAAAATAAAAATGTTTGATTCATCATCATCTTCCTCGCGTTATCCCGGCATTTTACCACGGCGCATGGGAGCCTGGGGTCCGCTTGACAACTAATCCCAAGAATTTCTTTGAACCTTTGAATCCCTGGTTCTTACGAAAGCGACTGCCATCTGACCTTCCAACTCAGAGGCGAAACTACTTATTAAGATTAGTCCGGTTTCAAATGATATTACGTACATAAGTTCCGAAAAACTCATTGGTACGAGTTGGGGTTTGAATCCGGATTGAAATTTGAAAGTCGCTAGGCCACCAGTGCCACCACGCACACCAAATAAAAATGTTTGATTGATTGTTAAAATATCTTAGGTGCCGCAACAGCCCGTGCAGTATCAGCAACAGCAGTAGCCGGCGGCGGCTGGCGGCTCGAATGTGGCGCTTGTGGCCGAGCGCTGCGAGTGCTATGGTTACTTCGAGGCAGGGCTGTACCTGCAGCACTCACTCCAGACTTGCCTCAGCACTGCTGGAGAAGTGTACTTCACGTGACCGATCCTGACGAGGTGAGCAAAACTATCTCTTATGTTAGGTGACCGCAGTGACGGTGACTAGAAGTCATATGCAGGATCGAGTAATGGGTTCTTTCTTCTAAGAAATGTCATCGAATATGAAATAAGTGCTTTTTTTATACATCTATTTTAGCTAATAAATGAATACAAATATAAATTCAAATTATGAAACAGATATAAGCGACCATGTCACTTCTTTACATCTAGTATTTGCAAGAGACCCGTGTTTAAAGACGTTTCACATCACAAAGATCAACCTCTTGTTTGCGCTTGAATAAATTGTATTAAAATTTCATTTATGGAAGATTCATATTATTTTTTTGTATATGGTACTGTTTGAGCGGAGCCGAAGACAGAATCTTATCTGGAATTTAAAACTAAGGTAACCAAGGAAGTTCTTAAAAGTTTGCGTTACTTCGTCCCAAGTGATTTTCATATTGAATGTCACAGAGTGGCACAGAAATCAAATTCCTTGAATATACACTGCTACTCGTAGACATGAAACTTACTCTGTGTTTACTTTTAGGTGTGGTGCGTCGCCGGCGGCGCGGGCGGCGGCGCGGTGGCGGTGTTCCCCCCGCGCGCCCCCGCCGTCGCCCGGCAGACCGTGCGCGCCCTGCACGGCGCCTCACCCGCTTACCACGCCTCTCTAGCCTTACTGACGACGGCGTTAGCTTTGCTACTTCAAAACTAGGCGATAAAAGGATAGTGACGCTGCTGCCAAAAAGTGTAGATCTGAACTGAACTGAATTTTACTTTTCAATCCTAAGAATTGGATTGAAGAAGTCATTTACACTAAAAGATGGATCATAGAAGGATAGTGTTAATTTCAATCCTTAGAATTGGACTAAATAAGTAACCTAAAATAGAAAACTTAAAAACATGCGACAGAAGGATGGAAAACCGCTGGTAGTAAATAAGTGTAACATATGGAATAAATCTTTGAATTTGAATTTGAATTTTAAATTTTACTTTTAATCCTAAGACTTGGATTGAAGTACTACCGAAAGATAGATCATTGAAATATCTCAAAATCGCTGCCAAAAAGATCAGAAGTGGATTTTACTTTGGCCCTAAGATTTGGATCGTCAAAGTAACATGAACTACAAGATGGACCATTGAAATATTTCAAAATCGCTGCCAAAAGGAGTGTAAGATCTGAAGTATATTTTATTATTAATCCTAAGAGTTGGATTGATGAAGTAATTTAAACCAAAAGATCATAGAAGGATGACGAATCCACTGTCAACAGGAGTATAAGATTTGAGTGATTTGAAATGTTAAATGACGTGTAACGCTTGTTATAAACGATTGATTGATTGATTGATTGATATTTGAATCCTAAAAATCAAATAGAGAATACGGAGGAGGTATGCGATACGGCATAATGCCGTCCATTTATGAGTTACTGAACAAGCCATTTGTACCATTTGTAGTAGCGAAATTCAGAATAAGAAATTAAGATGTACTGCTAAGCTGTAAGTAACATTTGGAGAGACGAGACATGAATTATAACCCCATGATAATGATGATCACTAAGCGGCGATGAAAGACAAAAATCGGTGTAGTGAAGTGAAAGTGTAAATAGTTAATAGAGTGCTAGACTAGAAAGAACCAAGTTTGAAAGTATCTGAATACTTAAAAGTTGGAGCAAAGATTGCAGAAAGTTTCGTAACCTAGTTTACTGATTGCATTGATCCAAGGAGCGAATTTAAAGTTGTGCCAACACTGGAAGGAAACTTAGACTGGGAACTGGAATCAGAGACATGTTAAAAGTTTCAAGCAATACTCAGTGAATGGAAACTAATAATGACCTAGGATAAGACTACGCAAATGTTGCGGATATTGTTGTAGACTTGAAAAGTTTATTGCACAGAGTTGATAGACAGAAGAATTGCTATTATAAACAGTGATCGGGGTTTTTGTTTGCCACTCGAAGAAAATGACCTAAATGTTATTTTATTTATTGTCGTATATTTTATAAACATATTACCAACCCTTAAATAGCATTCTTTTCTAGCAGTTTCAAAGATATCGCGGGTTTAAAGGTGTATCTATGTTACTATTTCAACTTGATATACCGCGGTGTGGCATCCAAAATCCTGACCACTGATTATAAAAACTGTGATTTCATAACATTTTAATTAGGGCAGTAACACGGCAATGATATCAAAGCGATTTTTCAAGGACATAGACATCGCTACGTCAACGCTGTAGCAGTAACTTTGCAACAGTAATGCTGCTACAGTTGACATTGTAATGTCACTGCACAACGATACGCTCCTGTTTACGCACAAAACGCACACATCCACAACTTAGCAGTGAATGGCTTAAGCACGATAAGTATGTGTGCGTGCGAAATCGGCTTGCCATGAAGTCACAGTTTAATCTTAGCGACCTGTTTCTATCTATCAACTTTGTTTTATTGTGGTCCCCGCTCCGGGGGTGTAGATATCCTCCCGCCTGCTCTCTTTCGTGCCTGTGAGGCTAATGACGCACATGCGTTGTTGCCCGACACGTTTCAACACATACGTGTCGTCGATGGCACTCTGACTCTCTATATAGTAGCTGTTTGTATCTAGGGCACCGCCCACTATCGTACGGGACACGTCCCTCTAGTCTTCGTAGGATCTATATGTATTCGTTATACTTAACTATCTCTTTATGCCGACATTTCGTTATTAAGGCATTCTTTCCTAATCTTTAAGCTTTCTTTAATGGGTATTTTGAGAAAACAGGAAGATAATGTGCCAAATTGTTGATATTTTAAAATAGATTTTTCTTATAATTGATGACTGTGGAAGTTAACATAGGTACCGTAATCGGTGAGTAATGTATTGTAACACCAATTGAAATGAATTAGATTTTATTGTAAGTTGGAGCGAGCGTTGTGCTGGCAGGCGCTTAGAAGCTTCGCGAGTCCGAATGAGGCCTTCCGGCCCCGCACAGTCTAAATCTGGAGGCCGATTCTGATTCAACAATATGTTAAGGGTTTCATCTTGGTTTGATACGACCTTGACAATCGCTCACGCTGATTGGTCTCCGCGTGCGTCATAAATTTGTATCATAAGGCATTCTCTCGCTTTTATTGGTGAACGTGAGATACGTGACAAGGTCGTTTCATAGCAACATTAAAACAAATAACAAATTGGTAAATTAGAATTTAGAAACCGTATAATTTCTCTTTTTGGCCTTGGCAGGCCTCAAGCGGACTCACAAAGAGCGCGACTGGCTAGCACACCGCTATATATTTTATATAGATGTCAAATTCGTAAAATTACCGTTTAAAACATTATGTATCATAGCTGAATCTAAATCATGTAAATTTCGATGTCAATTTTAGTGCCCGCGTAGCTCGGGCAGTTTTGTATGGACAAAAGTTTGCTACCACCATTTTTGCAAGTAATAACACTAGTGTAAATGAAGAGGTCAAATTTTTATCGAATGTTTGGTGTTGATGTTAATTGTTAGTTTTTGACTGTCCGGCGGGGCTGCGACTAGTCGCAATCAGCCTGCGACTAGTCGCCTTTAGTTTAGTTGTAGTGAGACGTATTTTTGTACCGTTAAGAGCCGTCAATTGTACGATGATTTAAAATTGTATTATAAAACGATGTACAACGTTTGGTTACGTACCTGAGTGGAAAACGCAATGTTCCGTCCATCGGAGTCCGAAGTAGATTAAGAGCTAGACCCTCTCCTGCGCATTGCGCCCTTCTTATCTAACCTAACAGTGGCGGCGCGTCAAAAATATTTATCTGTCACTAACTTCACTTTCCTCATCTCCATGAGCTAGTCTGGAAATTCAGAAAATCGGTGGGATTGGAGTTCTACCAACGCCCCGCCACTGATAAACTATGTCCTTCTGTAGCGAGTACGCCCTTCAATAGCATCTTTACCCTTCAGTAGTGACATTAGTCAGTGCCTGACTGCACATATAAGTTTAACTGAGTGTATTTATTGCAGTATATTCAATATCACGAAAAACATAAATTATAACTACCTAACTTATTTTTGTCTTAGAAAAATCTCGCATAAGTAAAATTAATAGCTTTTCTCGCACTGACAGGTTAAAAGAAAGAAGCATTTGAAATGCTTATTATTTTACGCTGGGGCATAAGACTATTGATTTCCAAGCTAAGCCGTCGCATTGACTAAAATATCGTAAATAATAAGTAAAAACGTAAGTAAAATCAATACCTTTTCCGCAATTGAAATTTTCGACGTGATTTGATTTATGCGAGATTGATACCTGATGTCAAATTAATATAAGTAAATTTTAACTTTTTTAGTCCCATACAAAAAAATGTTTCACGTTTCTGATCATATAAGCAGCAAATTGATACAAGCATGGATACACTCAGCTGTGCGTCAGGCCATCTCACAGCCTGTACCGCCCCGCCCGGACACTCGCCCGACCCCAATCAATACGCAACTTACAACTTTCACAGCTGTAGGATTTCTTTTATTCGCGGGTGTGGGGGATAAAATCAATGTTGTGTGTGGTTAGAAACTAACGTGTTTAATCCTTTAACGCGTACAACATTGCCAAGGTAACCTTAAGCCTGCCTCAGATAAACTCCAAAAAGAGAGTCAACATTTTTGCTACATTGTGTTGTAAAGGGTTGATATTATAATAGTAAACGGGGGTGTTTGAAAATTATTGCATAGATGTACTGTGTGAAAATTTGAATTTGAATATGGATGCTTTAGCAAGCATATACAAATTAGGCATGTGGAACCGCTATTTTAACTAATATTTGGTCCGTTATTGACATCAGTAAATTGAAGACAAGTCTATATTAAAGTAACACATTATTCCTAAAAACATAAAAATAAAGTACTTAACCGTATCTGACTAAATTGGCAATTCTAATGTAGGAAGAATGTCAACACAACTAAAGAACACATCACAATGTAATATCATACTTTTATTCAAGACAAATACTTAAATATTATTTCCTAATGTCGATAATTGGATGCCTATTATGATAAACTAGCACTAGAAATAAGAAAAACTGATGTATTAAATCAAATCTTCGACCGCGTTTAACACTTATTAGGGATATTATGAGTTTAGAAGAATGCCGTTGGGATTGGAGTCGGGCCGAGGAATTGTAGTTCTGTTGTATGTTCCATAATTAGCGTCCATTTTGATACCACATGTCACGTATCAGTGCCAACATAATTTAAATAGATCATAATATATATTTACATTATTTACTAATATACATTTTATTGATTTGATATTGAATGTACAGACCATAATATTCATCGCAATGTGTTTATGGAATAGTATACTGGATAAAATAAACGATACAAAAAAAATATATGAAGTTTTCTTTTCATCATTCCACTTGACTTTATTCGGTAAATTTCAATAATCCGGCTGGCTAGGGTCGGTGGTTCGAAAAGGCTCTTTAAGTCGTGGGGATTAGAGTAGAATTTCGTTTTTAAGGAGGGTTTTAATAAAATTAATCCAGAGAAGTGCGTGAGGGGGGACGGTTTCCGCGCCGCTGCTTGTCGACGAAAGACTCAAAAATCAAGGCCCCTGTGGACAGGCATACGGACGACGGCACAAAAAATATACGTTAAAAATCCTTCTTAAAAAAACTGGTAAAGTGTTCTACAGTGATATTGTTCCTAGCTGAATTTGGGACAGAATATCGAAGTTTAGATCAGCTTCGGCCATGACAAACTTTTCGGTAAGATACTTATAATAGGTACTATATTAATTCTGTGATCTGAGAATCAGATGCATTTTTGAATATTCGATTCGATGAGTAAAAAAATGTTAGAGGTTCCGGCGTGTGGTAATAATTATTATGGAAAAAGAAGTAGGAAGTACCTGGTCCCCAAATTGTATAATGATATACCGTATGATATAAGGAAATGTAAGTCATTTAGGATGTTTAAGCGTAAAATAAAAATGTTTCTGTTAGACAAAGTTAAATTGAAGTTACCGTAAACACTAAGATGTACCTAAGTAGGCTATGTTTAACTTAGTATGTAATTAGATAAGACTACCCACCTGTTTTAAGGGAGTCCCCTCTGCCAACAAACTGTCATGCAGTTTGGCAGAAGAAATTAATGTAAGATAAGGTTTATTTCGTCTGAATAAATGATTTTTTTTTTTTTATTTTTTTTTTTTTTTAACTCAAAAACTTTATTTTACGAAACAACACGACAAACACTACTACAACAGATTCATCTTAATTTAACTACCTAAACAACCTAATGAGGATTTTTTTAATCACAACCAAAACTCACTAATTGCAAAAACAAAAATAACCTCGTTTTGGTGCTAGTAAGGTCGACTATAGCTCTGAACTTGTGGTAGTAATAAGTGAGTTTGTTATCACCTAACACACACACACACACCACACAAATACTTTCTTCCCAAAGTCCCTTGAATACATTGATTTCTGAATATTTCAAGCCCAAATTGGATTGGCTTGATGAAAGTTTATTGTCATACAAAGTTATCTCATTTGCCCATCAACTGAACCGTACCAAAGGGGGTCATACAATCGAAGAAGTACAGTTTAGCACACATTTTTTAGTAAGCTAAAGAACATTATTATCCCATGTGTAAAATAAAAAGAATTTGAGGAGGATCGGTTTAATCTTTGCCATATACCAATATTCTTCAATTTTCTATCCCGAATAAAAGGTTCCACTCAAACGTATTTTACTGTCTATCATTATGTTACCCGTAGATCGTATTATATCCTTGGAAATCAATTATTTCCTCCAAATTCTTACATATTGTGCCTTAAAATTACTTTCATTTTTATCCATCCGATCTCGCATCCTTCCTTTCATCCCTCTTATTAATTCTGAAATGAAACCTTTAATTATTTGTACTCATGAATGAATATAGAAAGGGCTAAACAAGACGGTATGACCTTTGTAATTTATTATAAGGGTCTTAAGGTTTTAGAGCCTGTGCACACTGGCGTTTTTCGGCGGAGTAAGATATTTGGCCTTGCAATTTAGAAAGAGGGCAAATGAATAATAAATTAATGAAAGTCCTACTGCATGCCTATTGCCTATACACGACTGGTGATTTCACAGACACAGACATTTAAACGAGTAGAGTCACACCAAGGCTTGGTGACCAAGCTAACTCGGCAGCGATTTTGATAGCATAGATAGTGCAAGTGTTATTTTAAACATCATAATTTCATGGAAGTTTGAGACTATTTATGATAAACCACTCATCATCACCACCATCATCATCATCATTATCGTGAATCATTTAAAACTCTTACTATTTATGATGATGATGGGACGGTCCGGGTCCGGGCCGAGTAATCGGACACTTCGTTTTCTATAGAAAGTATCACGTGATCACCGATCACCCATAAGTGTCCGACGCCTCGGGCTGGACTTGGATCTTTCTGGCGTAAGTCATCCTTTATACAGACGAAGTTGCAGGGCAAAGGCTAGTAAGTATTATTTTAAATTGAATACAAATGAAAGCTATATTGTTCTGTCGAAACAACGCCGGAAAATCGGAAGATCCCGACAAAAACCGGCCAAGTGCGAGTCGGACTCGCCCACCGAGGGTTCCGTCCTTTTAAGTATTTGTTGTTATAGCAGCAACAGAAATACATCATCTGTGAAAATTTCAACTGTCTAGCTATCACGGTTCGTGATATACAGCCTGGTGACAGACAGACGGACAGAGGGACAGCGGAGTCTTAGTAATAGGGTCCCGTTTTTACCCTTTGGGGTACGGAACCCTAAAAAGAGAAAAGGATTTAAATTTAAACGCTAATGTGCGCCGCGTTTAAGAGATTAGAACTCTAATTTGTGTGTAAATTGTTTGACTCGGGCCCAAAGCCTGCGGCGTGACGAGCCATGTCGTGACGAGATTAGCGAGTCAAATAGAGTCAGTGCCACGTGCTTGCTTGGGTACCTACTTGCAAGAAGTTATGTAAGGAGACAATGCCTAGTCTTTACTTAATCCTTATTTAAACGATATAATAGGTAAAAATATAATATTCAGAAATTGAAGTAAGTACCTAGCGTAGACGCTCCAGTGCCCGACACAGCTCCAATAATCGACATTTTCAACAAAACACAAACACAATACAAATTTGTATCACAAACTTATACGTATTTTAAATAATTATCGTCAAACATCATAATATTCATAATTATATAAGTACATATGTACATTACAATTTATTTGAACTTAAACTAAGGACAAATTATATTTACCTACTTACACTATTTTTTCTTTAAATAGAATAGAATAGAATAGAATAGAATAATATTTATTCAGGCAACACATCATTATTACATTACAAAGATACATTAACAACAACAAGAAAGAAAAAAAAACAAAGGTGAAAAATACAAAACTAACAGATAAGGATGTGAGGCTGAAATGGTCTCCACTCAGCAATGCAGTTGGCACGACTAAGCGTTGTCAACGGCGCTGGTTTTCTGTGGAGCCAGGAGGAGAGGAGGTGTGCGGAACGGCATACTGCGCGACTTGTGTGTCAGGTAATAATAAATAAATAAACATTTGTCAATAGTAAATATGAAATATAAATACTTGTATATTACAGCAAAGGTACACGTATTATTCGACGTCAAATTTAGAGTAGTCATTTGTGAGGTATTCTTTAACGCTATACAGTGTGCGGAAATAATAGCAGCGTTTTCAGGCGTATACGAAAAGAACTCTCACTTTAGATATTCTTCACATGGTAAGGTAGATTATTGTAAAGTTCACAGCCCATTGCATTTGGCAAGCGTTTTGAAAGTTTCAGCCTGTACACATTCGGTACTATATCAAGGGATCTTTTGGTATGGCGAGGGTTGCATTGAGACCGTGTCTCGTAAACATACTTACCTACTGAATGTATGTGAAATGTGTTTTATTTATTTTTATTACTTTTCATGCTCAACAGTTCCTGTTTTTGGTAGTATGTATGTATGTATTGTCAAAAAAGAAACATTCTCCTGTACCTCAGTACTTATGCTCTTATATGGCTGTTTATTTTTGTGTAAGCCACTTCCCAAATAATACCTTTTATTTGAGAATTTGAGACATCCGCAGTATTGAACGAAAAGTGTCATCTTTTCATACCATTTGGCTACTTGTCACCCCGCCACTATTCACTTCTATTTTGAACTGTATTTCTAGGGAATAAGGTTCACTGAATGGTCAGTTAAAGTTCTTGTACAGTCAGCTGGCACTTTGCCATGGCTGCAGACGCAAAGGCATTTCCGGCAGGAGTAAGAAAACTGAACAGAGTCACAGAATAAGTAATAGCCACCGCAGGCCGCACCACGCCGTTTTTAATTTAAGTAGCTTATATGTTTGTTTTGTTTGTTTTTATTTTATTTTATTATTATCACTAACATAGATTTATATGTTTTGCTGTGCCTTGTACTAACAATAATATGGATTTTTTATTCGAAATATTGAATTGAATAGCATTATTATCATACAGAACGGCCACGCACCGCCCCGCCCCGACTCGAATTACCTCGCCCAGCGATAGCAGATTGACAGCCGTTTGCCGGCCGCTCAGTACTATTTTTAAGCAACTTACGCACACTATGACGTGCGTGTACAGACGTGCCGTTCACACATAGAAAAGCAAGTGTTTTTTGATGAATAGCGTGTCCGCCCTGTGACAGAGTGACAACTTTACAACTGCATGCCCAGCTGCGATAAAGTGAGTTATTATCGAATATTTTCTCGTGTAAAGACGTACGTAAATTTCGTATGAATAAGAGATGCTTATGTCACTTTAAAAACTCGTTTTAGTAAAAACGTGTTTTCCCCAGTCAAAACTACTTTTGCGTATCAACTTAGTGAAATCGCGTTTTCACTCGATAAAACTAGTTTTCTGTAAGTCCTCGGAGGAATACCGAAAACTTTTAACTGGGGTTTCTCGGTCATAACTAGTTTTCATTAAAAACAGGTTTTGACGGTAATCGCTGGCTGCCAATGCCGGGGATTTCTTTTACAATACATGTATTTCGGTAATCCCTTCCTGTTGGACACATATAAGTTATTCAAAAATCTACGGTACTGCTGTATATATATATATATATATATATATATATATATATATATATATATATATACTTCTTTGATGCACAATATTCGTTCCGTGCAGATAAAATATCTAAAACCATCACTAAATAATATATACTCTGTTACTCTATTCCTGTTACATACTCCAATATTTCCTTTTCCGTACAACTTTTGTGGCAACAATAGCGATAATACACCAAATACACTCAAACCAAGCAATATCGAACCTTATATTACAATGTTAAAGTATATCTGACTGCATTGTGTTATTTTTGATATGAACTGTTTTATAAATTGGCTGTCTTAGTTGTTGTTTGTGCATGTCTTCTGCATGAGACTAAAACTGGATTATTCTTTATTTCTGACAAATATCTGCTTTTATTATGAAACTTGAGCGAATATTATTATCCGGTGAGGCAGTAACTTGAAACTTAAAGAATATTTAAAATCTCGGAAGAGTTTATAAACGTATCGGTCACAATATTTTAGAACCAAATCGCAGATACTTGTGTATGATATATATATATATATATATATATGGTAATTTTACGACTTCTACTTGAACGAAATTGCGGACAGAGGTCAGTAAATATAAATATTTTATAACTCCTTTGCGTCTGCAAAGGCCAGGTCAAATAAAACAGCTGCCAGGCGCTTAATCGGATCAGGTTATCGTGTAAAGCAAAGTATTATTGTCTGTCGCGATAGTTATTCATATTCCCAGAATGTCGTGTGGATTACGGAATATTGTAACTTTAATAGGGAAGATGGCTTTTATCTACCACACGCTTAATTGGGATCCAGCTAGTACTCCATCCTAATAAATGAACAAGCAAGACATAGGACTGTGAGACCTTAGTGTTGGACGGTGTGGACATTTAACTAGTTCCCGCCAATACGTACGTATACGTATGTATATACGTATACACATACTTATAGACAGTTCGCTTAAGAGTCCGTCTAACGGTCAATTCGAACAACGTTGAGTGACCTCTTAGAAGCGTTACTCGAATACGGCCGTGAGTTAACTTGACGCCAACATGAATAGAATAAAGTGAGGAAATGTCATAATGAACGTAAATTTTCAAAGAACTGCTATTAATGATGACATTTTCCCACTTTCATTGCAAATGACATGCACAGTTAGCTTGGTCCGACTATAGACAGATCTGTAGGTAGCTCACGATTACCTATTCCTTTAGGTAACCACGTTAGAAACATTCTATTGAAACTCCCAACTGGAGTCAAATAGGAGCCATAAATTCTGTGTGTTTGTCTGTCGGCGAAGTTGGGTGGTTATTTAAATAGTTCGATTTTAGTTCCGAGCGCGCACCGCGCCGCAAACTTATAATACAGTATCTTGACTGAGCTAAAGTATGGCCGCTAAGCTTGACCCGCCATCTCTATTGCACGCCGCATGCGCATAATTATATTACTGTCTCGCTCATGATGCCGGCGATCAATGCCACCGTGCGAGCGAGGCAGCAATATAAATGGCGGATCAAGCCTCAATTTACGAAATTCTTTAATAATTTTCATATTTTTTAGTCAAAAAATATTGTCATAAAATTACCCCATCTAGCCCTTAGTTATCCGACTTAACGGTACTTATATAGTCATCGTACCGATAAATAAAAATAAATAAAAATAAAAAACCCTGTTTATTTCCTTATCAATTACAAAGTTTAGGTATAGGTACATAAATAATTTCTTAATTAATTTTGACTAATATATGTTTTCTTTCTTGTTTACTTATTTTAATTTGTTAGTGGCATATTTAAACTTAATTTTATATTTGTGTATTTTAAACCAAATAACTTGATAGGAACCCCACTTTATTAGGTAAAGACCTCCTCCAATTTATTCCATTGGTCTCTGTCTGTAAATACTGTTTCTTTTTCTTTTCTTCAAAATTGAAGGGTTACGACCATCGTACCGATACCGTACCACAGAATAAGTAATAGTATTATCATACAGAACGGCCACGCACCGCCCCGCCCCGACTCGAATTACCTCGCCCCGCGACACCAGATTGACGGCCGTTTGCCGGCCGCTCAGTACTATTTTTAAGCAACTTAGTCACACAATGACGCATGACGCGTGTACAGACGTGCCGTTCACACATCCGTGCCGTTCAAACCAAACCCAAGTGATTTTTGATGTATAGCGTGTCCGCCCTGTGACCGTACACTAAACTTGTATTGTGTGCGCTCGCGCTCGGAAACAAATAGCCATGTTTTACAGCCCAGCGAGGCGAGCGTCTTACTCGGATCTCACGCTTAGCGCCTGTTACGGCAGGTCGTTCCGGTAAACACGAGTTGTACTGTTAGTTCAGGTAAGGCAAGTTATTGTGCATGTTGCTATACTGTCTTATTTAACCACGATAGTTTGAATTTTGTTCAGCGGCGGAAGCACGGGCGCATTTTTATCGCTTGTCACTATGCCTGCCACTTTCTAACAAGTAAGTGCGAAAGTGACGGGCATAGTGACAGGCGATAAAAATGGAAACATGCTGCGCCCGCTGGTTCCATAAAAATAATTAATAGAATCAGGCGTAACTTTGCGGAAATCCATAATTAATTAATACCAAAATATTAATTACTTTGCTAACCCGCAAAGATAACGTGCTAATTGTCAATCAGTGCTAAGCCGTTATACTTACTTGCGTATTTTTTACATGCAATTAACGTTCCCACTTCTACTATTTACCTAAATAGTAGAAGTGCAAAGCGTTACTAAGACTACTAACGAGACTAAAAGCTAACCCGGCATGCAAATGTTAACAAAATTAGATCAGCGTTATAAAAAATATCTGTGCTCATAACACAAATACATTCATTTACCGGGATGCGAACCTAAGACCAGGCCATCGGCTTCATAGGCAGGGTCACTGCCGACAAGGTCAGACCGGTCGCCGAAAGTTTAAAAATACTGTAAATGCCCCTCTTAGACACCGTTTTGGAAAAGAAAACGACAAAATTTGGCAAACATAAGTATAAATACATAAATGCCTACCTTAACAACATACCGTATAAGAAACCTAATATGCGAAAAGCAATTGCACGATAAATTTCTATGAGTAAGAGGTTAATCTCAAGCACCTAAATCCACGCCTTCTCTATATACTACCTTACAAGCACACCCCCCCCCCCCTCTTCCCTTAACCCCCTTCACAATAAGCAACGTAAGAAGCAAGAAAAGCATCCGTTACATATGTCATCGAGCCCCGTTGTGTATATTTTTGCCTTCATTGTAACCACAGATCATAGAATAAAATAGATGCCTCTAGTAACACCAATATAAGTAGCATGAAATCCACGCCACCCGGGTCGATTTTATGGATAAATTCAACTTATCACTCGTTGCCATGTTTACGGTCGTCTTGTTCATTCGTAAAACCCTTACTTTATGGTATTCAAAATATCCACACATAACTAAATTTTTTATAACAATTTTTATAATGTCCTTTCTATAAACAATAAACAATACAATACAATATAATGAGTCATCAACTAAGGTTATTAGTAGATCCATAGAAAAATAAATAAGCTGACTTGATGGATTAAGACAAATGGGTCATAGCTAATTAAGAGCGTTTATGAATAAAGCCATAAGTACGTCTACGTATAATTAAATTTTACATATTTACACACTTTAAATCTCTTAACCGTTAAGACTTAGCGTAACCGCGATCATAATATATATTTCTATGACTGTAAAAGTACCAACGAGCATTTGCTGCGTCTATTTCAATATAAAGGTCTGTGTTACGTCCCTTTTTGTATGTTTTTGCTTTCATTGTCACCGAGGTCAATCCTGGCAAGATTGTTTTCCGATTCTGGGGAGATTCTGTAGATCCTGTAAGACTATTGTTTGTTACTAAAATAAGGAAATTGCAGTATTTTTACATATATCTTTACGTGTTATCTGTCGTGGCATCACCGAATCGGCCGCTTAGTTTAGTTTAGTTTTTAGTTTAGTTTTAGATTCGTGGCGCACTCTTAATATTATGTTTTTTCTGCTGTTGATGCGTGTACACAGTACCTATGTTTTTTTTACGAATAATTGTTATATCTTTATTATTGATGACACTGACTGTTTGAGTCCGAGGCGTATACACACTGTGATTTTTTTGCAGCTAAAAAGAAGATATTCAGGTTCGATGTAGTGGCGATAAAGTAACATAAATACTCGTGTCGTCTTGATACAGTAACTCATATTGCACATACATATAAAACAGAGGGGTGCAATACATTTTTTATAATTACTTTTCATATATTGGAGTTTGATATATCGTTATTTACATACAAGATATATACAGTGGTAACCTAAATTAATAACTAGCTTAAATATAAAATAGGCCCTTGAGGCACTGAACCAATGATGCTGGCGGCATTTCCTCGCTGTATCGCAATGCTTATTTTGAATAACGTAATAGATGGCACTCTATTGTAGTACCTAATTAACGGGATACCAAAATAATGATATTTTTGGTATAATGAACATATCATAAGGTATATTTGCACTTCGTTTAATAATAATAACCATAATTATTAGCTACTCTAACATAGGATTATTTGTTCTAACAAGTGACATCACATAATTATTTGTGTGGCATAATTAGTTGCATGACATGAAGGGGTTAGGTTAGGTTAGAACTGCGACTCCGCACAACGATAGGTAGGTAGGTACCGAGAAAAAGGTGGGTTATGTTAGGTTAGAACTTTGACCTCCTGTAGCATAAAATACCTAGCAAAAAATAATTTAAGGTATGGTTAGAACTGCGTCCCCTGAATCGAAAACCAATTGATACAGTAAAAGGGTGCCTCTCAGGGGTGCTTACGGCAACCTAATTGTTCCCTTCCCCTACTATCAACTTTTGATTCTTTTGACCCGTAAATCAAAAACAATACATGACAGCAAAATAAATAATGTTTTTCAATAGTATCCAATCAAACATTGCTTTTATCACTTTTGATGTTACTAAAACGCTATCAAATAATTTATAGGTAGACAAATATATAGTGTATAATCTACGTTTTGCACTTTTGTTTAGAATAATTAAAGCAGTCCATTGAGAAAGAAAAGCCAATATAAAACCAATTAAGTAAATAATGACCCCAATACCCTGTCCCTTTAAAACCATTTAATTGGGGGGTAAAACCTCCCAATGCCCCCTTGTTGCTGGGGGGATTAATGTAAAGCGATGGATTTAATGGGGCCATTTGGCGTTTAAAATGTAATCCCAATCTAACGAATATTAAGTGCATCGTGCATCATTTCATAATTAGGTAATCAACTGATTCATTTTATATACGAACCATTTAGGCTGTGTTTCCACTGGTACGAGTTGAGCTTTCCCCGGCTTAAAGCTTGATGCCATGCTGAGTTACTAGCCTTCAAAGAAAAATATAAAAGATCTAGTATTATGGGACCTATAAATTCAATCTAGATCGAAAAGAGGCCAGACTTTTCTTGGGGCATTGGTAAAGCAATCAGGAAAGTAGGTATTTCAATAGGACACCTTTAAATTGAGTCCGGAAAAGGGTTTGGCCGAGCCGCAAAGCTGCCGTGGCTAAGTATTACCGGCGCCAGGCGAGTCAAGGAGGTCAATATTCCAATTTATAATATTTTTCAAACAGCAAGGGTACGATGACAGATGTCATCTCAGCACTATTGGTTAGATTTTGCGTTTTAAAGTTATAAATTGCGTAGAAATGATAGGTTCGAGCGGAGTACGTACTCCGAACGTGACCTACTCAGAAAATGACATACTCAGAAAGTGACGTACTCCGAAAGCGACGTACTCTGAAAGTGACGTACTCAGAAAGTGACGTACTCCGAAAATGACGTACTCCGTCCGAAAACAATGATATCTGTCGTCGTACTTATGCTGTTTGAAGAATACTATAAGGATGTGTTATTGTTTTAAACAGGTTTTATTTAATACGATGTTGACAGTCGTCTTGGTGATTGACGCACATCTCACGCTCGACTTTCACTTCATTTCGCATCAATCAGTGTGAGCGATCCTCAAGGTGCTATCGAAATAAGGTCAAAAGGACATAGGACCCTTTAACATAGGTAATTTACTGGTTCGTCCGAGCATTTGGCACGATAAGCGATAGCAATGGCATTCCTGGAAGGAACTCAATCATCCCTCGAATAAAGAGGACGTTTTAAAATAAATTGGGTCCGGTAAGAAGCTAGAGGTGTACTGATAGTCGTCTGTAGCTTTTAAGTCAGATAGGTTGTTATTAAAGGCAAGATAGAGTAGAAACAATCTTAGAATGCTTAGAAAAAAAAGAAAAAGAAATGAGGGGAACTCCTCAAATCTAGAAGGCTTCAAGTCCAGACCTTGAAACTTGAAATTTACCCGCAAAACTTTTTAGTGGCAATGATTGCTTGGCCAGACAGGAAGGAGTCGCTGAATGCTGCGCTGCTGCGTCACAAGTCACAATAAGACAAACTTTAAACTAAAAATTAAAAAATAAAACAAACCTTTGAAAAATATCCAATAATGGATAGCTTTCTTTTTTATCGAAATGCACCAGGGTTGACATTCGATTCGACAGTGTATTGACGATTTTAAACTTTGGCTTGGCACCGACTTCAAACGTATCAGTTTGAATTATATCATATTATGTTACTCTTTTTTAAGTTGAAAAGGACTGTTATCTGGTCTTCCAAGTTCCAACCCAGAGGGGAACTAGCTCAATAAAATAAGGCCGTGTTCATAGCGATAACTGTATCACATTATATTTGAAGGAGTTTGTACCTGCGACCTTTGGTGTAGGCCACAATCGTTTAACTTCCTTCCTTAATTCTGTTACGGTCAAATAATGAGATTACCTACCTACCCTACCTCCAAAGACTCACCTTTCGCCCTGTCCTCATTTAAAAGTTTAAACAGACGCGATTGGCAAATTATTTTGCATTTTGTCGGCGGTTTTTATCTTATCTGGTTTTCTTAATCCGGTTCGAAAGACCAGAAATGTATACGCGATCTCGAAGGACCTGCGGGAGCGCAGCCCGAAGATAAAGAGGGGCTATGGCTGTGAATGAATCTATGAATTTAATGGGGCCGACCTTACCTGCTCAATAAAATTCTGTCCGGTTGCGGCGGCCGCTGAATTATATTATTGTAATTTAGTGGTTCGTGTTCGCTTCTGAATTCTTCTCACATTCCTTGTCATTCACATTCATCCATCTCGCTCACTCTTTCTTTCATAAATATATTCGACCTCATTTTCATATCACCCGCCTTCTTGCCGACCTTCTTAAACGCTATAACGAAAAGCAGAAGGATTTGAATGTTCTGTCATTGCCAAAATTGTCAGTCAAAATAAAAACTTTTCTCGGTGAAGATTTAAGTAATTTAAGAGAGCGATAAACGTGAGTGTGAAGGTGAGAACTGAGAAGAACTCAGAAGCAAACACGAACCACTAAATTACAATAACATAACTTGGCGGCCGCCGCAACCGGACAGAATTTTACTGAGCAGGGTAAGGTCGGCCCCATTAGTTCATAGATTCATTCACAGCCATAGCCCCTCTTTATCTTTGGGCTGCGCTCCCGCTGGTCCTTCGAAATCGCGTATACACTGACGATGTATTAAGGTGCTCACTGACTAAGAGTTCGCCGACCTTAAGCGGTATCAAAACTGTGTATCGGAGCTCGAAAGAGGGGTAATTTTGAAAGAAAGAGAAAAAACTACTTAACTTGCATGGGCATGGCATCTTGCTTATAAGTAAGCAAGATGCCATGATAAGCGTTGACGTTGCGTAATAGGCCAATCAAATTAGATCCATAAAAAGCGTTGAATGGATATCACCTGGAATTGCGCAAACTCGGACTTCTTAAAAAAAATCTAATTTGATTGGCCTATTATAAGTGTTGCTAAAGTATATAATAGTGCTCCTGGTTTAGTAGATATCGGCCATCTTTAAAATTATACCGCTTTCGAAGTTACCCCAATGCAGCATTATAAATACCTACACGCAAATTTAACTGATCATTGGTAGACATTACCTACTGCCGTTTATGGTAAGGTCTGCCAACTATCCAGTCAAGTTCATAGTACCGGCTTCTAATTCACCCGGGACTCCCGGGAGTGATTCCCGGGTGAATCAACAGCCGGGGAAAAATTAACACGAACACCCCCGATTATACCCGGATGGTCCCTTCGTAATGGTCGAATTTTGGGTAGTTTGTACAGATTGGCCCCTGCATTTTGTTATTCTAACTCAAACAAATCCTGCAGGATAGTTTCCTCTGGATTAACTAACAAATTTTACGAAAACACACTTATAGTATTTTTCACATAGCTTGACAGCTGTCGTCTTAATATAATGTTGAGTTATTAGGTTATAAGTTATAAACTGAAATAGATGTCATATATTAAAGAAAAAGTGACGATGCCCTCCAGTGGCAGTGGGTTGGTAGTCTCAAAAATATTTAATAAAATAATTTGATTTGTTCCCAAAGTTGTGTAGGTTATAAGTTGTTTGATTTGATTGTTGAGATCACAGCTGTCACTGTCCCGAGCCATGTGTTTTTTTTTATAAAAACAAGATGGGTACTTTTTTTTTCAGTTTTTATTTATTACATGGATTTATTGTGAAGTCTTCATTTATTACAACTGTATAATAATAGGAGCCCGATTCACATTTAACTTGTAAATAAATAGGAAAAAACTCAATTTGATAGCTGATAAACTTAGACACGGACGCCAATTCAAACACATTTTGAAATCAAAATGATATCTAAATGTCATTTTATTTTGATTTGCCCACGCGTTTCGCTCGCACCAATACATGTGCGACTGCTACCTAAACGACATAATTTAGATATCCTTTTCATGTCAAAGTGTACGTGAATTGACTTCTCAGTATAGTTTCGAATTCGGTAAAAAAACGAAAACTCCCTTTTCCCCTTTGTACCCACAATGTAACAAGCCGACCGCTTCCAATCACATCCCAGTGAGAATAAAAAATGTATGCGGCAATTTTTAACGAACTGCCTGTTGTAGGAGTTACCTCAATAATTTACTGCTGCCTCTTTGTCGAACAAGATTTAAAGGTACGGACAGACGTGCTTAAAAAAAAGCATGCTCATAAGCTTGCTTAAAATTAGCATGCTCTGCAAGTGTTCGCATTTGTTAGCAATAAGCATGCTTGTTTTAAGGATGCTCATAAATAAGCATGCTCAAAGCATGATCAAACCTGTTCAGACGCGCTCGGAGCACGCCCCTTTCCACCCGCGCCTCAGGTAGCATGCTCGAAAATTAAACGTCGGTTGATTTTTAAGCATGCTGTAAATAAGCATGCTCAGTACTAGCAATGTGGTGACACACTTGCTACTAATGAGCACTTGCTCAATAAAAGCATGCTTTCGTGCTAGTAATGAGCACGTCTGTCTGTACCTTAACTACCATAAAACCACCCCAACGATGATCCAAAATTTAATACTACGACCCTTGAAATAGATTTCAATCGAGCGACGTAAATATTAAATGATATGAGACAGTCGTCAACAGTTAAGAATACCTATGAGTAATAATCCCCAATCTGAACGGGAACATTCTAAGTAGAAATTTGCATGAGAATTTTCTCATGTTACCAGAAATTTTGAGAATATTTTTTAAGTTCTGCAACTTGCACATTGCTTTAGGACGACTTCACGTTAAACCGGGCCGGGGCCGTGATCACCGATCGGCCGTCATAGAAAATTATATGTCCCGCCTCGGCCCGGGCCGTGCCCGGTCTAGCGTGAGTCATCCTTTATTCCAAAATTTTTTTCGGTTATGATAACATTAGCCTTAGAAGTACGTCTTTAAAAATGTAGTTACATACAAAGTACCAACTAGGGTGATAGCATAATACTTGTAGTGGAACAATTAATCTTGACTATAAATTTATCTTACGTTTACTCTATAAACCTGCACCAAACTACTGTTTTCGTTCAGCCCAATGGTGGACTGGTAGAGAATGCCTTGAAGCGTTAAATGCGCCATTATTTATATGCAATAAAGATTGAATATCTATTAATAACCTACTACTATATCCCGGCTATACACTTGAACACAAGTTCATG
Organism: Cydia strobilella; assembly: GCF_947568885.1. NCBI lineage: Eukaryota > Metazoa > Arthropoda > Insecta > Lepidoptera > Tortricidae > Cydia > Cydia strobilella. The sequence continues at coordinate 10,884,269 of NC_086063.1, read as the reverse complement.
AGACGCGCTGGTGTATGCATGTATGCCCGGCAGGAGGTCTGCTGTCGCCGCCTCCATGCCTTTGAAGACAGGGACCTGTCAGTTCTGTGGGTGCGTGTGGACTACAGCGGCCACACTCGTGTCTACGCGTGCCTGTACAGGTCTCATAGCGGAAACACGGAGACAACCCGGCTCTTCGAGCACCTGCAATCGACGACTGACAAACTTCTAGAGCAGTACCCTTCCGCAGAGCTGGTGATTTTAGGGGACTTTAATGCCCACCACGTTGAGTGGCTTGGTTCCCGGTCCACCGACCACGCGGGGAGGTCTGCTCACGAATTTTCTCTGGCCTATGGATTCTCGCAACTGGTACATTCTCCCACGAGAATACCAGACATCGAGGATCATACTAGCTCTTTACTGGACCTCCTGCTGACTACACGTCCGGACGGATATTCCATCTCAGTGAATGCACCTCTCGGTTCGTCCGATCACTGCCTCGTCCGGACACAGGCGCCTTGCGCGCGGCCCGATCCACCACGGCCAACTAGCTCGCGACGCGTGTGGCAATATAAATCAGCAGATTGGGACGGACTGCGTGAATTCTACGCTTCGTACCCATGGAGGCAGCTCTGCTTCACATCAGAAGATCCTGACTCCTGCGCAGCCAATGTTGCCGAGACCATACTGCTGGGAATGGATTGTTTCATTCCCAACACGGTAATAGCAGCGGGAGCAAAGCGACGACCTTGGTTTAATCGGCCTTGTAAAGAGGCTACAGTTCGCAAGCAAGCCGCTTACAGGGCTTGGACCAAGGCCGTAGCTAATAAGGATCCGAACGTTTCTGATGTGAAACGCGACTTAAACGCTGCCTCGAGGTCCAGTAAAAAAGCCATTGCCAGGGCTAAATACGATTTCGTCGGCAGAATTGGCGACAAGCTAGCGGGCTATCCCTCTGGGAGTCGCGCGTTCTGGTCGCTCGCCAAAGCTGCCGAGGGAAATTTTTGTCAGTCGTCTTTACCACCTCTGCGAAAAGCTGATGGTGATCTGGCCCACAGTGCAAAAGAGAAAGCCGATCTTCTTGGTACTCTTTTTGCCTCGAACTCGACCTTGAACGACGACGGTAGCGCCGTGCCGCCCACCATCCCGCGGTGTGCATACTCCATGCCCGAAATCTCATTCACGCAGAGGGATATTCGGCGGGAGTTGCTATCCCTAAACGTTCATAAGTCGAGCGGGCCAGACGGCATTCCAGCACTTGTGCTTAAGCAGTGTGCTCCTGAGTTATGTTCCGTGTTGGCGCGTCTCTTCACACTCTCTAGCAACAAACGGCATGTTCCATCTTCGTGGAAGACGGCCCTTGTGCACCCTGTGCCTAAAAAGGGCGACAGATCGGACCCATCGAACCCATCGAATTACAGGCCTATCGCTATTACCTCCCTTCTCTCTAAGGTCATGGAGCGTATAATCAACGCAAAGCTCCTGAGATACCTAGAAGAACACGACCTGATCAGCGACCGTCAGTATGGTTTTCGCCACGGTCGCTCGACTGGTGATCTTCTAGTGTATCTCACTCACCGCTGGGCATCAGCCATTGAGAGTCAAGGTGAGGCATTGGCAGTTAGCCTAGATATAGCGAAGGCGTTCGATCGGGTCTGGCATCGGGGTCTCCTGTCGAAATTACCATCTTATGGATTGCCGGAGGGACTATGCAAATGGATCGCTAGCTTTTTGTCTGGCAGACGCATACGAGCCGTAGTAGACGGAAGCTGCTCCAATAGCATGGACATTAACGCTGGCGTTCCGCAAGGCTCTGTGCTATCCCCAACGCTGTTTTTGCTGCACATCAATGACATGTTGTCTATCGACGACATTCATTGCTATGCAGACGACAGTACTGGGGATGCCTATTACGCAGGCCGTGCCAACATCCCTCGTTCCGTGGTGCTAGAGAGTCGTGAAAAGCTTGTGTCGGATATTGAGGGCACTCTATCCAGAGTTTCGGTGTGGGGCCGGGACAATTTAGTGCGATTCAACCCCACCAAGACACAAGTTTGCGCGTTTACCGCTAAGAAAACCCCATTTACTGTGGTCCCACAGTTCGAAGGCACAGCCCTTACCATGTCAGGGAGTATTGGGATCCTCGGTGTCGACATCTCCAGTGACGTCCAATTCCGTAGCCACCTGGAAGGGAAGGCTGATCTGGCATCCAAAAAACTCGGTGTGCTCAATAAAGCACGGCGATACTTTACTCCGGGGCAAAGACTGCTGCTATATAAATCGCAAGTCAGACCCCATATGGAGTACTGCTGTCATCTTTGGGCAGGAGCACCTGGATGCCAGCTTGGACCCTTCGACTCAGTCCAAAGGCGCGCTGTACGAATCGTCGACGATCCCAAACTCACAAGCGGTATCGAACCTTTAAGTCTAAGGAGAGACTTCGCCTCCTTGTGTGTGTTCTACCGCTTGTACAATGGGCTGTGCTCTGAAGAATTGTTTGACATGATGCCAACGGCCGCTTTCTATCACCGCACCGCTCGCCATCGGCAGGGTGTTCATCCTCACACCCTAGCACCTAAATGGTCGCGTACTGTGCGGTTTAAGAGGAATTTCCTCCCGCGTACGCTTCGGCTGTGGAATGAGCTCCCTGCCGAGGTTTTCCCGAGGGGCTACAGTATGGGGTTCTTCAAAAAAGGAGTGTACAGGTTTTTAAAGGGTCGGCAACGCGCGTGTAATATCTCTGGTGTTGCAGGCGTTCATAGGCTACGGTAACTGCTTACCATCAGGCGGGTCGTATGCTTGATTGCCACCGACGTGGTATAAAAAAAATAAATAAATAAATAAATAAATAATCTATGAGTGCACAAAAAGGGCTAATGTTTGGATTCGCTCGATTTTCTTAGAGTTCTCACAAACATATGTGACGTTTATTCACACATTACAATTCTCTTCCCGAAAACCAAAAGTCCAGCCGACACAGGCGTGCGGACAAGTCCACAAAAGACTACAAAAACTTTGCTAAAGTTACTCGTGTCCGCAACTCCTCCCCCTTAACCCCCTTTCACAGACATATTTTATGTCACAGGACGGACAAGCCATAGTAGGGACAGGGAAATCGTTTTAGTGTTTATATTCATAGGTATTTATTTATTTAGTCTTGAATAAAATTAGTACCTATTGATTTGTCCCCGCCAGGAACAGATGGGAATAGGTGCATTGACATGAATTATTCCCATCTATCCCCGCCTCATGGCGGCAGTCGTGTGAGGCGCGGATAAATGAGAATATACTCGTACCAAAATAAAAGTGACTGTTACATTTGATACATTTTCACTCAGATTGGCGTTAATTGATAGGTACTGTCTTACAGTCCCAGATTAGGAATTGCTCAGATTAATTCCTCTCGCTTCTTTCCGCCATCGCTCTATGCGATAATATATCCATCCTCACCTCTTAATAGTTGGCAGTCCTCAACTGTGCTGCGTTAATCCAGAAACTTCCTGCCTGACACAAACTGTTTATCTGTCGCCCGCGGTATTTCCGGACCGATATGACCTTCAAACCTACAAGAAAAGAACGCAATCACATCTCGAAAGTCGGCTAGTGAAAGGCCGACAACGTAAGTACGTTGTTACGCTGTGTCCATGGCCGTCGATAATTATACCATCACGCGGATTCGTCTGCTCGTTTGCCTCCTATACATAAAAAAATGAGTTTTCTATCCAATTGTATATGTCTATGTGCATTTCCCCCCAGTCCCCCCGATAGCGATGATTTATATCGTCACAAAAACTAGCGAAGACAGCAAACAGCGCGATATTAAAGTATGGAGCGTGTGAAGGAATTATATTTATGGGGTTTGACTACTCTGTTTTTTTATTCCGTAGACTAAAATGACGTTTCATGTGCAAGACATGACATTTCTTAGTACCAACATGAAATGTCATTTTAGTCTACGGAATAAAAAACAGAAAGGTTTTGTTTATTTAGCTTTTCATTTTTTTTCTTTATAAATTTCGTTTGTTTTTAGGGTTCCGTTCCAAAAAGGTACAAAAGGAACCCTTATTTATTTAAGGTATCGAGGTAAGATTACGTTGGTATATTGGAAAATTAAAAGGAAGATTATTTTTTATACAATTTGGAAAAGATAATTTAGATTTATAAATATTTTACCAATTTCGTAGTCGTACCTACATTACTAGATTATTAGACGACGAGAACGATCACTAGAGAGATATTTTATATTAACCTTTTTTAATTTGAATGATTTTAAGAGCCATGCTTATTCTAAAATATTGAAAACCTGATTCTTTAAAATCTTGACATTCTTGGGCTCATTCTACTCAGAATCGACAGCATTCTCCATCCTGATTAAAAAAAGATGTCCCAAAATGTCCATTCCATTACGTCACGTTTTAGTGTGAATTTTTTTTTATTTGTATGTGCGTGACGTAGTGGAATGTACCTACAATTTTCATACAATTTTTTGGGACATTTTGTATCATCAGGGTTGAATATGCTAGTGGTTCTGAGTTGAAAGAACCCAAAAACACCAGGGTCTGTGATCAGGTTTTCAATATTTATTTTAGAAACGCGAAAGAGTAGCATCAGAAACTATTAATATCAAAACAATTTAAGTTGTTGAGAAGAGAATGGTACAATAATTATGTCATCTCAACTTAGCGAGTACTCACTAGGGCTGATAGGGCTTCACGAGTAGGTATTATGTTTCTCACTTCTTATTAAATTGTGTTATCACTCGGCACCATTTTCTCGCAGCAGTTAGAAATAATAATATTCTTATCGAATAGGGAGCAATCGTGTTCCACGTCCCAGGATAAGTATAATCGCTTAAATAAGGAGATTGTTAATTTAGTTGCGCGGTGATTTCTTAGAAAAAGCTAGTCTAGTTTTAGAACTTTGTCTTTAATTTTGACTTACATACTTTAAATAATAAAAATCAGTCCGCACACGGCCAGCCCGTAATAAAATTAAGTTTTAACTTTTATTTGCCTGTAGGGGGCCGGTGCTGATTTAACATTTAGTTTTGATTTAAGTTTTGATATTATAATAATACGACCTTGACGATCGCTCACACTGATAAGTGCGCGTAGATTATGTAGCATAGACACAGTATAGTAGTTATAGACATGAAACCGAGCGACCAGGGGTAAGAGCAAGACATATTCATGTATTGACAGGTTAATGTATGGCAGCATAATCCTTTTTCTCTTCCACTCTTATAAATTTCGGTATTTCGCCATCGCCCCCTACCTATGCTGCCATAACCCGACCATGAAAAAAACCCGGTCGGTGATAAGGACAAAGCATGGCACTATTTTCTCTTTCCTCTTATAGGAATCGCAATAAGACTATCTTTCTCTATCAAAGAGTGTCAGGCCCTTATTATATAGTGATAATATATAGAGCACGGGATCCTAGTGACATCAATAACATACTATGAGGGCTAGCGTTTTTTTGCTCACCAGTTGGCGCCTCTGTTGATGGTGGTCCAAAACTAAAGAACAGCTGTCAGTCATTGAAGTGACAAGTGACATTTGACATTTCGAACTTTGCGAAGACCACCATCTACACTAGCGCCCCTAGCGGCGAATTCATACGCGTTAGCCCTCATCGAATCAGAATTGGTGAGTACGCGAAACGACTACTCGTTGAGCTTTGACTACACCAACTTTGTTATTGGATCGCCGCGCCAACAACAAGGCTTCGAGTAATTGTATCATAATGTGTTTTGTTTTAAAACGGATCCTGTTTTATTAGTAACCGACATGGTTTAATTTGAAACGGTTACGTAACTTTTCGGTTGAAATAAAGAACTTTACGGCAGAATCACTTTGGCATTGGCTTTAACTTAAGTTCCGTAATTTTATTTTCATTTATTAATTAACATACCCCGTGATTTTGTTATTTTTGTTGTCTGGCCACACTTTAAGGGGCTACCCGAGGTTTTCATCGATTTTTGACAAGTTTTGAATCGTATCTCCTACTTTTGTTTTACATATAGAATTATAAGACAAACGGCTATCGTTTCTTCAATCTTTTATCTCAATTTTTGTCTACCGGATTTTGAAAGAAATGAATACTTATTTATTTATGATTCTTTTAAACATTGTCTAAAAAAACACTTGTTTCGTATCTCGATTGCTGTGAAGGATCTTACATATACGAAATCTACATATTTGGGTTCGTCTATGACGTCTCTAAAAATGTTTCTAAGGTTTTAATTTTAAACTAATTAACCCAAAAGTTATGGCCAGAAAACCAGTTTTTTGGCCTAAAATTGTTCAACTTTGATGCCAAATATCTCGAAAACAATGAACTTTAAAGTAAAAATGGGATACTATATTGCTTAAAGCGATTGTTGTTATTATGATAAGCTACAAAAAATATTAGAAAACTAAGGGCTTCCGATCGAAGGTCATTGGGGCATGGGATCCCCTTAAGACGAGAATATGGAACACTGATTTAAACTTTCACGATTTTAACTCATTATTATTCGCAACGACGGGACTTAATCGCGTAAAATAAGTCCCCTCCGAGACCACGGAGACAACGCCGTAGGTAAATTTTAAAACTTATTTTACGCGATTAAGTCCCGTCGTTGTGAATAATAATGAGAATATGAAAGTCATACTAAAGAAGTTTTACTACGACTTGGAGGATATTAACAAACGGAGACGCCTTGTCTGTAATTTTCTGTACAAAACGTCACCATTATACCTAAATCTCAATAATTTGGGTACATGAAAAAAGACTACACGGTTATACCTCCCTTAAATGAAATGATTACTCAACTAAAATAAACAGTTCCTCAGTCTGTTTGTAAGCAAATAGCAAACAAGCACCGTAACCGTCAGACAGAGCTAGACTAGAACTAAATTAGACACGGAACAGAACGGGTATGAATAAAAAACTAGTTTTCCAACTGTAAGCGGGATGTCGGATATACATTCAAATTTACAAGGTTTTGTATTCTAATATATTATTTATTTCTTTGTTTATTTAAAGTTTATTGCACAATCAATGAAAAATGTATAACTGGCCGGCTTAATACCAGAAAGCGCCCCTGGCTGGGAACAGCGCGCTTCGCTTGAATGTTGTGCTTCGCCCAACCTTACAGTGTAGTACAGGCAGGATTTATTTTGTAATTAAATTTGGATTTGATTGAATTTACAAATTATATTACAATAAATATAATCACTAGCAACATTTATATACATTAAGCCATAACCAAAGTCCAAACCAAACTAAAGTTCTATAAAATATAAGAGAAAACTAACTTCAATATTCAAGAAATGTTTTCATAAAATCCAAATAAAAATCACCCTGTTTTCTGCTGATCTTACTAGATGACCGCCGTCAGCAAAGCTGTCAATACCGTATCAAATTGATATCACGTCACCATTATACCTTGGTCTCCCCTTCTATAACAACGATTCACAAAACTTTAAGAGCTCCTCGCTGTACCGACCGGCCACCAGTAACATCAACACTCTTAAGAGGATAGTGGAGGACGGCTTCTACATACAAACGTAGTTCCCACTTTCCTCACTAATACTGTGAATAGTTTTACACAATTTTATATATTATTAACCGTAGCTATGCCTTTTGTTCGACTTTTTTTGATTTTTTAGACTATTATAAGATTTAGGAGCGAAAAACAAATTCCATACAAAATCTTAAAAGCTGTCTTATTATAATTAAATATCCGAAAAAAAAACAAAAAAAGAGCATAGCAGTTATTTATTATGGTAAAATTACAATACCTAAATTGTTTAAAAATATTTTCCATAATGTTAATATTGTTAATACATGGAGGGAAATAGGGAATTTTATATGGAGAATCGGTCACCAACTCAGTATTATCTTGACAGTGTAGATGCTGTGGCCAATGATGATGATGATGATGACACGATGGTATATAATTCGAATGAAACCACAGATCTATATTCTGTTTTTTTATTCCGTAGACTAAAATGACATTTCATGCGGTACTAAGAAATGTAATGTCTTACACATGAAACGTCATTTTAGTCTACGGAATAAAAAAACATACCTTAGTTATATTAGATAAAACGTCAGATGTAATACGACTTGGTGAATGAACAGAACTGACTACTTATATACCGTATGTCCAACGCAATAAGGTTTAGACTGATCAGTCAACACGACATGTCACCGACGCGATGGTACAGTCGCCGTCAGATATATCGGAGCGAACGAGGTGATCAAAAATATATGAACAAGCGCCCTAACGCTTTAAAAATAGAGGCGTGTCCAGATATTTGTGAGCACCTTGTCCGCTTCGATTTATCTGATGGCGACTGTACTAAGAGCAACATATTTTCGGGTTACCGCTGAACCTTATTGTCTGTAAAATAAAGTTTGAAATCGTATGTTAACATGTACGACAAGACATTTAGTTCAAAGGTCAGAGGTCAAGTAATATTGGGCGGTTTCGGGTCCGATTTAGGAAATATTTTATTATTCGGGAAATTCGTTGGGTGAATGCTGTTGGGGATTTTTGGGATACTTGAATGTGAATTTTTTCCGGTGGATTTAATTTGGTAAATAGTAATTTGGGAGGAAAGAAAGTAAAAAATAATCGGTTAAATACATAATTATCAGTCTTAAAGGAAATCATTATTGGTTTTTCCTTCTTGTCGACACTGAGCCCGATTCTGATGCAAGAACTTGTTACGGTTTTGATCTTATTTTGATACGACCTTGAAAATTGCTCACGCTGACTGGTGCCTGTAAAATGAAGTGAAAGTCGTGGGTGAGATGCAAGCCAGTCACCAAGATGATTGCCAAGGTCTTATCAAAACCAGTTCAAAAACCACAACAAATTATTATATTAGATTAGACCTCGCTGTCTTTAGTGTCTATCACACTGCCGCGTTAACATATAAGATATAGGATATACGATATTACTTCTCATTCCGAAATTCATTCTCTAAGGGCTGAAATTTACATAGTATGAGAATGGTAAACGACAATCTGGACGAAACCTCGGGCAGAGGCTAGTTTATCGATAACTGTCTTTTTTTATTGATAATAACATGGAAAATACAATATGTGCACCATAATACAATGTTTCGCCAAACTGCGGAGCAGTTTGTTGGCGATGAGCTTGCTCTTTTTATACATCAAAAGCAGGTAAATATTTTTTGCACTGTCCTACCGTCCCAGCGTAGCCCTTTTTTTATTAAGTACCTATAGGTATATTACTGGTGGCGCGGGCGCGGGACAGGAGTACAGCGGTGCTTAAAAAACTACCTTAACACTAATAACTATGTTTTATTTTAAACTAACAACTCGTAAAAATACAGGTGGCTAGTGACGCTGTATACATTATGGATAGGTACTTACTACTATTGTTTTGTTGTGTGTCTAGTCAAGTGCCCTCGTGCACACAACCATCAATATCGATGTTGCAAGCGTGATACCGGAGCATGTGCAAATGATGACCGTTTCGGGAACCGACACATTAAATTAATGTTTAAGTGCCATTAGATAGATACATACCATTGTGCCCGTCATATATGTATGTCTGAAAAATGTGTGCCGGACAAATCTGTCAATGTATATTGGGAAATAGATTACCTGCCACAGACGGCAATTCCTACCTTATTTTCGCACATTTTGTTAACCAAATACATGTACCAGACAAATCTGACGGACTAAAGGATAATTCATGTTAGAACGGTCCGGGTTCGGGTCAAAGCGACACTTCAGTTTTTATAGAAAGCATCACGTGATCACCAAGTTTCAAGAGTATCTTTAAATCGCTCCTAGTCTTAATTGGATCCATACAAACGCACATCTTGTATATTGATTTAACGTCCCGTGCCATACATTGAGCCATTATTCCCACATGCTTCGATATTGACCACACACTTGCAACATATTTATCTATATGTACACACTAAAGTACCGACACTAGTCGCCAATCCGAACGCACATTTTGATGTCAAAGATATAATAATTCGCTTATATTTCGCTGGTAGGTATATGCGTTTTATGCATAGATTTTAGATATAGTATCATAACTGACATTTCTTCAACCTAATGTAAGTCTAGAGAAAACTAAAGTAGGTATTTTAGCGTCATACCAATATTATCGCAGCTCAGTGTCCCCCGAGCGCTATTACCAACTAATATGCTGCCGAATGATATCGTTTTGGCAGCGAGCCGACATTATTTGTTTGTTGTATCATAAATATTACTAGTTTGTTATAGTAATATCAATTGGACGCTACTGTATTACGGTTTATTACTACAAGTAGGATTGTAATAATAATCAATAGCCTCTGCCTGACACTTTTTCCGCGTAGAATTTCTAAAACAGTATTTAATCTACATCATATCTTTTGCTATATGCTTTATTAAATATCTGTCTTTTGTAGGTCATAAAATTACATCAAAATCCGTTCTGCCGCTTTTCCATGATGGAAAAACAATCAAACAAGACATAAAAATGAACAATCATAAAAACTATCACATGTATTTAATTTTCTTATTTAATTTTTAACAAGCAGAAACGTATGTGAACGAAAAGTAAAATTTATTATTAATTAAAATACTAAGCTTATCACATGTAAAACTTTAGTAGGATAATCATGATCATTAACATTATTGAGCTGCATGAAATGTCAAATTGTTAATAAAACATGGGCTTATTTGTGTATAAATAAGCTTTAAAGTTACATCCGACGTTAAACGTCTTAAAAGCGACGGTATTGCATTTGTGACCCCCAACAAAAACGACGGTGCCTCGGTGGTAATATTGTAGCTAATATTTACGCGATTAACAGAACTATCGTTTTAGCTAAGAATAATTTATACAAATCGTGAAAGTATTAATCAGTGTTGTACAGTCACCATCAAATATATCTGAGCGGTCAAGGCTCTCACAAATATCTGAACACGCCTCTATTGTCAAGGCGTTAGAGTGCGTGTTCAGATATTGTGAACACCTCGGGCGCTCCGATATATCTGATGGTGACTGTACAAGCTCTCAATCCAAAAATGGACTCATCAAACTAACATTTCAGCAACATCGCACATATCAATAAGCGTGAAAACTCGACACGGGATAGTACATTTTTATTATAACATTTATAACGGTTTCGAGCTCGATACATACAACACACCTGTCGACACATGCATGATTCAAGCGATACGGGTAATGCACGCTCCATTATCTTCTGAGCATATTCCAGTAAATCGATGTATTCATGATGTGTTTTAGTGAACAAGAGAACAAATATGTATATTATTTAACTTAAAATAGGACTTTATTGCGTGCACATATTATATTACGTTTTAATATGAGTGAAGTTTAGTTTAAATAAACATTAATATACCTAAGAAAACTTGCGTAAGATGACTCTAAAACCTTTATATTTTATTTCTGTAATATTCTTCATCCCCATTCTTTGAGAAATATAGTTTACTCTAAGAACAAATTAAATTATTTTCTATGAAAATATTTTAATTTGTGGTTTTTCAAGTAGACACACTACTATTTAAACTATAAACTGAAATAAATGTCATATACGAAGGAAAAAATGACCAAAGCCTCGACGCTGGTTCGATTCCAGCTCTGCACACTGGAGGCTTTGGTCATTTTTTCCTTCGTATATGACATTTATTTCAGTTTAAATATAGTTTAGTTTATTTATTTCGCAATACAATGTTCGTTGTTAATGTAAGAGAATACTATTAAGCAATTACTTGTCCTATAGCGATCGTCGGATACAAAGAAAAATAATTCAATTACAATTTATAAGTATTCTTATGTTTAGGAGTCAAAATGCAATGGTATACCTATAGATCTATCACAATATCTTAGTCATGTCAAATTATTCAAATAACAAATCATACAATGTCAAAATTAATAAATAATAAAAATAAAAACAATTATAATATAGTACTTACAGAGTACCAATCCATAAATAATTTGAATTATAGAAACATGTCAAATGAAAAATAAAAATATAAATATAAATTCAGGTATACGACTTAAAACTAAAAAACAATATAACAATTTACATTTGGTACATGTACTTGGTCAATGTCAGTTTAATTTGAGAGATATTCCTTTACTGAGTATAGGGATTTCTTTAGAAGAAAGGTTTTTAGTTTGCGTCTGAACGTTATATCACTTGTCTCATTTTTATGTCATTTGGTAGGTGCTCGTAGAAAGTTGGACCTATTACACGTGGGTTTCTTGCATGCAATGCTGTGCGACGCGGTACTGTCCGAAGTTTTCCCGTGCTCCGCAGGCATTTGCCCACAACTTCCACTCGCTTAAATTGAGACAGGTGTATACGCGTGAACATAATGACCTCAAAGATGTACTGCGAATAGTGGGTCATAATCTGGTGTTCAGCAAACAATGCTTTACAGGACTGCCTCTGTTTTAGTCCGAGTATAGTCCTCAACGCCCTTTTTTGCATGAGCAACACTCTGTCCGCGTCGGTCGAGTTACCCCACAAGATCACGCCGTATACCATAAGCGAGTGGAAGTATGCATAGTATGCCTGCCTTAGCGCAGCACTTGAAACCAATGGTTTCACCTTGCGCAGTGCAAAGATCGCACCACCCAGTCTACGACACAGTATGTTTATGTGCTGCTTCCAGCTCAAGGTGGGATCCAATGTAAATCCTAATGTAATCCCTATAGAACATAGAACAACGAAAAACCTTAAAAAAAAGTACAAATTACCAAATAATGTTTCTTAAATTAAAACAAATATCATAGGTAGGTATATGAAAAAAAAGTGACCTGAAGTCCTGAAGTGAAGGCCTCCTGTTGTTGTTAGGCTCCTTCGATCTCCTTTTTAAAAACTCAGCAAACCACCATTTTTACAATGAAACAAAGTGGGAACCATAATAAAAGAGATAAGGAAGCGTGTGCGGCACTATTCGTATCAACAGACATTTGCATGTAAAATAATGACAATTGGTGTAAATACTTTTTATCACACCCGCTCGGAAAAGCTTTGTTTTTTTATTTGAAATTAGTGCAGTTGCATTTTATCCTCTAGCGTGCAAAGTGATTTAAGGCATTTTCTTTTGTTTCTTTATGTTAGCTGGTAAGGTGGGTTTTATTTTTAATGTAATTATTGTATAAATAGTATTTATAATGCAAATTGTGATTTAATTGTTATTTTTTTTTATGTAATTATGAAAAACTACATGTTATACGAATTATTATGAATATACGAATATGAAAGATTGCTTCAAATCTACATGCACAATCAATCCAATGTCAAACAAACGTGCCCTAACAACCATTCGTACCCAAATTGCAGGCAATCAGACTAAAAAAGCATTTGATAGAATTACGATCGCTTTGAATTTGAATTAAAAGGAGCTTCCAGCAGAAAATTAAGCTTAGCGGCACATCAAAGCGGGGGCGGTGTAATGAGGGCTATCGTTTTTGTGCTCACCAGTTGGCGCCACTGTAGATGTAGGTCCAGAAAAACAGATCTCAAAACTCTTATATGCTTTTTTTTATAAAATCAATACGGTCTTATATACACTAAGGTATTTTAACGTCTAAATGTGCCACTTTTTCAATCTGTTAATCCGGCGGACTCATAGTCAGCTGGCGCCTTTAGAAAGTAAGTAAATAGTTATTTGTGCAACAAGAGAGGAAAGTTGGTTTTTCTTGCGAGTGATTATTTTGAGTCCCGAGAAAGCGAAAGATTCTAAGGTAGAATCTTGAGCGTAGCGAGGGACTCAAAAACACGAGATGTAAAATAACTTTGCTCTCGTGTTGCACACGTGTCGTGTCTCAGTAGTGAGAACATATTAAAGGTTAAAATATATTTCGAATTACACAGAATAAACAGAAAAAAAAGTATTATAGTAAGTTCATGGCCTTCACTAAATTAAAAAGCTACATTGTTTCACTCCCTGGAGTGAGGAAAGTCGCACTTTTCTCACTCCAGGGAGTGACGAAAGTAGGCCTGTTCGAGCTGCTGAGGTGAAAAATATATAGTGGCTCAGTGAGCTGTAGATCTCGCGAGCACGGCTTAAAACTGAATAAATGTATAATTGTATATTGTATGGCTCCGCCATTAAAAAAAAAACGGAATCGACAAAGAAATTGTATTTAATCATCGAAACTGCTCACAAAATTTCACAAGAAACGGTTGAGAATTGCGACCTGCAGAGGAGAACATCGCTAAAGCTCGGTCAATTAAAATCGCTTTTCTTTTGTTTAATCTCAGCCAAAACAATGACACTTCTAGCAATACTACGCATACGTACTCATAATGAATGTCTTGCGAGTGATTTGCGAATATTTGCATTTGCTATGTTCTTAGCTCATACGTTCCCCGAACACCACTCGAAATTCAAACTTACTCCCATTCGGTAAGCTCCAAACTTGCTTAACGAGATCCTAATCCGTCTAGCTTGCAATGAACATGAATGAGCAGATAGAACATGGGATACAGTGAGTTTTAGTTTAATTTTAGACTTTAAACTTAACCAAATACGGTTGAAATTTTCTTGTAAGCATAAATGTACTTCATTCCTTTTAATTTAAAAGCATTCATTTGTCTAATTTTAAGTTGATGATTGATTTTCGCTCGTATTGAGAGGTAGTAAGGTCGTAAGTGTCGTTAGAATGATTTATTACTGATAAGTCATCAGCCAGCTTATAGCTAAATGGTTTAACTCATTATGATTTTACAAAGTTTTGGCAAAGTGATTGATTGGGGTTTAAAAAAGTTTTAAGTTTATTTTCAGGGGTAGAAATACGAGTAAGTACAATTTTTTTTGTCACCTCTTCAGTAAGTAAGAAAATAAAATCTAATAATGATAACGTTATTCCATTTTAGTAGTTAGGTACTGCATTTTAATAAACAATGACATATACAAGGTGTAACCAAATTAGTGGAGATCCATTTAAGGGCATTATTTGGTATCTTGTTCTGATTAGGATAAGTAAGAGCAAAAAAATTTTCCGGGAAAAAAAACTTATTTTTTATGGGACAGGTCGTCCAAGTCGGCCAAGTGAAAAACCGGCCAAGTGCGAGTCGGACTCGCGCATGAAGGGTTCCGGACCATTACGCAAAAAACGGCAAGAAAAATCACGTTTATTGTATGGGAGCCCCACTTAAATATTTATTTTATTCTGTTTTTAGTATTTGTTGTTATAGCGTAACAGAAATACATCATCTGTGAAATTTTCAACTGTCTAGCTATCGCGGTTCATGAAATACAGCCTGGTGACAGACAGACGGACAGACGGACAGCGGAGTCTTAGTAATAGGGTCCCGTTTTTACCCTTTGGGTACGGAACCCTAAGAACCAAGGTTTAAGTAGCTATCACCTTCATTTATTTTAGAGCTCGTCTTAAGGCGGTTCCCTGAGCCAGAAGGCGAAAAATCTCCTTATATGATCATGTTTTTTTTAGAGGCGTTGATATTTGTAGAAGTGGAAAAAATATATGTAGTTCTTGACTATATTATCTTTAACAACATAGCTTCCGATACACGAATTATGACACTTCGCTCGATATAATTAATTCCCAAAGTAACATCTAACTCGGACTTTTAATCCTACTTTACTCGGTTATTTATTATGTGATACTATAAACAAAAAAAGAAAAAAACAATCTTAACTTAAATAGTAATTTCATAGCTTTCGAATTCCGATATCGTAAGGTAACGTTTTTAAAATAAATAAAAATAGACAGAATTCGATCAAAATTGACACTTGTCGCGTATGATCTTTCCCGTTCTTTCTTGCGAAATGTGTCAGTGAAAGCGGCAAACCGATGGAACGGCCTTATAGCCCGGGTCCGGGCCGAGGCAACCGACGCTTCATTTTCTATGACAGATGACCGGTGATCACGTGATATCGGATGAAACGAAGATTCGGATGCCCCCGCCCGGACCCGGGCCTTTTCGGGTTAAAGATACTTTATTATTCTCAAAAGAAATTTACATTTCACTTTATGAGACAAAAACTATTTACATTCATGCCATGCAATTGCCTTTTAACGTGAGTCATCCTTTAAACAACTAAAAAACCTTAAAATCGAGCCCGTCGAAAGTTACATGGTTCGAAAGAAAGATGGAAATACGAATTTCGATTTTTTTTAAGTTGTGTGCTCGTTAGCCCAAAAAAGCCCACGGAACGAAACACAAGTTCGATTAATCAAGGCTTCGCAATAAAACCTATCGGGACATTCGGGGCCCTCCAATTCCGTACGCTCTGACACCGCTAGGGTTCCGGAGGTACTAGGAAAACCTTAACGCAACTGAGTTTTCTCATCGAATTTAAACTGTCGTGAGTCATACAAAAATATTTTTTCATTTATTTCCTGGGACTTTTAGTCTAATAAATATTATTAAGCTGAGTATTTTTTGTTAACTCGCGCGCGACATGTTTGTGAGAGTTTCCATTTTCAAGCACTAACATCGGTTGGTGGATCGGTCGGAGTGGCGAGCCTTGGGGGAGGCCTATGTCCAGCAGTGGACGTCTATCGGCTGACATGATGATGATGATGAACAGTGCATGAGTAGCGTTCACGACAGCACTTTTACGCGGTGCGCGGGTATCGTGAACGCGTACAAAATTATGATCCACTTTAAAGGAAAAATAGGTTAAAAACGTTGAAGAGTATGGCCATACTCTACACAACGATAGGCCAATCGTTAACGAGATCTTTCGAGAACCCTAAACTGGCATAACATAAAGATAAGATATAAAAATAGTTTCTTATTCAAAGGCATATTACAATGAGCTTATGAACGTCAAATAAAGCTACACCGTCTCTAACCCTACACCTCTGACCTGAGAAGATTTAGATCGCCTCTCAATTGGAGGAGGGTAAGAAACTCGGCGGGACACATTTAAAAAAAAAATTAAATAAACATGCGTTACGAGTAAATAAGAGTAAATAAATTTGCATTTTCTGGTTTGGACAACATAATGTTTGCATCTTTTTCTGTCGAGCGAACCATAAAGACGTCTCTTTCTAACATCACTTGGCAGAAAGAGATGCATAGTAAACGTGTATTTCGTCAAACACAAGTGCGATTACGATTAATCAAGGCTAAGTGCCATAAACACATATCGTACCTTTACGTACGTACGCATTTAGCTAGGACCCTAAATGGATTAACATTCCCTTGTGGTGAATATTATATGTTACAGCGGCGGTATTACGAGTGCATAAAACTGTAAAGTTTGATAAAACGGTCTTATCACGTAGACGTAAAAAATCTGTTATCCCTCCAGTGAACTGTAAATCTAAATTTGGAAAAAGACAATATCAGGCATTATCAATACACCTATATAATGTGATTAATGAAAAAATTAACATCTACCTTTTATCGTGGTATGAATGTAAAAAAGCCCTAATAAAGTGGATAAAAAATATAACGTATGATGATACAGAAATTCTATTAGGATGATGAGTAGGATAGGAACTGAAACACACACACACACACACACACACACACACACACACACACACACACACACACACACACACACACACACACACACACACACACACACACACACACACACACACAATCTAATCTTTTGTTACTTTGTGAATAT
The DNA here is from genome assembly GCF_947568885.1 of Cydia strobilella. NCBI lineage: Eukaryota > Metazoa > Arthropoda > Insecta > Lepidoptera > Tortricidae > Cydia > Cydia strobilella. Next base: position 10,866,671 of record NC_086063.1, on the reverse strand, counting down.
AATATAAGGTAAAATTCTAAAATGTTAATATACGAATTTTGAAATAGTAATAATAATATTAGGTAAATTGTTATTTTGTTAAAATAATAGCAGTTTGCACAATGTTACATTTTATGGTTAACTGTGTACAAATGTACTAGATAAATGTGGAAGAGCGGGCCTTCCTGTCACAGGTATTATACATACTTACTAGGAAGTCCCAACCATGAGAGTGTTATGATGTACTATTTATTTAACGAAATAAATGCTTTTTGATTTGTTTTTTTTTTTTTTTTGATTTTGTTATTGCTAATACGGAACCCTCTTTCTACACCCGTCTCAACCTTGTCTCACTTCCGCATATTCGGGTCCCGCTTTGTGCGACAGACAGCTCTAATTGAACTTCTGAGACGATTGGTTTTCAAATTTAACCGACAGCGCAGGGAGTGCGTTTGACGGAGCGTTACTTTGTCTACGTGTTATTGAAAAGTTGTTTGAGCTTACGAAATGGTATTTTAAAACTTCACATTATACTTAACCTACTTCTGTACGCTACCAAGCAGTAAATTTGTATAATAGGCTACCAAACGAATTAAAGGAAATAGGAGAGTACCATGTTTTCAAAAAGTACTCAAAACGTTTTTACTGAAAGGGTGTTTTTTTATAATATTGATGACATATTTTCAAACCATATTTCTTTATACTAATTTGACGCTCGTTTGATATTAATTTGACATTGTAATTTTATTATTTTCTAATCTCTAATATGTACATGTTTTTATTTTCTGTTTGATGTTCTATTTCACTTTGATTTTTTTTACTGGTATAATTATTGACACCTGTTTTGTAAATATTAATTCAATTTTATCTTTTGCTACACCCCAAGGGGTTTCATGTACTGTATATAATCAAAGATAGATATAACTCCGTAATAGATGGATACAGTCTAAGGAAAAAACGTGCCTCGAAAATCACGAAAATTTGATTCTCGATCAGAGGGCGCTACTAGTTTTGGCCTACACTCGTATAGAGGGCGTTGACGGTTTCGTTTGTTATTTATAATTTTAACGCATATCAGTGAAAGAACATGGGTCAAAATCATAAAAATAATTAATGCAAATAAAAAAAAATCATTTATCCATATTTAAATACATTTTATCGTATTTTTATAAATATTTATTTTTAGTTTTAAAGTGTGTCGACAGATGGCAGTGAATTTACTGGGGTTACAAAATTTACTATGACAGTACCGCTCTAGTATAAGTTACTCTATGATATAATGTATAGTATGTTGAATGCAAATAAAGCAATGAAATTAAATGAAATGAAAATAACCGACAACGCAGGAAAACGTGCGTTTAACAAATAATAATTAGCCTCACTTTGCCTTAAACATTTAAAACTTTCGCGTTTTGAACACATTAAATCACATTTATGTGTAGTGGGTGGTTCGAAAATGTGATGTCTACCCCAAACTTTAAATACACTTTTCGTCGGGTAGTCACACAAATCTCTGTTTTGACATTTTGCTGGGACATCACTTAGCTGCGACCATGACCAGTGAAACCTGTGTCGAAACGTCGGTAAATAAAGGTAACGAAATAAATTCGCGATAGACCCGATTTTAAATGTCACTTTGCCTACTTGTAATTTAAAAGTTGTTTGTGCAAAGTATGATTGATGTACCTATTTAAAACTTGGTACTTCAAAATATTAAACTGCTTTGCATGTATTATGACATGCGTAAAAGTAGACAAACATATTAATACCTATATGAATATGTATTGTGTGATTTGTGTGTTTGTTTGTAATTTAAAATGGTAGACTACGTGTTTTGCGATCAAAATTTTAAGAAAAAGCCTTCCACGGTACTGCAAAAGTTACATAAATACACAAACCGTTTTTTGCGGCGACACCAGATCAGCGTAGTCGGTTAAAAATCTCATTACTCGACTTAGATTTCAAACCATGATACTTTTCGAGCTTCGGTAACCGAAGCATATCCAACCTTATCAAAACCCCGTAAGGCCTATTTTTCGATGTCCGTGGTAGGGAGTTGGCGATTTGCCTCACGTATTAGATTAGGCACGTTCGTGTCACCTGTGACAGATGTACATACATAATACGCATGGTAATGTATGTTTTGGTTTAGGTTCATAATGTGGTGGATGCGAGTGTAGGCTGGAAAGAAACGGGAATAGCAGAAAACTAGGTATGTTTTGCCCTATGGTTGACTTGGTATATACCTATTTTGTGCAGTAAAGTTTTTACTAGATACATGATGGTTGCGCATGAGAGGTAGGCCTGTGGCCAGCAGTGGGATATAGGTTAATTATTATTATTATATTATTACATGATGGTTATTTCTGGCAATGCAGATTTGAAGAAACCATTGAAATTGGATGTCTCAAAATTAAATTAACGTTAATTTCGAGCTCATGGCTCATAAAATGTTAGTACTTACAATAAAACCTAAAAACCTATCAAAACTATTTTCGGTTGTGGTTAATATACGTACATATAGATTCTGGCCTCCTGGATTTTTAAGAACATATTCGACTTACATTCGTACTTTTTGAAATAAGCAAGTAAATTACCAACCGCCTTAGCTCAACGGTGGGCTTATAGAGCAAGTTCTCGCAAGCACACAAAATCGTAAGACAAAATCCGGAAATCTGAACTATCTTTTTCCCGGTTAAATCTGTCGAGGCCGGTATTTACAGTCCCCCCTTGCGCCCCCCGCCCCGCCCGCAGGCAGCATAACTCACCGCAATAAAACCTGCCCCGTACGGGACCCGGGGTGATTCCACAGACGGGTATTACACATTTTTAGCGGGTCTATCGCGAATTTATAATTCTCCTGCAGTAATGCTGTCAACTGCGTTACTGTAGGAAACATCAAGTACAATAATAAATGTTTTGATAAAACATCGTTTCCAGCAGCAACGCAGTTATTGCAGCAGTAATGCTAGTGTTGTCCAAATCCGAACGGTATACGTAAAGAAGAACGGTGTCGGTAATTAACGCAGGTTAAGTTCCGTAAGATGGTCGCCGACATCCGCTGAGGATATGACACAACAAGACGAAGAAGAATAAGTAAGACTACGGGTATAGAACTCTTAGGAAAAGAATTCCATATTTGCTTAATAGTTTGCCCGAAGCCATAAGATGTGAAAATAAGAAGTCTAAATTTAAATCTATGTTAAAAATACACTTGTATTAATTTTGTAGTAATTGCACTACTATAAAATTAAGTTAAGTACATATGTAACTAGAGACTGATGACCCCACAGTCAAACTCTTTATTGAGTTTTGCGGGGCTATGATTATTGTAAGAATACTCTGTATTTTATCAAATAAATAAATAAAAAATAATCGAAATTTCGTTATCTGCCTCTCAGGCTGCCTATCCAAGCTGACAATCTTTTGCGCTGCGACAACGAAACGCTTAATTGTCTCTCTATCGCACTAAATAATATGGAACATTGATAGAGAGACACAAAGCGTTTTGTTGTCGTAGCGCCAACGATTGTCAACTTGGTGATTGAGATAAAAGGTAAAAACCCTCGCGATGGCCCAATCTTCCATCACAAGTTTCACTTGTTTCTTTCTAATTTCTTAACTTTAAACCCCTCTCAAGAAAAACGCCATATAAAAATTCGAGCAAAACAAAAAAAAAAAAAATATTTCGTTACCAGGCATAGATGAAATGTAGGATAAAACAATTGGTTTCACTTACAAATATGACAATTTGTTTAGCAGTAGCCCTCACTCTAGGTCAAGCCTGTGTCGTGAGGACTAGGAAATTCAGTAGATTTATCAATAAGATGATGCGAAATAATACAGATAAAACACGAGTTGAAGTTGAAAACATAAAGGAACTATTATTTCGCAAAATCTGTAAAGATACCCTGTCGGATTCAGGTTCTTCCCAAATAAAGGGAATATTAGTGGTATTTGTGTGCTATTTTCGTCCCAACAGTGGGCAAAAAGGACTTAATACTCCCAGACCCTCTTGTTATCAGATTACAATAACATATGTGGGTCAGTGATGAAATAGGTTTGCTTTGAAAACTATTTACAGTGTTCCTGGATCGCTTGGGAACGGACATTTTTAGGGTTCCGTACCCGGTACCCGAAGGGTAAAAACGGGACCTTATTACTAAGACTCTGCTGTCCAGCTGTCCGTCTGTCCGTCCGTCTGTCTGTCTGTCACCAGGCTGTATCTCATGAACCGTGACAGCTAGACAGTTGAAATTTTCAGAGATGATGTATTTCTGTTGCCGCTATAACAACAAATACTAAAAAGTACATAACCCTCGGTGCGCGAGTCCGACTCGCACTTGGCCGGTTTTTTCGTATCGGAGGTGCAAGCATATACTGCTCGTCCTTGGTGAAGGTGACGTTCGGATGACAACTGCAGTTGCATTACGTTGCGATTTGCGACATTACTGCTGCGGCGTTGATGCTGTGTCTTTCAATTTCCTCGACAAGATGAGTGACGAATTCAACGTCATAATCGCGGCAGTAATGCGGCGGGGAACGTAACTTACATTTTAGCAAGGAAATTGACTGATGCGGCGGTAACATCAATAACAAACATAATATCGCCCGTCCTCGGCCGCTTCTTGGATCTGCATGGAAGAGTTGGAAGGAGTTCACGGGATGCATGAAGCGGCGGAGGGGGTGGTCGCATCTTATATGTTTTTGTTTTGTAATTTTAATTTAATTTAATTTTAGTTTAGTTTTCCTTTCCTTTTAATAATATTCTAAAGTTACTAACCATATTATGGAACCTATGTTTTCTGTTTTTTTTTTTTTATATTAATAACGGGTTACTCACGTCACGTCATGTCGAGCGTTTTTCTACTTAAAATACGTGAGTGACCCGTTATTAATATGTCTAATGGGGTCTTTTTCAGTTTTAGCACTAGACTAGTTGTCACAATTCTTTTGATTCCTTGGTAATTTTAAAGAAATTCGAACGAATCAAAAAGCTAGAGTAGGTACCTAATATATATAAATATGGCCTAGTTTAGGTTAAAGTTTAAAGACATTTATTCTCATAAAGATAATACATCACTGACATGAGAAAATATTTAGAAAATACAATATTTACATCTATTTTCGTTGTCGCAACATAACAAAAATAATATGCATATTTTTTACTAGGTTAACTGAATTATATACACGTTCAAATCGTTTTGCTGTGTTATATTATAGGTGTGTAGTTTCCTATTATAAGTAATACATTGCAGTTTTTTAGGGTAAAGAAAAAACAAAGCGACAGAGTTAAAGCTTCTGCGTAATTTCCGAAGCAATTTAAACCATTTTTTCCGATTGACGCTCAAAACTCCCACAGAATAACAGCAAGCCCCTTGCTCCTTAATGAACCCTCGAAGCTCTGGGTAAAGGGTGCACTTCAGCTGAAACATGGCGGGCGAACGGGGGTACCTGACAAAAGCTAGATTTGCTTTAAAATATATTTAAAGCCTGACCAGGAATATATGATCACGCGCCATGTTGCGGAATATCACTGGAACTATTTTTTTCATACTATTCTGAACTGTCACCCTACCTATATACATTAGAATAACAGCGCCCTCTTGACAATGATCATAATATCAGGCTTTATTTTGGGAAATGTTTAAGAGCGCATTTAAATTTTTTACATTTCTTTTGGGGAAAATGGTGACTGTATATATGATCGTTCCAGCTCACACTCACGGTGTGTATAAGTTCGAAATGCAAGTAATCAATTTTGGATAAAACATTGAAAATACGATTCGACTAGAATCCGACAAGTATAAGTAAACAGAACCCCTATATTTAGAACAAAAATTTGACAGTTCCGAACAACTAACAGGCCGATATCGTCCGGCGGACTGATAGTCAGTAGGCCCCTTTTAGAGCGTGTCTATTTTTGTATGGGATTTTGAATAGCGCACCAAGCGTGTCTTGTCTTGTCTTTGACGTGTGTCATTTTCTATGTATTTGTGTCGTTATTACAATTTTTGTAGTGAGTGAGAAGTGCGACTGTGTGCACGTTTCCCCCCGCAAAAAATGGCAGAATGATTTATTTTGTACGATAAGATATCGCTTGGGCTCCTACCCTTCCGATATCTTGGAAGCCGGTGTTGCTCGAAGGGTACAGGGTACAGATCATACACATGAAACGTAGATACGTCTAGGATGGTCGTTTAGGTTCTAGGATGGCATCTGCCATCCTAGAATTAATTTACGAATATAGTATACGCATTTTAAATTATCTGTCAGGGAGTTTTTGACGTTGACTGTACCTGTACTTAAGATTGGCAAAACTGCGGGTGACAGCACCCAATTGTCGAAATAAAATTCTTATGCTAGTCAGTAAGTAAACCCTGTAGTCAAAATGAAATGATTTGACTTTTTAGTTTAACATATTTTTTTTTTACCCCTGCGGGCTAACTATGCCTGTCACTTTCGAACTCACCTACTTGTTAGAACGTGACAGGCATGGTGACAGGCTATTAAAATGATACCGTGCTAAGCCCGCTGAGATTAAGCGGCGTTTGTGATTTTTTTATTGTCTGGATAAAAAATGCCAATGATTCTAAGTAAGAAAAAACCCAGAAAAGTTTTAAATTCGGAAGTTTTTTGGAAAGAAAAACTTTAAAAAGTAATTTGTAATTTTGTATCTTACGTAGTTTCACTCCCCGGCCTGCGATGTGTCACGCGGTCCTGTCACTCCTGTCAAGAGCAGTCTTCGGTTTTTGCGATCGTTATTTGCTGTTCGACATCGACATGCAAACATGTACCGAGTCGGTGTATTTTATTTGCGTAATGTTTTGACGAGTAAAGTTCTGGTTCCGCTTTGATCTGACGATCAAAAAGTTATATTGGGGCGGCGTGAGAGCTGCTTTCAGGTGTGGTGTAGGTATAAATGGTATGTGTTTATTCTTCGCCTTCCAACATGCCAAAGAAAAAGGAATTTTAATTCCTGGCTATCCGAACACTCGGATTTAATAGTACATTATTGTCGAGTCTCGGAAGTAGCTACTTGCTGGCTGAGGATTCGTTTTAAACTTGGGAGTCCGTTTAATTGAATCCGAAGCCAGCAAGTAGCCTTCCAGCCGAGTCATATATAGTGCTTTTCTCAAAAATGGCGCAATAAAAACAAATATAATAGAAATATTTTACAGAAGCAACGTTCTTATGTATATATTTTCACAGAAAAAAGTAAAAAGATATGCTTTGCCGCCGTTTTATTTTTTTAATTAAAAATAGAAGTGTATTTTTCTGCTGAAAGTACGCCAACCTATTTGAGACACCTAAATAGTTGCGGTACCAACATTATAATAATAAGTACTGATTGGTACTGATCATCTGTTTGGCTGTTTAATGGACCTTTGCCTTCATTTGATATGGCCACTTCAACTTTTAAAAAGTTTGGAACTCAACAAATAATGGAATTTGTATTGTAACATTGCAGTCCTGAAATCGAGACTGCAATGTTTTTAACTTTTTAATTTTTTGACTGACCATAAACTACGCACTTCGCGACCTACTTTTTAACCGGCAACGTCGACTTTGCCGTCTATTTTTGAGAAAAATAATTTTATATTTAGTATACTTTTATATTCATGAGAAATACTAAAATTCCACTTAGTTCAATTTCAAGAAAAATTATAAGATGTTCAACTGACAGCGAAACCATGAAAATTTTTCGATTTCATCTACCTATTTTGACATTTCTTTCTAGTCTATTTTAACTAAGTATAAAACTCCCGTGAGACTCAAACATAATAAATTAATTTAAACCGGGTCACTCACGTATTATTAAGTCGAATAGCTCGACATGTTTCGGTCCAATTTACGAGGACCGTCTTCACGGAGCACGACACGTCTTCACTGGTCGAGGGCGCGCCGTGTAAAGTACCTAGTCATTCGATTTCGAACCGTAATTCTTATAGTAGAGATGCATTTTTGTTTTAAGTATGAAAGCAAGTATGTTGCCACTACGGACTAAGAGCCACTTGCACCATCCCACTAACCCGGGGTTAACTAGTTAAACCATTAACCCAGTGTCAAATTGTACTGGTAACCATGGCAACTAGGTTTAACCGGTTAACTTTGGGTTAGTGAAGTGGTGCAAGTGGCCCTAAAGAGTTAATCTGAGCACCCAGTCCGGATTCTAAGTTCAAGTCAAAGTAGGTACATGGACAATTGGACAGCCCCAAACGCTTTCCTGGGAGCGGTGTACAGTCGCCATCAGATATATCGGAGCGGCCAAGGTGTTTACATATATCTGAACACGCCTCTATTGTTAAGGCGTTAGACTCTGTGTTCAGATATTTTTGAGCACCTCGGCCGCTCTATATATCTGATGGCGACTGTAAGTTGCCGAATTTCTAATATATACAGATAGGAAAAGTACGAAGAGATTTTAATTTAGGAAACAATGAAAGCATATTATGTCTTGACATATCACAAATTATCGTCTATGTAAGTACTAGCTTTTGCCCGCCACCTCGTCCGTGTAGAAATCGTGGAATAAATTGCAACCCCTTAAGACGAAACATAAGGTAAAAAACTATTTGTGTGTCAAAAGTGGAAATCCGTTTTTGTGTGAATGAGTACAATTTGGAGCTCTTCAAGGCAAGAGTTAATAGGTATCTCATAGGTAAGCGTGCTCCACCGTAGACCACATCATCACTTACCATCAGGTGGGATCGTGGTCATACGCCTGCCTATTCATCATAAAAAAAAAAAATGAACATATACAGACATAAGTACGCACTTTTATGTGTTTGTGTGGGCACCCACATAATTATATTAATTATAATATTAAAATTATTATAACAATTTTGTCAACAGCTTTAAATTAAAAAAATAGGTAACAGATATTACTATAAATAGATAACCTAAATGCTTTAAATAAGTACCTAAGTTGAGTCAGTAAACTTATTCTTTGCAAGCAGTAAATTATAGGTACCTATAACTATATTTCAGTACTTTCTCGCCCTCGACCCCTTCAGCACCGTGTCAAGTCCTCCATGAACGGGGTCAGGAGAGCCCCTTAAGGGTTCCTGACTGTGGTTACGTATTGCCAAGTCTAAAAATAGGCAAGTATAGTGAAAAATAGCAAAACACGAATCTTTAAGATTACTTAATTTTCTGCCTACTTGTCATATTAGGGTCATTGACATTTTATTAAATAGTTAACTCGTTCGCGTCTTTTCTGTAGATATCACAGGGTTAGGAGAATCAAAAGATATTTTTTTTGATTCACCCTCAGGCGTGATGCTTTTTAACTATAAAACTCCCGTGAGACTCAAACATATAAAATTATTTTAAACCGGGTCACTCACGAGGGCGCGCCGTGTGCCTCGACCAGTGAAGACGTGTCGTGCTCCGTGAAGACGGTCCTCGTAAATTGGACCGAAACATGTCGAGCTATTCGACTTAATAATACGTGAGTGACCCGGTTTAAAATAATTTAATATCGTGATGCTTTTGTTCAGTATTTGAGGCTAAAATAAGAAAAAACGTGATACATAATTATTATGTATCCAGCTCGTTAACTTTTATTGTATTGTCCACAGAAGTGACCTTTTATCTAAAATGTGTTTGACCTATTCTCACAATTTTTTCGACTGTACAAAACCGTAATACCAATACCACATTCCTCAAATGGTCTCGCCAGAAAATCAGCGTTGACTTTCGGGTCAGTATTGTACTGAGGCTAGACCATTTCGTGGTAGACTGGCAGCTATATGAACAAAAAGCACGCGCAAAAGATAAAAAAACAATACAACATTTTAATATCAAAATATAAATTGGAATCGGCATACAGCTTTCGCGAAATCGTCGTGAAACGCCGGCAGCAAGCCCATTTTAAGTGTGTTATTTGCTATTTTCTTGCTAAGTACCTGAATGTGAGCATCGCGAGCATAAGCTCCACCTGCCGGCTGTTTGCGCAAACAAACTTAGATAGCATTTACAATTCTCTGAAAGCATGGAGACTATATAAAGGAGCCAAATCTCTATGTATGAAAAGTGTCCATCAAAAAACAGTAATTAGGCGGCGCCACCATACACCGAAATACTACCAAAAACAACCTTACGTAATTTGATTGGGTTATTTGTTGCCTTATATGGTTCATGTTATACTCATGTCCCAGAGCCTAACTAGCGCCACCGGAGAGATTAGGAACTATTATTTAAAGCTGAAAGCGGTCACTTTTGCGACAATTCTGCCATAAGAGATCGGCATCCTTTCTATACTATCCATATCTGAAAATGCTTCTTTATTCTAGATTACCTTCTGCCCGCAACCTTCGTCTGCGTGGAATGATGGTGATGAATTGATGATTGATAAATCCTAATATGTATCCCGGATCTCAAACTATCTCTATATTTTTGGAATGTTGACCTGTAATTGTTACATAATTTGTTTTACAAGTTGTTGTTTAACATCTCGTGCTAATATTAGACATACACACATACATACATGATATTTTACATAGTATTAATATCTACGGTTTCAAGGGACGTGGGTTTAACAAATTTTGCCACCGAGTCGAACACCTAAATTTTCACCTCACCAACACAAGGAAAATACTAACTGTAAAATATCAAACAAAATCAAACCAAATCGAGTCAAAATGAATGTTATTAAATATTTATCATTCAAAATCATCAGTCAATTCTACCAGCAAACATATAAGAAAACAACTCAAAATTCGCATTTGATTACTTTGCCTCACATGTGAATAAAATGCAACTTTCTTATCAGGTTTTGAACAGTCAAGTGAACCTTTACCAGTTGGTGTGGTGAAAAGATGTTTGTGAACTCAGAAAATGTAAGTGTTCTTACTTCCTTCCAGTTCTGCGTCGGTTCGGGCGTCTCGTCTCAGCCCGTAGTTACAAGACTTCCCACTCTGCGCTGTAAGTGTCGGCAAATACATTGAACGATACAGAATACACGCCGACAAAGTAAACTAACACATAGGTACTTGGAAAGCATTTAAGAGGAAATGGTAACTATTTCTCTAAATTAGATTTTTAGCTTAGTTAAGCGAAACACAAATTCCGTACAAATATTTAAAAGTTCCTAACACCAATAATAATTATAAAATCGATGAAGGGGCATAGCTGCGGTGAATATACAATACTTACAACATATTAAATAAAAACCAAGTGCGAGTCGGACTCGCCCACCGAGGGTTCCGTACTTTTTAGTATTTGTTGTTATAGCAGCAACAGATATACATCATCTGTGAAAATTTCAACTGTCTAGCTATTACGGTTCATGAGATACAGCCTGGTGACAGACAGACAGACGGACAGACGGATATACGGACAGATGGACAGCGGAGTCTTAGTAATAGGGTCCCGTTTTTACCCTTTGGGTACGGAACCCTAAAAATACTTTTCTTTATGTTATCCAGAGCGGAAAATTGGGACTACGTTTGTATATATGACGAAGCGGTCGTCCACTATAGTCTTAAAGGTAAATATATATATATATATATATATATATTAAGAGATAGAAGACATTTTGTTTTCCTAGAATCAACGTTGATGAAAAACTTACAATAAGACACGCGACATCATTCCAATTTTCGCACCTTTTTTTTTTAAATCTATTTAATAAAGGGGTTTTATCATATTTGATGACGGCACCCCCATTGTTACAAATCAAAATCACGAATTTACCTTCGCTTAATTCCTAAATTGACTAATTTATATAAATCTTTAGCTGTTTTAGACAAAGGGTGTGCTAAGATATCATTACATGTACCCACATTCAATATATTAATTTTATGTTTAATTACAAAAGCTTGCCTTTCTGTTTCGTTTCGGATACATTCCATCATAATGTGAGTAGCATCTTCTCTCGTCCCACATTCCGTACAGTTTTGAGTATCACTCTTGCGCATCAAGAAAGCAAAGCTATTAAGTGGAATGTGGCCAGATCGAAGTCTGAGGGCTATTATGATATCTAACCTACTCATACCAGATCCTCTAAACCATGGCACTTGACACAGATTAGGTTGAATTGTTCTGTACCATATTCCTTTGTTCAGAGACCTCTCGTCGAAGTGCTCCTTCCATAAGTCCCGGCATTTAGAACGTACCATGTTTAGACAGTCAGTATGGTAACGTATGGTAAACAATTAAATATTATTCCCTCTGTGATAGCTTCATTAGCAAATCTATCAGCTGATTCGTTTCCCGTTAGACCTATATGAGATGGCACCCATTGCAACTGTATTTTGATACTTGACCCCGACAATTTATTTAAACTGTTAAGAATAGTGTTGACAGGCAATCTTGTACATTCTAGACTTGTGATACATACAACCCCACTGTATGCAGATTGGCAAATGAATAGTAAATGAAATCAGTATAATGTTAAACCAATCAGCTCTACAGTTCCACCCCCTCCCCCTTCAGTTGAAGAGGGATGAATATTGGCTGATATATTAGGATCGCCGGTGTAGAGGATTTGTTGTTTGCGTTTTACGTATTTTCAAGCTTATGCTTGCAATTGGCGTATGTAGGTAACTATGTGAACTGTATGTGTGTTTGTGTAGACACAAATATCAAAATTTAGGAGCCCGATGCTAATTTAACATGTGTTACGGTTTTGATCTTATATTAAATCACATTTACAATCGGGTCTATCGCGAATCTATTTTGTTACCTTTATTTACCGACGTTTCGACACAGGTTTCACGGTCGTGGTTGCGGTTAACTGACGTCCCAGCAAAATGTCAAAACAGAGAGAGATTTATGTGTGTGTGTGTGTGTGTGTGTGTGTGTGTATGGTTCTGATCTTATTTTAATGATACGACCTTGTCGTGGTTGAGGGGCTTAGTAACCGTGGCTTGGTCACCCACGGTGAAGTGAAGAGGCAACCAGGGCGGGCCTGTTTGAGTTCGCGGGCTGGCCCGAGGAGGACGCTCCAAGTGAGCTTGCTTAGCCCGCTTGTGATGCGCCGAAGGACCGTCTAGGAAGAGGAGTGTCGGTATTGCGGTAAGCCGTTCTCCCTATCCTCGGCGGCCGTGGTGGTATCGCAGGGGAAGAGATCGCTAGACGGGAGTCCCACATAACCACTCGGGTCACCCTCCGCACCCGGGTGGTATGCGGAATACATTTTTCCCTCCTAAAAAAAGTGGTTTTATGGCAATCCTTAAATGTTACGCGTTTCTAAGAGAAACCAAATTATGACTAATGAAAATGAGGACAAACAATACATTATGACTTGGACTAAAAATAAACTGTATGGGAAACAATAGAGACCCGTGTGCGTAAATTCAACTCTGGTGCCGGCATCACAACTTCCATCAGTAAAAACATCACACAATCCTGGCGATCCGATTCCTTAATTCCGGCCCCGAAATGTATAAAACCAGCTCGTTAATTAATGCATTGTGGAAACGCGTTGTCATTAAATCCGATTCGGACAATCACAGCTTTGTGAAACTATTATAATTCCTGCATATCGTGTTACTTTGTTCACGTCCATTCAAAAGTATCGCTTCTATAGTCTAGCAAACTTGTAAGTCAGTAAGAACCAGGAAAATTATTATTCGATATTATTAATAATTCTTTATTTCAGATAAATTTGATCCACAAAATTATTAGTTTGGCTTATGACTACGTTAGTTATTTAACTACCTAGTTACCTACCTACTATTCTGTAAATGAATATTTAAACGACAAACTTTACCTTGTGTAAAACAAAAAACCGGCCAAGTGCGAGTCGGACTCGCGTTCTAAGGGTTCCGTACATTACACAAATTAAACAATGTATTTTTTATGTGAAATGTCTTTAAAAAACCCGTAGGGGTCGGATCAAAAATTAAGTAATTGAGTCCGACTCACGCTTGACTGCACATTTCTAATAGGTTTTCCGGTGATCTATAGGTAAAGATCTATTTTGTGTATTTTTTTTTCTATTTTTTTGACCCAGTAGTTTCGGAGATAAAGGGGGCGGAATGGTCATTTTTTGCCTATTTTCTTTAATAGCTTCTAAACTGTTTATCTTAAAATTATAAAAAAAAAATATTTGAGAATCTCACAATGAGCTCTTTCATTTGATATGTAACACGATATAGTTTGACAAACTTTATTTTTTAATTCAATTCAATTCAATTCAATATATTCTTTATTCAAATAGGCCTAGCAACAAGCACTTTTAAACTGTCAAGTTTTAAATATTACCTTAATCTAAATATCAGAGCAATGTATTGATGCAGTAATTTATTGATGTAATTTTCTCATTTACCCCCCAAAAGTGGCCCCCGTGTTTAAAATTAATTTATTTACGTTACATGTCCATCTTTGGGTCACAAACTTACATATGTGTACCAAATTTCAACTTAATTGGTCCAGTAGTTTCAGAGAAAATAGGCTGTGACAGACGGACAGACAGACAGACAGACGGACAGACAGACAGACAGACAGACAGACGCACGAGTGATCCTATAAGTTCCGTTTTTTCCTTTTGAGGTACGGAACCCTAAAAACCGGCCAAGTGCGAGTCGGACTCGCGCACCGAGGGTTCCGTACTTTTTAGTATTTGTTAAGTTAAGGGTTCGAAACGTCGGGGTGTATTATAAATTCAATATACGCGATATAATCCGTTTTCATAGTTTTATTTCATGAGTAACTATCGCGGTAACCGAAGTCAATATTATGATAATTTTAGATGAGAATATGTTCTTGTTTCATTTTATTTAGGGCGGGATTAGTTTCTGAACTTATTTTTAATTTTTTACCTTCAATATCTTACACCTTTATACGTGTATAAACCTACGGGTCCATATATCGTGATCCAAGGGTCTTATATATTGGATTTAGAGCCAATAGGGCCCTTATTTACGGCCGGCTCTTATTTATTTTATATGCATTGCTCTCGAAAAATGGTGGGATTATTCCAAGTTAATGGAAACCTGAAAAATGGGAAAACGGTTGGTTATCAAAAATAGTTGCGCGAAAAATTGTGACGTCATATAGATTATACTTTACCAGGTGGTAAAGTATAATCTATATGACGTCACAGTGTAATATTATTATTCACAAGGACGGGATTTAATAAATTTACCCTCCGTGGTCTCGTGGATTCTTGGTCTTCTCCGAGACCACGGGGACAACGCCGTCCTCGAAACGTTGGAGGTAAATTTAAAACTTACATATTTTACGCGATTAATTCCCGTCGTTGTAAATAATAATGAGTAAAAATCGTGAAAGTTTAAATCAGTGTAGTGTAACATTTTAGAATTTTACCTCTTTACGACTTTTAGCAAGCATTTATTTAATTTGCAATGTTGGTCTGTAAAATAATATGTTTGGTCGGATAATTAGATGCTGGAATTTATCATACATATGTACGTTGGGTGACATCAGCTGGTCTAATGATGGACACAGTAGGTGGTCATAGGAACTCTGTGATAAAACAACGCAAACTAATTGTGTTTGGGTTTGTTAGAATTGTCTCAATGAGTAGGTATTAGTTGTCTGTTGAAATAAATGTGCAGTCAGCGATTAAAACTTGTATCAAAAATGGAATTGTACTAGTTTCTGTTTCTGCCTGCGATTTCGCCTGCGTCTAATAATGATTTCTATGATAAATACTACTCCGAGGTGTTATTGGGATTGTCATAGCAGGTTATTATGAATTTAATTTGGATTCGTTATTAAATATTACAAACAGAATACATTTTTTTTTTTCGTTTTAATCGTGTAGTTAGTGGACAGAACTCTGTCTAAGAAAAAAATATTTGAGCGGATTGGGTATACTTATTGCGGATAATGAAATTAAAATACATGTGTGTGGATTATGTAACACGGATAATTAAAGATTTATTAGCCGCGGCCGCCCTCAAAGACGACATGGACATCGAACGGGAGCGGAGGGCCTTATCGGTGCGTGCGAATATGATAGCTCGAAGGTTTGCGGGGTGTTCCAGGGGGTTCGGGTTACTCTGTTTAGAGCTTTCTGTGCTTCCCTGTATACCTGCAACCTTTGGGTTCAGTATTCGCAGCGGGCCTATGGGGCTCTTCATGTCCAATATAATAACGCGTTCCGGGTGATTGTGGGACTGCCTCGCTTCTGTAGCGCATCAAGAATGTTTGCGGAGGCGCGCGTTGATTGTTTTCAGGCGCGCCGCGTCCCTGGTGCGCCGGGTGCGGGACAGTCCCAACATCATCTTAAGAATGATAGCTGATAAGCCGGATTGTCCGCTAATGTTACACTGTGCGGGGCTACATTCCCCAATGGGCTCCATACAGTGGTAACTTGTAGGTTAAGTGTGTAGGTTTAGGTATAGGTATAATTGTTATTCGGCTTAGGTACTAACCCTTTTGAAACTGTTTTTTACTAACAAAATGTATGTGTCAAGGTTACATGAAATAAATGATTTCAAATTCAAATTCAAATTAGTATTTTTCCTCACCCATCTACCACGAACGCAGTAATGAGTCCTTAACGTCGGGATGTCATTTAAAATTCATAATACGAGATGTAATCTGTTTTAATTGTTTTCTTTCAGAGCAAAACTTGGGAGGGCAATTGTACAATTCGGCATCAAAATGATATCTAAATGATGTATTTTTGTTATCATATCATGTACGAGATGTAGGAGCAAATAAATAAATAAAATAAAAATAAAAATAAAATAAAATGCGTTTATTTTCAGACAACTCATAGGTCCATAGCATTGTTAGTAAGTTCTTAACTAAAAAAATTAAAACTAAAATTATTAAGACTAAATACTAAAAACTAAGATACTACAACTAAAATGAGTTAGTATTACTTAATAACAATAACAAAGGTCTAAGCTAAAAGCCCTGCGTAACTGAGCCGTGGCGCGCGGTTCACCGAGGCTCACGCACACTCGGAGCATGCAGCTCGTTGAACCTGCCGAGCACGGCACTGTCCTGCCTCCCGGCCACGACCTGCAGGAGACTGTTGGGGCTTCCCCTAACCCGTCTGATGAGCGACGCGACTTTATTGCGCATGAGCGCATAAAAGTCATCAGTGTGCGCGTCGGCAAACATGCCTGACGTGCTGCAGTATCGAGGAAGCCCCACCATCGCCCGGAACAGGTTATTGTACAATATGCGAAGGGTATTATACGCTTTTTGGGTATAGTTGGTCCACAGACTGCTGGTGTAGAGAGTTTGGCAGTATGCCTTAAAAAGCGTGACCTTGACCTCAAGTGTACAGCCAGCGAATCTGCGAACCAGCATGTTCCCTCTCACAGATAATGCCCTTCGCTCTCTTTCGATGTCTCCATCATCCTTTAACTCCTCGTTTACAATGTGCCCAAGGTATTTAAATTGCGAGACTCTATGCAATGGCGTGCCATTGAGGTTTACTGGTGGAACGGCTGCTGGCGGTTTATTTTTGCCTTTAAATACCAAGAGCTCACTCTTTTTGGAGTTGTACCTTAACCCATGCTTTTCAGCATAGGTCTCACAAATAGATATTAATTTACGCAAACCCCCAACCGTGGGACCCAACAGCACCATGTCGTCTGCGTAGCTTATGTTATTAAAACAAACTCCGTCTACATGACATCCAACATAGGTGCGGCTTAGTTCCTCGATCAGGTGATTTACGTAAATGTTAAAGAGCCTAGGAGAAGTTAGACCCCCCTGCCTTACCCCGCATTCAAGTACATACTGGTCAGACACCGAGTTGGCCCACTTAACATTATTTGTTTGATATTGGTACCAGTACGACAATATGTTTATGAGCTCGGCAGGGACACCCGCATCCTCGAGCTTCCCCCACAGGACGTCATACGACACTAAGTCGAAAGTCTTCGACAGGTCCAGGAAACACGCGTAAATAGGAGTTTTACGGTCTAAATAGTACTTAACTATGTTTTTTAGAGCCAGTATAGCAGTCTCAGTCGACAGGCCCTCACGGAAGCCAAACTGTGCATCGTGAAGTTTAGTGTGTTTACTCAGATGCCGGTCTAGCACACTATCAAAAACTTTCGCTATCACAGTAGCCAGTGAAATAGGCCTGTAATTACCCCTGTCCGCTATGTCTCCTGTTCCGTTCTTCACTATCGGCACAACCAGTGTTCGCATTAAGTCCTGCGGGAGGTACGAGTGACCTAAACATAAATTAAACAGCACGGTCAGCACTCGCGGTAGGTGCGGCCCGGCATGCTGCAGGTGCTCGATACTGAGCCCGTCGTGGCCAGGCGACTTCCCCCTCTTCATGTTTTTAATTGCATCTTTAATTTCGCAAAATGCATACACGAGTGATAACTAAATGATATCATTAATATTGTTAACGGTTACCGCGATAGTTACTCATAAAATAAAACTACTGTAAAGGTTTTGAAACGTCGGGATTATAAATTCATTATACGCGATTTTTTGTAGGTGGAAATACAATATTAGGTTATTCTCCTATTGTATCGTGTTCAATAAAAGCATAATCTGTTTTCATAGTTTTATTTCATGATATTATTAAGTTAATTTTACGGTTTCGGAGAGCCTAATAGGTCTTCATTTTTAAGCACTATTAACAGTGCATGAGTACTAATTGAGTAGCGTTCATGATGCCTGCTCGCTTCGTTTAAATTCGATAAAATATGATATCATTTTTATATTAAATATACGTTCGAATTGACCTCCAGATTGTGAATACCATTTCTTTGACTTTTTACAATACAATACAATACAAAAAAAAGAAGAACCATTTTAAGAACCACCCCGACGTGGTTGTGTCCTGATGAAGTGTCTTCTTTTGACGACACCTTAAAGGATACAACAGAAACCATCTTAAATGTGTCGCTTTCTGATGACCAGTGGACCCAAGCTTCTCTGCCTGTACGTCATGGTGGTCTGGGTTTACGGCGCGCGAGGGACGTAGGCCTGCCAGCCTTTCTAGCGTCAGGTACAGCTCGCGGAGGTCTTTTTGAATAAAATATTTTAGTTAGTTTTGTAGTTTATTGTTTAATTCCATTTTTTTTATACACTGTAATGTCATGTAAATGTGTTTTCAATAAAAAAAAATACAAAAAAAAATATTTGCAAAAAAAGGGTAACGTTAACAGGTCTTATTGTAAGTATTTTTTTTATTTTAAATAATTTACTGGAATTGGGCGCACAAAAAAGTCGTTGGCAGTCTACTCTCTGCTAATTGCTAATTAATTTAGCCGACAGAGGGCGCTGGCGACACGCCAGAGTTCCGCAGACGTGGCCTTATGATTCACACGAACCTAGCCGCCGCCATACAATCGAAATAACGCTCTCTTTTTAAAACATCTTTAAATGGCATGGACATTTACGTAATTATATATAATCTATGTCTGGTAGTATACTAACTAGCTGACTAGCTTTCGTTGCTTAAAATTGTTATAGAAAGAAAATAGAGGGAAGATTTATGTATGTTAAATGTCTACTCGCTCTAATTGTTTGTATCACAAATACTTTAAACTTTCGCGTTTTGTACCAGATTCAGATTATTTATTGGTAAAAATACTACAATTTTTTACACGTCATATTTCCAAGTGCTTTAAGATTAGACTTAAATGTACGATAGATATAATTAAATACAATTTCAATGTCAGTTATTGGTTCAAGTTAATAATCATAGAATAATGTTATAAATTAATAATTAAATTACATAATGTCAGTGTCATCGTTTCGATTAAGTTACAAACAAAGGATGCATGCAACAAATATCCACTACTTAATACTGCAAATTATTACTTGTTTTCAAATTCATTTATATCGTAACAAGCACATTTAATTAGTAACGCCTTTAATTTATTTTTGAAAATTGTGTCACTGCCTGCATTTCTTATGCCAATTGGAATTTTATTATTTATTTTGGGCCCAAAGACGCTGAGAGATGCTCGGGCCTTGGCCAACCGTCGCCGCGGGGGCGCGAGTAGATTTAGCGCGCGACGCCTATCGCTTCTAACACCGTAAGCTGAGTAGTTGTGCGTATTTTGCTCTAACGTATAGGCAAGCGGTCAGTATGTATACACTGGGCAGCGTCAAGATTTTGTGGTGTCTAAACAGGTCCCTAGCCGAGTGATCGGCCGTTTTTCTACGTACCTACACATATTTAATGTCCTTAACGGGTCTAATGCGATTAAATCGACGCTGAATGAAACGTCGAATAAAAGGTAAAATAATGGAATTTAACCGCGTTAGACCCGTTAAGGACATTAAATATTTGTATCACAATTTCTAAACGGAACCCGAACCAGAACAAAAGGACGCGAATTATTTGTCGCCTCTCCACGTCCACTCCAGAAGGGTAAAGTTGGCAGAAGTGTTTATACTTCAGACGATCAGCGTTTTGTACTTTCATAACGTCAAGCTCGTCCTTGTGCCGCCTACAAGCCGAGTCCGCGCGCGTCCGCACCGCGTGGACCTAAGGGGCCGGCGGGACGCAGTCTGTTTGACGTCGCTAACCTGTTGTTGCGCCTTGTGTTTGGCCAAGCCTTTACCTACGTCTCGTTCGCACTTATACTTATTCAGACAAGTCTTCAGCTAGTGCAACCTAGCAGAAACGTTGGAATTAAAGGAAAAAAACAATGAAATTAAATCGCGGTAGACCCGTTCGTGTAATTAAATAAGTCTGAGAAATGAACGCACGAATGACAGCTTACTGATATGACTAAAATATCATTTTAATGTCGCTTTGATGTCAGTGCATGTTCGAATTGGCCTGTACTCTAGTCCTCGACAGGATCGAAAAAATCAGTTCCCACATATATATATTTGTAGACTTTTGGACGTAGCTTAGTGTTGACGGGACGTGTTTGGAGTCACCATAAACAACCGTTTTCATGCTCGATGCCCCTTCCATAACCCTTAGAGTCCTGTTGTCCGTTTAAAAGCACAAAATCCAATCGAATTTTGAACTGTAATGGAACAAAAGAAGGTTCCAAATTCAAAACTGGAAAAATGATTCTGGGGATTAGGAGGATAGTTGATAAACCTTTATAAACACCTGATTATCTTCCTTATTCCTTTACACTTACATCCTACAATCGCGTGAAGTATTTAAGCACTTTGGTACTAAGGTATTTCCGAAATAAAAGCGGAAGACGGGTCAGTAGGAAAGGCTTTTTGTGTGTTTATTAGGTTAGCACACAGAGAGCTCTCTTCGATAGATGGAGCGTGGGATAGCTCGTATTCACAGCTGTTCAGATATTAATATTGTTCAAAAAAATATGGGCATGGACAAGATTATACGTTTTTCTTGCGGACGTCTTAAACTTATAAGCTATAAAGGATGACTCACGTTAGACCGGGCCGTGTCCGGGCCGGAGCTTCCGGCGCTTCGTTTTCTATAGAAAGCACCATGTGATCACCTGTTATGTCATAGAAAAGTAGGCGCCGGAAGCTCCGGCCCGGACGCGGCCCGGTCTAACGTGAGTCATCCTTAATATGATGAAAACCTTAGTAAAATGCAACCAAATTGTAAATGATAACAATAAGTATAAAGTCCTCAGAAAAGACGCCAGTTTTATAAAACGTTTTTAACCCTAATTTAACATGAAAGTATACCACTCGTGTTTTTGGCATAGACGCCGTTTACGATCCGTAGCAGTAATAAGATCAGTCATGGTTTTCAAATTTACACACCATTGCTGGTATATACCATTTTTATTTGTATTTTTGCTTATTTATTGAACAATAAAAATAATTGTCTATGGGAGCTCAAGTCAGAGCGCGATGCTGATAGAAAACTGAAGTGTCGGGCGTCCCGGCCCGGGTCCGGACCGTTGTAGCTTGAGTCATCCCTAAACATGGGTGAAGGGGTACATCACGAAAGGTCGCGAAACCCTCGACAATTCCTGGTTCTAAGATCTAACCCCAAAAAACGCAAAGAAACACAATCCACCAGAAGTTGCTGCCGACATGGTCCCCTACTTCAGCTGTCACAAATGGGGTCGCAAATGCCAGTCCCGCATTGGGTTGTACAGTCACAGAAGACATTATCGGTCAAAATGTCTTCTGTGACTTGTTTTGACATCCATCTTGCATACCTATGTACCTGTGGCGTCTCCTCTAGCTGCCACTGTCGACGTCATCTAACAGATGGCGTTAGGGAGCTAGAACGCAATTAGCTAGAAACCTACATCGCGCTTACGAAGTTTCAAATGTCACTTACTATATATACTCCTTCTGACTAACTCTCAGTGGACTTCGGTCCCCAGGCATAACACCCGCCTGGAGAGAGTACTCTCTATTGCCCACTCTCTACACATACCACATTGGTGACCTTCCGACATTGGACAGCCATGAAGACCTCAAGATCCTGATGACGCCGCCTCGCAGCAAACCAGTTTCCTCTCAGTGTGCCACCTTGCATGCCTCTGTACAGTTCTGTACATAAATATGTATATATCCTGTAATTATCTTGTAAATATTCATGCCTGGCACTCAGCTACTCTCTCTCTCTCTCTCCGCTCGCCGCTCTGGCTCTGAGCAACTGCGCTCGTCACACTGGCTCTGAGCAGCTCCGCTCGCCTGTGACTCTGAGCATCTTCGCTCGCCACACTGGCTCGAGCACACATCTGGTTTCGCTGCACGCTTCATACGTCGTCGCTGACCCCTCCGCTCAAAGGGGGGCTGATGTGGCGTCTCCTCTAGCTGCCACTGTCGACGTCATCTAACAGATGGCGTTAGGGAGCTAGAACGCAATTAGCTAGAAACCTACATCGCGCTTACGAAGTTTCAAATGTCACTTACTATATATACTCCTTCTGACTAACTCTCAGTGGACTTCGGTCCCCAGGCATAACAACCGCCTGGAGAGAGTACTCTCTATTGCCCACTCTCTACACATACCACATTGGTGACCTTCCGACATTGGACAGCCATGAAGACCTCAAGATCCTGATGACGCCGCCTCGCAGCAAACCAGTTTCCTCTGAGTGTGCCACCTTGCATGCCTCTGTACAGTTCTGTACATATGTATATATCCTGTAATTATCTTGTAAATATTCATGCCTGGCACCTTAACTTCTCTCTCTCTCTCTCTCTCTCCGTTCGCCGCTCTGGCTCTGAGCAACTGCGCTCGTCACACTGGCTCTGAGCAGCTCCGCTCGCCTGTGACTCTGAGCATCTTCGCTCGCCACACTGGCTCGAGCACACATCTGGTTTCGCTGCACGCTTCATACGTCGTCGCTGACCCCTCCGCTCAAAGGGGGGCTGATGTGGCGTCTCCTCTAGCTGCCACTGTCGACGTCATCTAACAGATGGCGTTAGGGAGCTAGAACGTAATTAGCTAGAAACCTACATCGCGCTTACGAAGTTTCAAATGTCACTAACTATATATACTCCTTCTGACTAACTCTCAGTGGACTTCGGTCCCCAGGCATAACACCCGCCTGGAGAGAGTACTCTCTATTGCCCACTCTCTACACATACCACATACCTAATTGTAACACTGACAATAGTGACAATGTATGATTAATACAAATAAATAAATTAGAAAAATATGAATATGAATGTTACAGGCGTCATGATGATTAAAAGTGACAAATGCCAGATTTTACGCTTTAGGGCTTTTTCTCCTATGCTGCACAATCCACAATTGCACATTCGGCAGGTACATGAAATAAATTATCTTATCTTATCTTAGTGCTGTGTCTACAGGAGGCAGTCTATGGGTTAACAGCAGGCTGAAAGAAAAATAAAGGAAGTCAAATGTTTTACTTCTTTATTACGCTTTTTGGGTCATGTTTGTTTATTATAGTGATAAACTCGATGAGTAAATATATATAGAGTATGAACAGTCTACACAACGAATAAGTAATAAATAGGTTCTGCCAGCGACTTCATCCGAGTATTAGTGGGTAATCGCCGTTATCGCCGTACTTAGAGGCCACGTTAAACTGGTACTAAACTGACTTATCCAACCAATGGCAACATTCGGGCTACTGCGAAAAAAAATCCCATTACCGAGTGGCGACAAATATGCCAGGACCAGTGACTTAAGCTGAGGGTGGACCCAGTTACGGCCCGGCCACGACATTGCGCGACGGGCGGCGGCGGCGGCGGCAACCGTAGGTGGGAACGAAAGGTCCGATCGCTGTGTCTCGGTCCAATCTATGGCCGCCGCTCGCCGCTGCCGCCGCCGCGCGTAGTCGTGGCCAGGCCGTTAGGATTCCTCGTCGGCGATTGGTTGGGCACATATCATCTTACCGTTCAGATTCAGACGTTACCAGCATTACTGCAGCAGTATTCCAGCGCGATGTCACTGCCGACTGCTTTCCTGCCGCGAATGACAAAATAGATGTTGCTGACCGGGTTTTAAACATTTTGGCAGTAATGCAGTCGGCAGGCGGTATGCTTGTTTGCCACATAATAAAAACTCCATTATATCGCCAATAAATAAGTTCTTATTTTGCGAAGCTAAATGACAATGAGGGCTATCGTTTTTTTGCTCACCAGTTGGCGCCTCTGTTGATGGTGGTCCAAAAGACTAAAGAACAGCTGTCAGTCATTGAAGTGACAAGTGACATTTGACATTTCGAACTATGGAAAAGACCACCATCTACACTAGCGCCCCTAGCGGCGAATTCATACGCGTTAGCCCTCATTGTCACGAACATTTCTATGAAACTATGACGTATAACTTCCACCGCGCGTGATATCAAAATCGTTGCAGACTTGTCTTGGTCTAACTCTATCCTCTTAATATATTCAGGTTACGACTGCGTTCAAGAAATATCCCAGCTATAATTTTTCCGGACGCCTTGCTAGCGGCATTTTGTCGACGATACCCTGGTTTTACTGTACTCATAAAACTATGTTCAGTTTGAGCTCACGTAGCAAAGTTGAAACTGCTATTAGCTCCTTCATATTTTTCTTGAAAAGATTTTACACATGTTTTGAACATACATTACTGGAAGTTTAGCAGATATGTTATTTACTTTTATTTAAAGTTAGGTAACTTCGTGATTATACAACACAAATGGAAAGGTTTAATTACTGGATTACGGCACCTAAAGTAATTTCAAAATTAGTATAGTTGGTCAAACCAAATATTGGCAGTAAATAAGAACAAAAGTAACTATATTCATCCTTTTCTTTTAGGTGCTTGTACTAGTGTACACAAAGATAGTATGATTCTCACTGTCTATGTTATATAATTAATTTTTAGGGTTCCGTACCTCAAAAGGAAAAAACGGAACCCTTATAACTCGTGCGTCTGTCTGTCTGTTTGTCCGTCTGTCACAGCCTATTTTCTCCGAAACTACTGGACCAATTAAGTTGAAATTTGGTATACATATACGTAAGTTTGTGACCCAAAGACGGACATATAACGCAAACAAATGAATTTTAAACATGAGGGCCACTTTTGGGGGGTAAATGAGAAAATTAAAAAATAAAGTTTTTCAAAATATATCGTGTAATATATCAAATGAAAGAGCTCATTGTGAGAATCTCAAATATATATATTTGTTTATAATTTTAGTATAAACAATTTAGAAGTTATTCAAGAAAATAGGCAAAAATTTACCACCCTTTATCTCCGAAACTACTGGGTCTAACATTTTGAAAAAAATAAACAAAATAGATATTTACCTATGGATTACAAGAAAACCGATTAGAAATTGCAGTCAAGCGTGAGTCGGACTTAATTACTTAGTTTTTGTTTCGATCAGGTTTTTTAAAGACATTTCACTCACGTTTCACATAAAAAATACATTGTCTAAATTGTGTAATGTACGGAACCCTTGAACGCGAGTCCGACTCGCACTTGGCGTTCCTGTTTTTCCATGTATTTCACTACAGCTTGTTCTATAAACAAGGAAACCTTAATCTCAGAACAACGCAGCGTAAGAAATACTGTTCCACTCTGCATAAACTAGCCCCATAAATATCCCAAGATTTACTTTTGTTCTAAAGCATCATTTTCCTCCGCAATTTGTCTAGAATTCGCACTAAAGGTCCTAAAATCCTTATGTTTTGCATGTTTATACGCCTTTGTGTGAGTATAAAACTATGCTTAAACAGGCACGTAGCGAACGTGCCACGGTGTTCAGGTTTAAAATACGTGTTTCTTTCTTTAAGGTGGTGGTATAGCTTAAAATGTATGGAGTGCCGGGGATTTATCCGCGTTTGACAAGGATTCAGATTTTAAATTTTGTTACGATTTCAAACTGGTTTTGATACGACCTGATGGTTGGTGCATGCAACATGAATGGATAATCGTGTATGAGATGCACGCTAATCACCAAGACGATCTTCGTTACAATTAGAATTAACCTCACGGCATTGAGTTTATTAGGTACTATAATACAGAAGCCATACCAAACAATAAAGTCGCAATCACAGTCTGTAGCACGCGCCCAAAACGTCATAAGCGCCGCAAAATTCATGGCGCTTACGCGTTTAGATCGCGAGATTCACGCTCCGCTTCTATGGTTTGTTTCATCAACATCAACATAATTATAGCGCAAAATACTGGTTCTCTGTGCCGGTTCTATACGTTAATAATAATAGTTCAATACCACACGGAGATAGTTTGAGTCCCTGTGAAAGCCAAAGGTTAATCATCTATCTTCGAAGACGATATCTTAGGCATGAAGCTATGTTATAAAACACAAACACAAGTTCCCTATTCCCAACGTTCTGCGACCCACTTTTATAAACACTTCTCTAAAATCTAATTTCGTTATCCGAGTCCTTTGACCTTGGGCTGGAACGAGCTCTTAGGTTACTCCGTAAAATTGAAGAGATAAAAATAGGGTACTAAAGTTTTATTCAACTAGAAGAGCCTTCTTGAACCTGTTCACAAAGATCGATCAGAGCTCACTCTAAAAGTCGGGATAAGACAGAGGTGGTTTCAAAAAGGTGGAGAGGAGGAAGAAGGCAGCCTCGTCAGAATCAGTGCGGTACCGCACCGACTGAACCCAACCATATGCTGCGTCCTGCAATACCAACGACGCTGCTGTATGTGTTCCGGCGGTCCCTTTGTTTGACATAATTATTGAAAGTCATAATGTAATGATTGTCATATTATCATTAGTCACAATTCTGAAACCGTTAACTTTTCAGGATTTTCCTCGGGTTATCCTGTAGATAGGTTAAGTTGGATTTGTTTTATGGCAATCCTGAAAAGTTACACGTTTCTGAGAAAAACCAAATTATGACTAATGATAATATGACAATCATTACATTATGACTTTCAATAATTATGTCAAACAATAGAGACCCGTTCCGGCGGTTCTTCGGTCGGCTCCCTGATACTCCCTGATAATGTGTTTTTAGATTTAAAATATCTTCTTCTTCCTCAGGCCTTATCCCATTTTTATTTGGGGTCGGCTCTCCTAATCAATTTTCTCCAGTTGTATCTGTTCCGGGTCGTCGTTGGGTCTATATTCTTATTCTCTAGGTCTTTCTTAACTACGGACATCCATGTAAGTCGGGGTCGTCCACTCTTTTTCGGCTTTTCCACACACTCTAGCACCTTCCTAGTCATGTGGTCCTCCGGCCTTCTCATGACATGACCATACCATCGGAGTCGTGTTTCCGTTAGCTTGTCCTGTATGGGTCTTATTTTGAACGAGCCTCTGATGTAACAGTTTGGCACTTTGTCCATGAGTGTCACTCCAGCAGACCACCTTAGCATTCGCATTTCAGCGACGTGAAGTTGGTCGGATTGTTGCTTCTTGAGAGGCCAACATTCTGCACCATATAACATTGCTGGTCTTACAGCGGTTTTGTACACTTTGCCCTTCACGCGGATGGGCATCCTCGGGTCACAGAGTACTCCTGTAAGCTCCCTCCACTTTTGCCAGCCCGTGCTTTTACGATGCGCTACGTCGCTGTCAATGTAGCCGTCATTGGTTATTACGCTACCTAGATACTTAAAGTTTTGTACACTTTTAAGCGCAGTATTTTGCAGGTGTAAAGTATGTTGGGAGTTACTGTTGGCAAAATTGCAGTGCATATATTCAGTTTTCTCTCTGCTTATTCTCAGTCCCGCTTTTTCTAGGGCTGACCTCCAGCTTTCCAGCGTTCTTTGGAGTGCGCTTGGATCTTCATCGATGAGGACAACATCGTCTGCGTAAAGAAGGTTCCAAGGTGTTGGTTTCTGGATATTAGACGTGAGGTAGTCCATAACGAGGTTGAATAGAAGCGGGCTGAGAGCTGACCCTTGGTGAACTCCAACATTTACGTGAAACTCATCACCCATTCCCGCTGGACATCTTACTTTTGTGGTGACGTTGCTGTACATATCGACTATCATCCGTATATAACATTCAGGGACCCTCTGGGACCGCAACGCCTGCCAAATCAGGGGCCTCGGGATTCGGTCGAACGCCTTTTCCAGGTCTATAAAGACCATGTGTAAGTCTTTCTTGTTGTCCCTGTAGGATTCCATTAAAATACGGATGGTGTGGATTGCGTCGGTTGTTGATTTTCCGGTGACAAAGCCGCACTGGTTTTCTGTCACTGATGTTAGTTTGCGAAGTCTTTGGTCCAGAACTCGTTCCCAAATCTTGAAACTGTGTGATAGCAGTTTGATGGCACGGTAGTTACCACACAACCTTATATCGCCTTTATTTTTATAAAATGGCACTAGAAAGCTTTTCCTCCATGCCTCAGGAATGCCATCCAACGGAAATTTGTTAAAAAGAGTTGTCAAAAAGTACACTCCGGTGTGACCCAATTTCTTCCACAGTTCAGCTGGTAGGTTGTCCGGGCCAACGGCTTTGTTGTTTGCCATTTTACTAACAGCTACCTTGACTTCGTCAGGTGTAAAGGATTTAAAATATATTTTATAAAAATATGTATGCTAGTTTTAAGGTATTTATATACATTTCTTTTTCATTTCATTTTATTTAAGGTCGCGTGTTCAAAATAAGGGAGGTAGTACTTTAAGTACGCTAGCCATTTCGAAGGTCGGCAACACGCATGTAACTAGCATTGTACCAAGAAGATGTTTCCCAAGTTGCCAATTTTCTATAGGAAAATGACCCATACGTAACGACAGGTCTTATGATGGTTTTATATATTTTACCCTTCAATCGGAGAGGCATTTGAGCGTCGCAAATGGTTCCTGTGACCTGTCGCTATTTCATCCATCCTGTGCTTATCCGGTTTTTCACGTCACGGTCAATATCGCCATGGCACTGTACGAGCGAACCCGAGGTACTTAAAGTCGAAACCTAGTTCTTAAAAAAAACCGGCCAAGTGCGAGTCGGACTCGCGCACGAAAGGTTCCGTACCATTACGGAAAAAACAGCAAAAAAAATCACGTTTGTTGTATGGGATCCCCATTTAAATATTTATATTATTCTGTTTTTAGTATTTGTTGTTATAGCGGCAACAGAAATACATCATCTGTGAAAATTTCAACTGTCTAGCTATCACGGTTCATGAGATACAGCCTGGTGACAGACAAACAGACGGACGGACAGACGGACAGCGGAGTCTTAGTAATAGGGTCCCGTTTTTACCCTTTGGGTACGGAACCCTAAAAAGAATATCAAAAAAAGCAAAACGCAAAGACACAGATTACTGGTAACATGGAACTAATATAAAAATATTCATCTAGGGCCAAAATCCAGAGAGGAAAATGTCGAGAACGTTTGTATGGAAAAATGACCACTAATGTAGGTATTCTCTTTAGTAAGTGGAAGGATTTCAATCCGGCAAGGATTAGTTTCTTACTCTCAAATGGCAGTTGTCTTTGTAAATCCTAATAAAATTCATCAAATCTTGGGGTTAGGTCGCGAAAGAGCTTAGTCCAAGAAACGGGCTGAGAAACTGATAAAAAAACACGTAGATAAACAACTAAAAGTCAACAAGTGTCTTGCATTAAGCACTAAAACATAAACTATTAGATAAGGCCATCTTATCTTTCAAGAATAAGTATAAAGTCAAAGAAAACTTTACCTACAATAAAAGATAATTTCAAAGTTTAGACACAGAACAAAACAGGTAATAAGTTACTTACCTTCAAGTTTCTTTCATAATTTTATTCAGAGAAAACAACATTTTATTCAGAACAAACAAGTAATAAACACGAAACTTGACGCGTAAATTATGCGCCGGCTGGCCGGTGGGAAACACCTTTTTATTTAATTTTCGTGGTTCAGTATAAATAGTATAATACTTGAAACCTTCAATGAAAGAGCGTATTCCTATTAAACATAAAAAGTAAGTATTTCTGTATTTGTTCCACTAATAACACTTAGTTTTTAATCTTGATCGTTACTATATAACCATTATGGGCCAATGTTGTCCTGTAAGGGGTCCCTTTGTTTGACATAATTATTGGAAGTCATAATGTAATGATTATCATATTATCATTAGTCATAATTCTGAAACCGTTAACTAAGGATTTTCCTCAGGTTATCCTACAGATAGGTTAAGTTAGGTTAGGTTAGGTTTGTTTTATGGCAATCCTGAAAAGTTACGCGTTTCTGAGAAAAACCAAATTATGACTAACGAAAATGTGGACAAACAATACATTATGACTTTAAACTATATGGGAAACAATAGAGACCCGTCTTGTAAATAAATAAATTGAATTTGAATTGAAATTAAATAACTGCTAACCACAAATCATTTCGTCACGTCTATTCTGCCCTGCATCTCTCAATTAATTCATGCGATTGGGCGTTCTGCATGTGTGTGTGACATACGAGCCTGTATGTGGCATATGTGTGTTATGAAGTGTTGGGCAGTTTGAGAGTATACACATAGAATTAGTATTTTGTGCGACTGGAAAGAGCACTTGCCAAATTGTTAAGTCTGACTTACTCAACGAACTACGTAGAATAACTATAGAAGTTTGACCAGAGTTCTTAAATCAAAACTATTTTTAGTGACCAATCATTTAACTTTTTTTTAATAGCGGGAAATGTGTATTGGGTAATAATCAGATCTGTGAGCGGGGTATATTTTTGGAGAAGGGATAACTTTCAGTCATATGTGTCGGAAGAGTAAGTCGTATGGCAAAAATATACCGAGAGCTGGTGAATATACCTGTCGCGGTTAACAATTTACTATATGTTTAAAATTATTACCTATATTCAAAGTAGAATTTTTAGCTAGTAAGTAAATAAAAGTTAATTAGAGTTAATTAGTTTAGCATAAGTACGTAATACACTTATAATATAGTTATGTAACCTGAAGGAAGAGCGGCGCCACCCAACACAGGCTTTTTTGCTTACCGGGTGGCTCCATCACCTTATATTATGAAATAAGTGTGTCTTACGCAATAAAGAATTTGTTTTTTTTTTTATTGAATTTTTGAATTTTTTTTAGAAGTAAAGTACACAGTATCGAACAATTCCAGTCGGTATACTAACTCCATGTTTTTGTGAGGTGCTTGTCATCGGCACTTCAAGATAATTGGTTCGCTGTGGCTTTTTCTCTTAATGAGTTTGCGCGAGACTTGATTGCTACATTCAATATTTACATTGTTTCTCTTTGGTGTACACGTGCTTTGGATTTTCATGCTATATGGCACATTTTATTGGCAAATTGACGTTATAAAAACAGCCTGACACCATCTAATACGTTCCCATTCCCAAGCTACTTGAACCTATTTGAAAGACATCTTTATTATCCACGTCGCTTACAAGTTTTTATGATAAATCGTAAGTATGTCATATGCTTATATCATTATTTGAATTTACTAATGATATCACTTGCATATCGATATCCATATATCCATCCATACTAATATTATAAATGCGAAAGTCTGTCTGTCTGTCTGTCTTTCTGTCTGTGTGTTCCCTCTTCACGCTTAAACCGCTGAATCGATTTAGATGAAATTTGGCATAGAGATAGGTTGAGTCCCTGAGAAGGACATAGAATAGTTTTTATCCCGAAAATCATCCCTTAAGAAAGTAAAAAGCGGGGTGGAATTGAGATCATTAATGAAGTGCCTGCTAATTTGTGTGCATGCTCAAATTGAATAATTGCTATGAGAATTTTTCCAGGCGCTATACTTTAGCTGCTGTTACTAAGTACACGCAGACGAAGTCGCGGGCAAAAGCTAGTATATAATATATATGTAAAGATATTATCTTAGTATTTATATCAAGTACCTAAATGTCTCGATATTTACAAGCGTTATTGAAGAACAAGATATTAATATAACGTTAATTCCGGGTTCTGAACTCTTTCCAATATATTACGAGTAGGTCTGGGATTATTTGATCAACTCAACTTAGTCAACAAATAATACGCTTTCTTAATATGATACACGAGATGATTTTATCAGATTATATCAGGTTAACAAAATTTACAGAGTATGATGTCAATAGTGCTCGTAGACTTATTAAACATAATAAAGTTTCAATTGCATACTTTAGATTTTTTGATATCTAAAAAACCCCAATTTCGTCACTGTCGGCCCGATTCCAACTTTAAGATACATCAAATATTGGGTCTAGAAACGATGTGGATTAGATGTGTCAGGGTCAAAAGTCACGTTTTTGTTTGAAAAAACGTCGGGCCGTGGCTCTGATGATCATTCAAAATTCTTAGAGTACTTCGTGATGTCCTTGATTTACTGATTAATTACAAAACCAACAAAAACTTCTTACACTCTCAGATGGAAGAAAATGAATAATGAAGTGTTTCCTAATGAATATTGCCTTGCATTATACCTAATAAATTAGATATTTCAGTAAATAAAAGTAACTTTCAAAGTTGCACCCTTTTTCAACATTCTCATCCTAAACTTAAAGGGCAGATAGGCTGTTTAGGGTGGAAAAGGGTTAAAAAGGGTAGATTGAGAAAATTTTGCTATTTGAAGAGTTTCCTTATAAATTATCCTTAACCCTTTTTGGAAATTTTGATGCAGTCATGGTCATTAAAAGTTTCGAAATGTATTTGATCGCGTGAAGCAAGTTTTTCGATCCACGAATTTAACTCAGAGGATTGAGATTTGGGTCAAACACATTTTAGTATGACTTAGCGTTATGCAGTTTTCTTATTATTCAATATAATTATTATCTTTAAGAGGGGACTAATTTAAAGTTGTACCTAGTTTCATATTGAATTTTTACACGTTTTAATCAAGGACAAAATGCCATGAAAAAATTCACACGGAAATTACTTTCAAGGACAGACTTCAACTAAAACCTTGAATACGCTTAAAGTTCTTGTTTATTTTTCAGTTAATTTAGATAAGTTTATCAAAATAGGTACAAAACATAATTAATGTCATTAACGGGTATAACCCAGCAGATCACCAGTGATTCAGATTGAGACCAAGGAATCTATCTTCGGACCAGTGTTCGGATGTTGTTAGTGTTGCGTGTCGTGCCGTATACAGTCAGCTAGCTGCAGAGAGAGGTGACCCCCCACCCCCCCATGCAAACAAACTTCTATGCAGGGGTCACCTCTCTCTGCAGGTGTCTATACATAATAAGCCATACTATAAATCATAATCATAAAGAAATCATAAAGATTTCACAGAAAGAAATTTTGAATTCAAGTAACAATCCAGTTATTACAAATCCTGACTTTACTTGAATATTACATCAAGTAAAGGGAACTAGCGGATAATGTAATCTTTATTCGGAGTTGATGGGAAAAGTTCAACCTGTGGGTCCGGTCAGCTGCTTTTTGTGCGATTTGGTGCAAGTTAATAGAGGAAAGGGCAATTTTTTTATATATAACTAACCATACTAGCAACATTAAGTGTTTCTTAAAAAATAATGGCAATTCCGAATGCGCTCTTGCGAATCATGATATATTTATCTAGTTAAAAATAAGTGATAAAAGGTTCCTAAAATATACATAGACACCCAATGAACTGATACTGGTTCAAGCAAAATAAATAAATTGAATTGAATTGAAATGATAAAGCATGTCTAGACTACGCAAATACCTTAATTATCGCGCAATTGAAGTTTGAAATTCCAAAGTCTAAATTAATATCATTATCTAAAACCAATCCCAATTTCACAACTTGATTGCAAATAAATTTAAAATGCTATCAACAAAGAATCGTAATATATTCCTCTTTAAAGAATTTGGACCATCCAAAGGATATCTGCGAAAAAAGTTGGAATGGAGACCATTACTATTCAGAGGTCCCGCCAAGAAACTGGACGCAGTTTTTATTATCAACCAGATCAACCTTTAGGTAAAAACTAAGGTTCTTTGAGTCATTGCCGAAAATTTTTACTCGAATAGTTCACAAGCAATTTTACGATTTAATTTCATTTTGACAAAATGATCACGTGGAAACAAACACGGTTAGCAAGTATATGTTTGGACAACTTAAAAATACAATTTTACAATTTGGGCAATTTAAAAAACCAGTACCAGAACTGTTATGGCTACGTTATGGCACGTATTTGGATATTTCTGTGTTTAGTATTTATGTTACCCTATCCGCAATAAAAGCCTCATATATTCAAAGCCGTCAATGTTATGTGCCATTAGGTATCGTGTGACTGACGCGCTGACAGAGTAGCGGATTTAATCCCAGGGGAACCCAGGGCCAGGAAATATGCGGATCTAAATATTACTCAAATATCTGCTCTTTCCAATTGGGAATAAAATTACATCATTTAGATATCGTTTTGATATCAGGCCCCTGTTTCACCACGCTGACAAATGTCGGCTGGCATTTCGATATATGTCAAGTACAGGTTTCAAGTTAAAAAAAAAGTTCTGACACAGAGGTTATTTTTCCTGACATATTTGTAGAAATTTCGGTAATTCTTCACATGAGATGCTGAGAGCTGTGTCGGGCTTGCGTGACAACTGGCGTGTTTTGCAATTAGGCGGACCCAACATTGGTTGCGGAACTACACTATGAGCGATGTCCCGCTCACATACCGGAGAGGAAAATGAGAATGTTTGGTGAATTGGCCTGTCAGGCGCTTCACGAGGCGTCCTGAACATGTTGGGTTATTGGGCAAGCCGTTGTTTGGCTTGCATTTTCTTGGGAACTTGTAGGATAAAATTCTTCGTTCCAAACCGAGGGGAATCGAGTACTAATAGTAATAATATTCAATTATAAGGATTATCAACAACATAAATTAAAATAAAGTACAAGTATATAACAGCAAACGAGGAGCATTGATTAAATGGACCTTTTCACCTTTCGCGGTGTAAACGCCAAACTCGTGGCCGAATCCCACCTGAGACCAAGTCATATCCTACTTGGGTGTTATTCCCGTCTTTCAAACTTGCTCCAAAAGAACCAATATAAGTCTGATCTTCGTATACACAGTTCTTACAGGCTTTAAGCTCATACAAAACTGGTCCTCTAAGATGAAGTGAATGAAGAGAATCACAGTTGCTTCGTTAATGCATATGCATGTTCTGGATGATATCTAAGTACAATAGCAGCCGTGTTCGACATTCGTTTTCTAGTTTGTAAACATTTATATTAACCAGTCGCTGTCAGATTGTAATCTTAGAGCCAGAGATACACTAGGCGACAAATGTCCCGCGACTAGGGCGTGCTCCGGGAATTCTCGAGACTGATTTTCCCGAGAATTTTCGGGAACGCGCACTTTCACCCAGTACCGGAACTGATGAACAAATTACCATAGAAGATATTGTACATGTAAATACTGTATTTTTGTTGAATTTATAATGATATTGAATAATTGTTTTAAACTCCATATTTCCAAAGTGTGTGAGACAATATTAAATGAAGTGGCCCTAGTCCTGACCGTGTCTCCACGTGAAAACAACTCACTCTAGCTTAATACATTTATTTTTATCTTTACATAAAACTAATACATATCTTCCATCTTGACAACTCAAATCCCTTCTACTGTTTTATTCACATGTTTCTACCATAGACAAAAGTATAACACAAAACCTAAAGTTTTGATAACTTATTTCGGAACCCTAGAAAGTGATCAAATAAGGAAAGAACCCCTAAAAAGTGCATCCCACTTGGGACTATAATAAATGACTGACGACCCGCTTTTGATAAATGCACTTTATTATTGCCACTTTCATCACTCATGAGCATTTTTCAAATCTTTCGCGATTTTTCGCGAGGGTTGCGCAAATGATAAAAATGACTGATGGAAGGTTGCAATAGATTCGTGAAAGCACTGACAGCTGCTCTGTCAAATCAATGACATCAATGTACTTTTACTTGCATTCAAATAAAATATTTTCACTTTTTATGCTTAAATATTGTTCTTACAAAACTGATTAAAAATTTGTATTTTATCCACAAGAGTGAAGAAGTAATTTAATGAGAATTTTGACATGTTTCCTCATTTTGGCAGGTGGGATTGACTTTTAAATTATTTTGAATTATAAATATTTTAAACCGCGGGTTCGTACCTGGTGCAAAGGTTGGCCAACGCAATTCAACGTGGTAGCCCGGCTAGTGTGATGGGCACCTTTGCGCCAGGGACAACTCGGGGGGGACTTATTTTTGACTAGGCTTAAGTTTAGTCTTAAGTTGTTATTGAATTGTTTTTTTTTTGTATTATACTGACATTTATTGAGTAAATATTTTATGATAACCTAATTTATAACAATAAAGTGCATACTATTTTATTTGTAATGTTTATTTTATTTGGATTTGATTTGAAATGTTTTACAGTTAGTCTTTTCTTCGCGTTGAGTGGTGAAAATTATGTGTTTTACGTACTCTCTAAAGCAAAGTTTGTGTAACCCTCGTGCCTAGAAATAGAAACCCTCGCATCAATATTGAAATCTTTCGCTTGCTCAGGGATTAACATGAACACAACAACTTTGCCCCCTCGTAAAGCAAATACCTATCTAATATTATGTATACTTTTATACTGTTTATGTGTCTATGTACAGTCAAGGGCATAAATATATATACATTCCTAAAGTTTCAGAAATATTTGTACGCTCACATGTGTACCTCATATGTCTACCTTAGACAATAAAGTCGTGCTCACATATTTTTGAGCCATTTGTCTGGAATGTCTGGATCGATATTTTTGCCTTCGACTGTAAGTAAGTAAGTAAATATTCTTTATTGCACCAACATTATACATTTTACATACATGTAAAACTACAAAGAAATATTTAAAGAAAAAATAGAACCAGGTAACAACAGGCGGTCTTATCGCTAAAAAGCGATCTCTTCCAGACAACCTTTGGGTAGCAGGAAATGTAGAACTCATACAAAAGTCAACAGGTAGTGCAAAGAGCTTAAATATGGAGACTATTAAACACAAACACACATACTACAATTACTACTTATACATATAAGTATTAAAACGAAACCTAACACACAAATAAATATACAATACAATATATATATATATATAATATATATTTATACAAGCATATATACAATATATAAAATGGCAACTTAAGGCAGAGATAGAAAGTATAGTTTTAGCTGATTTTTGAATATGGGGAGAGATTTAGCTAATCTTAATTCTACTGGTAAAGCATTCCACAGCCGAACAGCCCGGAAGGTAAAAGAGCTATTATAAAATTTAGAAGTAACTGTATGTAAATTACATGAAATAAAAAGGATTCTGATTTTGATTATTTATTTGTTTTGATTACGGTGAACAAAAGCATGTACTCAAAAAGTATGTAAGTGAAATAAATATAATTATGAATTTGAATTTAGAACTTTTGAATTTATTGCTTATGTAATAGTATCAAGGTACGACGGGTAAATATTCTAAAAGTTGGCAATGTTGTTAATGTCGCTAACGTCGCTAATGTCGCCTCATCCGGTGAACAATGTACCGGAACGGGGTAATGGGGCATTTCAATACAGGGACATAATGGCGTATTGCGATAACCGGAATTTAGACTTAATATTATATTGTCAGTGTGAGTGGAGCTGACAGGTATTGTTGTGTTAATAGATAAAGATTAGAGAGACATAACTATTAAATGTAAATCGGGCGCCTGGTCGTATTGTCCAAGCATTTGCGTTATGTATTCCCCAGCTGTTTCCCGAACGCTTACAATGTGGAAACTGACACCGCTGCGCCCGAGTCGGGTTACTCGGGTGTCTTAAATATCGGTTAGGAATACAAGTATTATGCTCACACACCAACTACCTATACAGTTTTCTGCGAGAATACTGAAACTAGAATAAATGAATGAATCTTGCGGAATACGGGTTACATAGGGTTGGTATAAATATAGTATTTACAAGTTCTCCATATAACACAATCGGAATAGGACAAACTGCGAAATCTCTTGGACAGTGATGTAATTTGGTATATATGTTAACTTTATTTATTTTTTATTTTATCCTATGGCATGGATACAAATAAGCAATTAGTTATATTACCATTATTCTTTAGTACATTAAACATCAAAGTTCAGGGTGCTGAGCCAAGCTACTGCGTCGGGTGTGAGATGCAGCAGCCACACCATTTCATATTTGGGGACCTCGAGGAACCGCAGCCATCTTGGAAAATGTTTGCCTTCCTGGAAAAAACGCATTTTACTCTGAATTTACGTATTCTATAGAAATATGGTGTAGGGCAACATTAAAGCTTCTTAAATTCTACACAAAAAAGTCCTATATACCTTTGCAGAAAATCTAAATCTTCTTGTAGAAAATACTTGCTGAATCCAGATTGAGCGCTTATACTTTTCCAGGGGACTTCTCTTGTTATGAAACTTGGATGAATAGGAATTCCACTTACGTCCATACATAATTTGTACTTAATCTACCCCCCTAGTACTTGACTGCGACTTAACTAAAAATAAGGGTAATGGGTTTCAGTAGGGTAGGGTAGGAAACAGTGGCTCAGATCGAACAGTGGCTCAGTCGCCCCAATATCGCCTCTATCATGTTGGAATTAGGTTGAGTGAGGCAATTTTCTTAGGAGTTACTGTTTCCTACCCTACCCTACCCTACTGATGATTCTATACACCCTGAAGCCCAGGATACTGGAAGGATTTCTTCAAATGAGGTATCGATAGATTTCTCTTGATTTGTTTTATTAAAGAAAAAACATACAGTCGACTTGAGAGGATGCTGAATGTGAAATCATATTTTCCTTCTAGTGCCTAAACTATTGAGCAGATCAATAAAAA
This sequence comes from Cydia strobilella, assembly GCF_947568885.1. Classification (NCBI taxonomy): domain Eukaryota; kingdom Metazoa; phylum Arthropoda; class Insecta; order Lepidoptera; family Tortricidae; genus Cydia; species Cydia strobilella. The sequence continues at coordinate 10,827,686 of NC_086063.1, read as the reverse complement.
ATACATCAGTAGGTAAATAATTGGAACACCAGTACTAAGCAATATAAATTTAGCAAACAAAATTTGACACCCCTGGGATCCCTGTTTGCACGTCTTAAAATTTGAGCTTAGGTCCTCCCCGGGGATCAAACGCCATCTTGAAAAGTATACGATTTTTGTGTTTTTTCTTTATTTCTCGGAATATCTGGCTTTAGTGTGAATACTGTGTATGGTCAAACGAAAGCTTATTAAATTACACACAAAAAAGGTATACAACACCATGTCCCTAAAACGAAGCCTTCTTCTAGAAATATGCCTCAGAAACTTACAAGATTTCACACATTTTTTTTTTCGTGGCTGAGTCCACCACCTCTGTAGTTGCAGGCGTCCATAGGCTACTGTGACTGCTTACCATCAGGCGGGCCGTATGCTTGTTTGCCACCGACGTGGTATAAAAAGACTATGTACTAGTTTTTTTAGGGTTCCGTACCCAAAGGGTAAAAACGGGACCCTATTAATAAGACTCCGTTGTCCGTCTGTCCGTCTGTCCGTCCGTCTGTCCGCCTGTCTGTCTGTCACCAGGCTGTATCTCATGAACCGTGATAGCTATACAGTTGAAATTTTCACAGATGATGTATTTCTGTTGCCGCTATAACAACAAATACTAAAAACAGAATAATATAAATATTTAAATGGGGCTCCCATACAACAAACGTGATTTTTTTGCTGTTTTTTTTCCGTAATGGAACGGAACCCTTCGTGCGCGAGTCCGACTCGCACTTGGCCGGTTTTTTAAACTATTTTTTTAATTTTTCACACAACCCAGCTAAATTATAATATCTCAAACCAGCGCGTCAGAAAGTCGTTCGTGTATAAAATGCGGTTTTCTCAAGTTGGTCTCGACGTGTGTCTGAATCCCGCCATATTTGCAGTTTCTTTAAAAATGCAGCGCACTGTTGCCGGAAAACGTCACAATACGGTTTGAGAATGTTTGGACGGAAGGAAAATATATTTTTCTCTGGGCAGTTGGTTTAGTTGAAAACAGGTTCACCGTGCCATTTCGTGGGAATAGATAGCCAAAAATAAACCTAACAACAATTTGTTGTGCATTTGGATGTGTTTTGACACGACCTTGAAGATCGCTCACGCAGAGATGCACGCCAATCAAGACGATCACGGTCGTATCAAAACCAGTTCAAAGACATAATAAGTTGTTTTTGACTCGGGCATGAATCGGACAATGATGATTTCCGTTATAAAAATTAACACACGGACAGACAGATATACAGAGTTATTCATAATATTATATAGGTATTATAAGTAGGGATATTTGCCACAAAAATAAGTCATTTACTGTCGCAAAAACAAAACGTACAACAACGAATAAAAACATTACACTCTCTTTTTTGGGCAGTCGTGTAAAAAAAAACACAGTGTGCATAATAGGGTGTAAGTCCAATAGGTTTTGTAAGTTCAATTTACGAGGAAAACAAAGCATAGCTCGTAAATATAGGTATGGGTATACCTAGGGGTAGGGGTCATAGGTATACCTAGGGGTATACCTAGGGGTAGGTAGGGATAATAGGTATAACTAGGGGTATACCTACTTACCTATATAGTCAGGCGCGAAGTGTAATGTGCCTAATCTAAAAATGTGGGTAATCTTTTTAGAGTTCCGTACCCACAGGGTAAAAACGGGACCCTATTAATAAGACTCCTCTGTTCGTCTGTCTATCACCAGGCTGTATCTCACGAACCGTGATAGCTAGACAGTTGAAATTTTTAACAGATGATGTATTTCTATTGCCGCTATAGCAACAAATACTAAAAATGCGCATCAAGTCCACCGAGGGTCGGTGGGCAACTCCGACTCGCACTTGTCCTGTTTTTTTTTAGACACGAACCTGCCGCCTATAGCCGCTTCAATATAATCAAAATTACTACTCTCTCATTATAAAACGACTATGCTTAAATTACATGAACCTTGTCAATAATATATGTAAGTTTTGAATGTTATAATTCTCTCCAGGTTACTTGTATCGATAATACATGTCCTGTAGTACTGTCCGCGCGCCAATTCCGTGCATTCGGAAGTCGAGGAAGTGGGGGGGTGTGCATTCTGTCATGACGCCCAACATTCCTAACATTCCTCAGCCGTGCACGGCATTCGCGCGCGGACAGTAGGTAAGTACTCAACATGAAACTAAGCCTGGGGGCATATTCTGACTGTATCAGGCTCTCATAAATATATTGACAGTGCACTGTCATTATGTCAATTTCCTTAAATTTATCTCTAAGTGAGTCTCTAAGGTTCATTTTATATATTGCTCGAATAGCCCTCTTCTGCAGAACAAAAATGGTATTTATCTCTGAAGCACCACCCCACAGTAAAATACCATATGACATAACGCTATGGAAGTAACTAAAATATACTAATCGAGCTGTTTTCACATCAGTTAACTGACGGATTTTGTTCACTGCAAAAGCTGCAGAACTCAGTCTATTCGAAAGAGTATCAATACCTCCAAAACCTCCAAAGTCCAAACCTATTTGACTTTAACTTTACTAAATAAAAAGTAGATACCCTTATCTGTTAAACCCACTTTCAACTTTGTAACACATTGTTTCCTTCCAACTATAAAAATACTTCCCGTACCCACAAAACCGGCCAAGTGCGAGTCGGACTCGCGCGCGAAGGGTTCCGTGACATGCCAAAAAAAAATGAAAAATGAGAGACGCAAAATAATTCAAATCGCGGCATTAATGCGGCTACGAATCCAAAAAACGGCAAAAAAATCACGTTTGTTGTATGGGAGCCCCACTTAAATATTTATTTTATTCTGTTTTTAGTATTTGTTGTTATAGCGGCAACAGAAATACATCATCTGTGAAAATTTCAAATGTCTATCTATCACGGTTCATCTGATACAGCCTGGTAACAGACAGGCAGACAGACAGACAGACGGACAGCGAAATCTTAGTAATAGAGTCCCGTTTTAACCCTTTACGTACGAAACATTAAAAAGCTTTACCGTCTCCGTTATGGAATCACTCTGCTACTATGTCGCTTGGTCTTTTGACTGCCATAAATTCAAATTACAATCTAAACACCACCCTATTCTCTTATACATAAAGTACAATATGAATTGTGCTCATTTCGCAAGTCATCTCAACGGGGACTATAGAAAAAGACAAATGAAAATCAACTTTGTTTTTAGCATTTTAAAATTCGAATTTCACTGGCATTTGTTTCTCATGTTGTTTCCCCCAACACAAATTAGAGTAAGAATGTCGTAAGCTCCCGCGTCGCTGTTTATTGAATTTGAACTTTAGCGATAAGGGAATTAGGTTAAATTTTGAGTATATGTGTAAATTATAGAGGATATACCGTGTGGAATTAAAAGTGTCAATAAAATTGTAGCGGGGGGTTTACTTTGTGAAGAATCTGGTGAATGGGTTGGTAGAAAATTAAAATAGTTAGTGGTTACAGTAAAACAAGTAAAAACTCACATTTGGTTCAGGGGTAGTCAACAATCTTATAAAATAAGCATTTTTTGCTATTAGTGAGGGCTAAAAGTTTATATGCTACTGTTTCTTTTTATACTAGATACTTTCAAATGAATATTTAAACGTTATATTGACTTGAAAAGTTCATTTTGATGCTAAATACCTAAATAAAATATGGTACATACGCATATTAATTTCCAGGCATATTGTATTTTATAAACACAAACCTAGATTATCCATTTATAAAACGTGCCAAATCAATTGAATTCATTAGAATTTCTAAAGATGAACTTATAATTCTTGATACGGTAAAAGATTTTGCTCACAAACAAATCATAGGCGCTTCAATTGTTTTTAAGCTAGCAAAGTCAAATCTTTAGCTTTAATTTATTTTAAGTTTTCAGCTTATTTGATAGATAGATAGATATAGGTATTACAAGGAACAATAGTTATATTAAGGGGCCCACTGACTATCAGTCTTCTTCTTCTTCTTCTTCTTTTAAAATTATGGCTTCCCACTGGACTATTTCGCCAGTATCAAGGTATTAAGAGGTTTAAAAACGACAAAAATTGTACGGTTGTACAAGACAGTGTACGGTGATTTGTTAGCTCTTGTAAATCGATAGCTAGACTTTACAAGAAGCACGTGGACTACCGGCCGTTGACTCCAAGATGGTGGTTAAACGCGCTTCAAAATTAATTCTCCGTTCACTGCACACTACCACATTAGTTTACTGTATAATAAGCTATCGATATTACACTTTAAACAATATTAATGAGCAAAAAACAAAGTAATTAATCACGATGCTAACTATCAAGATGGCGCTCGAACCGGAAGTCCCTGACTATCAGTCCGCCGGACGATATCGGCCTGTCAGTTGTTCGGAACTGTCAAATTTTTGTTCTAACTGATAGTCAGTGGGCCCCTTTACTAAAAAAGAGGTTAAAGTGCGATTACAGATAAGACATGAATTACTTTCAGTCTTTGTATCCTCTGATCGAACGGACGAAGATAGAAAAAGTTTCGAATTTGGAATTCCATTCTGTTTAATGAATCGCGTTTTGAATTCAGAATGGACGTTAATCGTTTTAATCGTGGCGATCGGTCCAATCACGGCCTTTGTGACAGTTCGGGAGCATAATTGAATGATTTGATTGGTTTTATGGATTTTGTGACCAAAAGTAAAATCTTTTCTCTCTCTCTCTTTCTCTCTCTCTGATCTTCAAAATCTGTTAAGGTATTTATTACCTATTAATATTTATATGATATGATCCCGCTGTTTGGTGCGCGCGAGGTGCACTGAGTCATGTCAAGTTTTAACCTATTTATTAGGTACCATATTTATCACTACACTCTGTCTGTTTGTATGCATGTTCGCGATAAACTCAAAAACTAGTGAACGGAATTTCATGCGGTTTTCATCTGTCAATAGAGTGATTCTTGAGGAAGGTTTAGATGTATAATTTTGACGACCGGTCTGGCCTAGTGGGTAGTGACCCTGCCTGTGAAGCCGATGGTCCTGGGTTCGAATCCCGGTAAGGGCATTTATTTGTGTGATGAGCACAGATATTTGCTCCTGAGTCATGGGTGTTTTCTATGTATTTAAGTATTTATATATTATATATATCGTTGTCTGAGTGCCCATAACACAAGCCTCCTTGGGCTTACCGTGGGACTTAGTCAATCTGTGTAAGAATGTCCTATAATAATATTTATTTATTTATTTATAATTTGTTAAGGTTTTGTGTAACCCGTGCGACGCCGGGGCGGGTCGCTATTTTATTTTATTATTCAAATTAGTAAAAGTGAAATAAATTAAATTCAAAGAAACAAAATACTGGCGTTATTTACAAACACCCAGGACTCTTAAGTTTAACAAGCCCTCGATAATCCTTTGTCCTTATCCCTCATTTTGACATTTATGTTGGTTAGAAAGGGACAGAATCTAATAAAGGTTTGATAAGTTTTTCTGCTTGGTTAACTAATGTATATGCCTTAAAATTCTTATCCAAATCTGTCGTATTTTTAATTAATGAGAAAATCCTTATAAATATTTTAAGCAGGCCAGACTTTTCTTTAATAAACTTAATTCAGCATTTTTTTTAAGATAAAGTTTTCCGCCCACTAATGTCTTCAACTCTATCATTCTCCTACTAACCTCATAAACATCTTAACTCCATACGATTTTCATTATAACATACGACCTTTCATTATTAAGCTCCTTTCGATTACCGCGGTAATATCAAAACATCGTATCTTTACACGACTTCCATAATAACATACGACATTTAGTTCTTAGACTTGCTCTCTCTATATCTACCGCGTTAACGTCAAAAAGTTGTATCTCCACGCAATCGTCATAAAAACTTACGACGTTTCGTTATTAAGTTTTAAAATGGTGCTTACGAAAGCCATCATGGCAAGGGAGTTTAAATCTTCCGCGATTATAATAATAGGGTCTATAATGGATCAGATTAGTGGGTGATTTCGCGCTTTGGTGAATTTTATACCTCTTATACCACGAAACGACGGTGGCAAACAAGCGTACAGCTAGTTTAAACCTTGTTTCTAGGGTTCCGTACCCAAAGGGTAAAAACGGGACCCTATCACTAAGACTCCGCTGCCCGTCTGTCCGTCTGTCTGTCTGTCACCAGGCTGTATCTCATGAACCGTGATAGCTAAACAGTTGAAATTTTCACAGATGATGTATTTCTGTTGCCGCTATAACAACAAATACTAAAAAGTACGGAACCCTCGGTGCGCGAGTCTGACTCGCACTTGGCCGGTTTTTTTATTTATATTTCCAGATACTATAATCGGTTAAATCTAAACTACGTCAGGGTGGTTTTAAATAGACGTTATAAGTCACCACGAAGGTTTCAGTATCCTTAAGGCGAAAGACGACCGCACGAGATCCCATTTTCATACAAATGTAGTCCCCATTTTCCTCTCTGGATATTTATCTTCGACCTAGCGTTTTCCCGGCCTTGCGCCGGGGTCCGCTTTCCTACTTAATCTTCTCCACTTTGCCCGGTCTTCGGCATCCTCAAGTGTGAGATTGTTCTCTTGCATGTCATATGACGACGTCCAGCCAGCGCTTGTTAGGCCTACGGGGCCTACCGCGGCCGCGTGATCTAGGGCCTTGGACAGTGAGGTTGAGGCATCTGTTTCCGACGTAGTCCACCGGCCTGCGGTCTGGATATTAATATTAAAGAAATATTTTAGCACAGTTTGATGCAAAGTAACCATGACCTAGGCCTAAATTCTTTTGATTTCTTTTCGATTTCTTGATTAATTTAAACTTTCACGATTTTTACTCATTATTATTTACAACGACGGGACTTAATCGCGTAAAATAAGTATTAAACCCACCTCCGACGTTTCGAGGACGGCGTTGTCCCCGTGGTCTCGGAGAAGACTTCTCCGGTGGGTTAATACTTATTTTACGCGATTAAGTCCCGTCGTTGTAAATAATAATTCTTGATTAAAATCAGTTAGGAGCACTTAAAAAAACTAGCTTTTGCCCGCGACTTCGTCTGCGTAGAATTAGTATTTTGGGTAGCTTCTTTTTTTATCCAATCTGCTTTTTATCGATTCCCTATACTTACCAACTTCCTTATATCCTTATTTGATAAAATGTAAAGGCAATGATTAAATTTGAGCATAATAGTTACATCATTGTCAGACGATGCATCAATTATTTCACTTTCGGGGTGGAAGTGAGATAATTTTTACTCTCTTACGGGATGATTTCTGGGATAAATTTCTCTATCTGTGGAAACTTGTAATTGGCTCACTGCTTATATGTTATTACCTAACGTGTTACTTAAGCTGTAAGTTTTCCTAATAAATAAAATAAAATAAAAAAATTAAAACTATCCTATGTCCTTTCCCGGGACTCAAACTATTTCTATGTCAAATTTCAACTGAATCGGTCCAGCGGTTTAAGCGTGAAGAGGTAACACAGACAGACAGACAGACTCTCGCAGTTATAATATGCACGGAGGAAAATGGAGACTACTTTTATTCGAAGTACTTTCGTTTTTACATTCACGAATAGAACACTTTTTTGCGTATAAATGACCCGCCTATATATATTTTTTCTGACACAATTGCACTGATTTTTGCATTAATTTGCTGCCTCTGAATTAAATTGACAATTTATAGTCGAAATTGTTCCAAAATTACTTGTTAATTTGCCTTCAATCGACTTTAATTCGATTATCTGAACTAACAAATTAGTGCGGGAGCAAGGGAGAAGGCTGTGAGAAAGAGAGAGAGGGATGCTTTGTTCGGTTGATCCCCTGCTGTAGGGACGCCATGTTGTGTACTATTTTGGGATAATCGTTTTTTTCAAACAACATTTTTTTTTAAGTTTGCGAAGCTAGATTTTAATATTAGGTTGCCTAACGCAAAACAGAGCGTTTTAGCGTTTTTTTGTTCTGATTTGACAGTAAAAATTTGATTTTATAATGAAAACAATATCGGTATTTGACGGGTGTTTCAATTGTAGGGTGATCAAAACTTTATTTTTCAACACTAAAAAAAACGTGAATCTTACGAATAGGTACTGGCACGAAACAGTAGTTAGCTTATCTTTTTTTTTTTATTTTTTTTTTACATGCTTACAAACAAAATTTATGCATCGCCAAACTGTAACCAGTTTGTTGGCGATTGAAGCGCTCAATAACAAAATGGAATCATGCACCTGAACAAAATAATTAGCAGCTTAAACAGTAATGCTTATATATAACATAAAAACTAACATGCACAAATGCCTAATAAGTTAATAAATTTTCCCAATGCTCAATTTTCTAAAAGGTATGTTTTTAGTCTCTTTTTAAGGACCGGCTTACTAAACCTAGATTTATCTCTCAACCACCCTATTTTGTTAAACAGCCTAGGCACTAAATATTTTTTTAACCTTTTTCCATAATACTATATATTTACTGAATGCGTAGGGCTTTTGTATAACCATTTTTTTTGTTTGCAGGACTTCTCCATAAAAACATCTTTCCATGGTCACCCTACTTTAATGGCGCCCAATCGGTTTCCACATTTTCCGTTTAATTTCATTCGAAAACAGACTAATTATTCCCCGGCTAATTACTAAAAAAAGCGGGAATTTCCGGGCATTTCCCCAAAAAAATACCTTTGTTCCGCCATCATTGTAGTAAAGTAATTAAAGAGAATTTTCTTTTGAAATCATGATTAGGCAGTTTTGATCGAGATGGAGGCGTATTCTTATTGTAATTACAATATATGATTTGATCTAGATATGATCTGTCAGTATCAAAAGTGACGTTTCTGGTTGAGAATATAGTCACTTTTAACACTGATAGATTATCCTTATCAAATCCATATCAAATTTATAATGTTATTGAGAATCAGAATACGCCTCGGTATTTTCAATCGCCTTCTAAAAATAGTCGCTAAATAATCTCAATTAGTCAAGACCTTTTTTTTTCTTTTTATGTAGGTATTTTTTAAAGATGGCTTGGCCAATTTGAAAAATTCTTTGTTTTTGTTTAATATTGACTGCTACGCTGTAGGTCCTGGGTTCGAAATCCGGTAAGAGTCTCATTTAGTTGTGTGTTTATTTCTGAGTTATGGATGTGTCAATTCATATCTAAGTATTTTTTTATCCTCAAGCCGCCGAAATGCCTTTTAAAAGGTCTCCCATGCCATTTAATTCTGAATCTTTATTTTGACAAATCAAAATTGTTTTATCTTGGCAAGTTTTGTAGGATGACTAGAGGATTATATGCCCAAATCTTACGAGGATGAAATCAGAAGCAGAAGGTAGAAATAAATGGTGGCCCATAAATTCATAATGGGCCATCAAACGCAGGTTTCTTGGCGACATATTTCAGGCGAGGGCGCTGCGAGTGACGCGAGCGGAGTGGGCGCTTCTAGACAGTGCAGTTTCATAATTTTCATATGAAACTACAGTTTCAAAATTACAATAACATTAGTTTAAGTTATTTTTCATTGTACTGTAACTATTCTATGTCTAGAAGTCTATAGTTAAAACTTAAACTGGACACATTTGCTAAAATGTACTACAAACTCTACAAAGTAATTTAAAAAAACCGGACAAGTGCGAGTCGGACTCGCGCACCGAGGGTTCCGTACTTTTTAGTATTTGTTGTTATAGCGGCAACAGAAATACAAGATCTGTGAAAATTTCAGCTATCACGGTTCATGAGATACAGCCTGGTGACAGACAGACAGACGGACAGCGGAGTCTTAGTAATAGGGTCCCGTTTTTACCCTTTGGGTACGGAACCCTAAAAATGCGAAAAATCAGATTACAATATTTATGAAAAAAAAACACGTATTTTAGCAGACTGCAGTCATTTTAAAATTATTTGTTCATTAAAGTATGAAAATCAGCTAGCTGGATTGCCGCTTTTAGGTATTAAAGTCCCTCCAAAAGTAAAATGTTCAGTATAATTCTGACATTCTAAATGCAGTTACAGTACCGGCCAATAATATATCACCTTTGAGTGTTTTTGTATGAGCATTAGAGTAAACAATATAGGTTAGTTTGTAGATTGCATAATTTACTAGTCATTTTATACAAATATGAAGTTGACAATATATAAAAAAATACTTCTGTGAAAAAACCATTACATGAGACCAATTTTTCTCATCGCCCGTACAAAGGAATACTACTAGACTACCTAAAGCAGTGAGGTGAAGTCACTCACAAATATTAAAAAATGTTATACCGTAAAAACATGGAGGTGATACATTATTGGCCGGTACGTAACTGCACATAAATGTCTGTCAGCATCATCGAAATTTGTTATGCTTGTTTGAAAAGTTTAACAGTTTAATGGGATGAGAGCTGCTGCCGCTATATTTAACGTTGATCAGTACGTAGATTGTGCGTAGTACAAAGTTAAGTTTTAAGAATATTTATTACATTTCCTTTCTAAACCCCCATCCGTCTTACCCTTCCTGTATCCATCCCCCCAGGCTAACTTCCAATAAAAATAATAAAATCCACTTATTACAAAAACGATCTAAATCTCCTTTAATATCCACACGATTTTATCCCATAATAGTACAGTGATAAGATACACAAGAGCAAGGCTATTGAAATAGAGTTGTGACGAAGTGAAACAATTAATGGCCGGTCCGAAGATGAAACAGTTTTGATAAAACTTTCAACGGCGAAGAAATATTGCTTTAAGTTGTAATCTGATCTGAGCCTTCTGTAATGTTGGATTTTATATGATTTGACGTATGGTTACCCGAGTTTCTTGCTGAATTCGACCTATAACATATAAATAAATTAACTTATTTCAAAGCGGTCATAAAACGCGGTCATAATTTACGAAAATATGCAATATTTTTAAGTTTTATTTATTTTAGACTTATCATAACTCATTCATTAGAAAGAAGATGGATTTACATTCTGACGTTAGCTCATACGTATTTCATATCATCATCATTGATTTAAGAGCATGGCTCTTGTCGGTCACCAGCAAATATGCCAACTTTTACTAATGTCCGTGCATTAATTTTAACCCAAATTTGTAACACCTAGCCATATGCTTAGCAGTCACAAACTCTAAAAAGTAAACCCAAATCCCAAATCTCACTTATGTCCGCGCTAAATTGTCAATTCCAAAATAATTTTCCAGATCTCGTAACTCAGTGTCCTAATTTAAAATAAACTTTTTCGCAGTACACAATAAAGTTGCTTTTACATTGAGAGTAAGATATGAGGTAATTTAGAAGGTAATTTTCAGCAGAAATCATTTTTATTTTCCATACCTCGTATCTCACTATGCCTAATTTGAAAGTATACTTTACAGTGTACATAATAAGGTTGCTTTTACATTGATATGTTAGTAAGATAAAAGGTTTTAAAGGTAATTTGTGAGCGAAATTGTACTGTCCTTGTTTAATTAGATTAGTGACAGCCCAGTTAAAACGACAATGGAATGGCGAAATGGGATTTAGGCGACGTTCGGATTTGATTTGATTTTTATGACAACTCGCATGTGAAACCAACTCGCATGTCCACAGGCTACGGTAGCCGATTACGATCGGACGGATTGTATGCTTGTATGTTACCATGCTTGCTTTTGTTTTTTTTATACTACGTCGGTGGGAAACAAGCATACGGCCCGCCTGATGTTAAGCAGTCTCCATAGCCTATGTATGTAGCCTATGTAGCCTATGTATGTATGTATGTGCTATGTATGTTGTATGTATGTATGTATGTATGTGTATATTGTGTTATTCCTTCCAAAATATTTATAACACATCTATAACACCCTCTCTGTGAGATTGCTCTAATACTTATGACAGGAAACATTTTGTTCATCGTCTTATTTATTAAGAGCTTTTGCCCGCGACTTCGTCTGCGTGGACTTAGTAACCGCAGCTAGAGTAAGAATAGCGCCTGGAAAAATTTTCATAGCAATCTAAATTTGAGCATATTATGCACACAAATTAGCAGGCACTTCGTTAATTATCTCAATTCCACCCCGCTTTTTACTTTCTTAAGGGATGATTTTCGGGATAAAAACTATCCTATGTCCTTCTCAGGGACTCATCCTATCACTATGCCGAATTTCAGCGAAATCGGTTCAGCGGTTTAAGCGTGAAGAGGGAACACACAGACAGACAGACAGACAGACTTTCGCATTTATAATATTAGTATGGATGAGTATATATACAATACACTAGCTTGTTTTCCTACGACTACGTCTGTGTGGGATAATGATGATGATGATAAAAACTATCATATGTCGAGGAAAGCCTTGGGCTTCATATTATCTCCATATGAACATTCGTATTTTAAATCGGTTCAGCGGTGTAAGCGTAAAAAGGTAACAGACATACAGTTACTTTCGCTTATTACACTCTGTTATATGGTAAATAGGTATCTAATTTATTGGTGAGTATTACATAAAAAGTTAGGTATATAATACATAACATTCTGTATAATTATGTATAATTATAACCGTAAAGAGATTCACCAAAATGCAAATGTTATCATTTATTCCCGCGGGTAACCGACGCTCGTATGTAAATTGATGGTATTTTTAAATAGTTGTCCAGGGAGTTGTGACTGGATCAAACATATAGGTAAGGTACTTGATTTATTCCACGGTAAGATAATTAAATTAAAAATTAAATTAAATTAAATTGTCATTTATTTCAGGCCTAATACACCCATATGTGTTAGTAACTTACATAGCTAATAAAAATAATGTTAATACAATTACAAAACAAATTAACATGCAAATTAACTAATGACTAGGAGCTAACTTAGGGCTAGGACACACCGGATGAGCCTTATAAATCTAACATATCACCACAAATTATCATCATTTTTGACTAGACTAATGTATGTAGGTACCTAATGATCTCATTTGCAAGAGATCATCTTGTTTTAAAGCGTTTTGGAATGAGGGGATTTCCCACATTAAAGGTTGAGCTCGATACGCTCGTCCGCTAATATTTAGCGGACGAGCGCATCGAGGTATAAATTAAAAAATATACCTAGTTTGTATGGAATGGGTGGACCAACCGTATTCAAACGTTGGGTGATTATAAAATAATATATAATAAATATACTACCTATAGAGATAAGGTCAGCCAGGGCGATTGGGAGTCGGCAATTTGCGACTTTGGGGAAAATGCAAATACTCTAAAAATACATGACGGAGTCTAGACCTAGACCCACCTATAACTGGAAGGAACTCTCTTTTATGAATGGCGAAAGTATGCCATGAATACAAGCAATACAAGACTCACTTCCTCTATTTTTAGTGTAGTTGTATATATGTGGTATTTTCTATAAAAGGGACCTTATTGGGATGGCGCTTACGCCATTATAAACGATGCTCCGATATAAATACACGCGCGACGCTTTGCGGCGTAAGCGCCATCGACAATAAGGTCCCTTTTCATAGAAAATGCCCCCAGTAAAAAAATATTGCAAAAAATTCACTGCAACGTATTTTCTAACGTACATATATTTATAGGGAAATCCCTCAGCGCGTCTGTCCGTGACAACTGTCAGTTGACTCACGAGAGAAGAGATGAGTTATGATTTCCATTGTTTTGGGGCCTCAAAACTTCAACTGCCAAGTACCCATTTTGGTATTTATGAACTTTTTACTCGACTGCCGAGGGAGGGTTAAGTTTTAGATACAGTGTATATATGTATGATGGATTACAAGGAGCTTTTAGATTCGCCTCAGTTGTGGGAGTGTAACACTTATTTATTACTTATTAAATTTACATAAAACAATCTATATTTGTGACTAAGAATGCATCAGTAAAGCAACTTATCAAGCTTAGTTGTCGTGAAGTAAATAATGTTAACGTTTCATATATGTAACATAAGAGCTATTACCCCCCCGGTCACCCGTTGACCACGAACGCTGTAAAGGATTCGAAACGTCGGGATGTATTATAAATTCAATATACGCGATATAATCCGTTTTCGTAGTTTTATTTCAAGAGCTATTAAGTTATATTATTATTATATACCTACGTATTTACTGCACTCGTCATTTATCCATATCATATATTAACAATTTTAAGGTTCGCTAACGTAATTTTAGTCAATGTTTAGTCACCACAAAAGGAGTCCAGGTCATCTCACCATCTCCTTTTTGGCTTGCCTCTGCCTCGGCTAATAATAGTATTTTATACAATCGTGATATAATAGAGAGCTTTCCAATCTCGTACCTTACTTAAGCAACTCAGCAAATTTAATTTATAGTAATACGTCTTAGCCTCCATATTAATTATTATTTTTAACTTATTTATATTTCAATTTTTATAAGTCAATGATTTTACAATGAATTTTATTTTTTAACAACATTAAGTTTTTATTTTAATGATTTTATAAATGTCATCAACGTCCAAATATACGCCCGAGTTCGCCAGCCTATAACCTACCAATACACTCTTCAGAGCAAACCTATGAAGCGTACCAATGAAATTAAAGACCTTGGTGTCACTTTTGATTCCCAACTAACATTTAATCCACACATAGCCAACGTTAGTAAAGAGGCTAGAAGATGTCTGGGATTCATAATTCGGCAAGCTAAATCATTTACCAATCAGCACGCCATTACCATCTTGTATAACGCTTACGTGCGTAGCAAGCTGGAGACGAATGCCATCATCTGGAGCCCCCATGAGCAACAATACGTGCTTCTATTGGAAAGAGTGCAAAAATCGTTTGTGCGATTCCTATACAAGAAAATATACGGCGCATACCCTTTCCTATATCCAACGCTCTTCATATATGGTATGGTAAACTATACATCCCTTGAAGCCCGAAGAAACATATACTTAATTAAATATTTTTTCCATCTAATTCGCGGTCAATTAACAAACTCCCAGCTGTTAGCACAAATACCGTTACGCGTTCCCCGTTTATCAACTAAACAACTGCGTACTCGCCGCCGCGATCTCTTCTCCATTCCTCCAGCGCGCACGCGCGCGCTCGCCTCCTCTCCACTGCACCACGCGTTAAAATTGATGAATGACATACTGGACAGCGACAAGCAGCTTGACATTTTCTTTTCCCCGGAGACTAAATTTTTAAGTGCAACATCTCGTTACTTGGAAAGTATTGTAACCCCTAGCTCTATTGTAGAATCTGTGACATAATTGTTGTAAACGTTTGTAATTAAGTTTAGATTATATTATGTTATGTTGTATCTTTTATTTGTTAATGTGAATTTAATTTATACTGTGAAAATAATAATGATTTGTTGAAATTTCGTTTGGATTAAATTGTACTGTAATATTTGTTACAATAAAAAAATAGTTAATAATGTGACATGTGACATACATAATGATGATAATTTAGTATAATTTCATAATGACATAATAATATAATATAAGTATGTACCTATTTAATGATATAATTCGTAATGAAACATTTGATAGAATTGTATAATAACAGAAAGATGAATATGTAGAATTATATTAGTGTATAATCACATGAAATAATTACTAACAACACTATTAGCACGTAAGGTTTATCTGTAAGTGCTGATATGTATAATAATAAACAAATAAACAAATAAACAAATATTCCTTATAAATTGCTGTTCTGTTTTAATTTAATTTATTTAGTTTTAATTATGATTTTTTACATTGTGATGTGTGGACCTATGTTGTCTTTTAAATAAACGGATTTATTTATTTATATATATCCCTATAGCAGTAAACTAACTGAGCGACCTAACTAAAATAGTACAATTAAAACCTTTTTTAAATACACATATAATGTTATAGGTACTTATATAACCCAGAAACCTAAACAAATAGCACCCCGAGGTCACGTATTAATATACGTTTAACCCCACACGGCACTAAAGCTAAACGACATATTTCTACACCAAAATAACGGCGCTTGCGCCTGTTTGATTTTTTAGCTAAGAAACCTCGCCTTAGGCTTTTACGTGCCTCTCATATGTACTATCCTTAAATCCTTCAACTGTAAACGTGTGTTAATTTCGAGCCTTATAACAACGCAATATGGTGTAAATTTGTATAATGTTGGAATGTGATGGTACCTTGTCGTAATAACCTCACGTAGATGCCGTCAAATAAGATAATCGGGTCGTGAAAACGAAAGGGTCCTTCCTGGTTGTGTATCTGTTATTGTATTTAGATTTTTCACAGATTCCTGAAATAGGTTCGTTTGTACTGAACGTTTTTTTTATTTATGATATAACTGGAATAAACTGTCACCCGAGGTATTTTCGGACAGATACAACCTTCAAGAAAAGAACGTACTCCCATCTTAAATCCGGCAACGCGCTTGCAACTTGCTTGCTCTGGTGTTGCAGTTGTCCATTAACGACAGTAATCGCTTACCATCAGCCGATTCGTCTGTTCTTTTGCCTCCTATATCATATAAAGGTCACAAATCATGTGCCGGTCGGCATGACCATAACAGTCATATGACGCACGTGTCAACAAGTATGTAAGAATGTATGAATATGACTCACCAGTTTGTATGGTGAGTCATACACGCAGAGGTGTTACCTGTACTGTACCCGTTTATTTCCGGATTGTATAAATACTTGGATTGCACATTTATGCATTGATTTTGATTGACATTATAACGATGTAACTGTTTTTAAGTACACACATATAGGAATGGTAATTTTCTGACGCGATAAAAAACCTTATTTGGGCGAAGTAATATCGCCGGTTTTGCTAGATGAAATGCGATTATGTTATATTGATTTTTTTTAGTTTTTAGTTAGGTTATAAAGATATCCAACCACATATTGAAAACACAGGTGAGCAGCCCCCTTTCTTACCTGTTTTTTAGGGTTCCGTACCCAAAGGGTAAAAACGGGACCCTATTACTAAAACTCCGCTGTCCGTCCGTCCGTCTGTCCGTCTGTCTGTCTGTCACCAGGCTGTATCTCATGAACCGTGATAGCTAGACAGTTGAAATTTTCACAGACGATGTATTTCTGTTGCCGCTATACAACAAATACTAAAAACAGAATAATATAAAATATTTAAATGGTTTATACAACAAACGTGATTTTTTTGCTGTTTTTTCCGTAATGGTACAGAACCCTTCATGCGCGAGTCCGACTCGCACTTGGCCGGTTTTTTTTAGTGTGTGTTTGGATATGTAACGCAATGTTGTAGATTACATATTTTGCCTCTTAACACAGGTATTTTCTTACTTAAAAAGAGGCACCAACACTTACCTGTATAAGTAATTCTTAAACGAAATAAACAATTTTTCATTTTCATTTTTCATTTTCACATATTGAATATTTACACATTTTAATCAAGAGCATACTTACCATGAAAAATTTAAACTACACTATGTATATGTATTTGCAAGGGCAGAATAGAATAGAATAGAATAGAATAGAATAGAATTTCTTTATTTGCCAGAATACGTGTATAAGATGACAACAGAAAAGGTTTACATGTATCAGTATTCAGTCGAGGACACGACATGCAAATAATTAACATAAAATAAAAGTACAATATAGAAAATATTACGACAGAAATGAAAACAGTGGGTAATTTTTCCTGTAAAAAAAAAACTAATAATAAGTTGGTAACAATTTGAATATTAAATAATAAAATGTCCATGAATAAATAAAACTATAATCGATAAGTTAAAATTTTTATATAAAAAGTTACAAAATGGCAGGAATCTGTAATAGGTTAAAGTTGGCTCTATAGAAGAAACTCACGTAAACTTCTATTTATTTACTCGGCATACCTACTTACCAAGGCAGTAGTACCTATAAAATAGATAGTGATATAGCCAAAGTATCTGAGGAACTAAATTTTAAAGAGGAATATATTTTCAGATGAATTCAGATAAAATGTAAAAACCTGCATATCTTCCGTCGCAAATTTTGCGCGGCGCACCATATCTTTTGTTTTTTTTTAATATCCTAGCTTTACGCCCCCTCTTAACTATCGGTAGATTTAATGCTTCCATATTTATAACTTAAAAGGATAAATTATTAATAAAATAAATAAAATAAAATAAAATAAAATAAAATAGCCATTTATTTCGACCACAAATTAAAAAAAAAATTACATTTCTTGTCAAGTTTTAGGAAAAGAAAAACAAAATATGTCAAATTCTTAATTTAAACATAATAATAATAAAGTTCTTTGTCGTATATGTTATTTGGTATTTTTATTGACATCGGTCGACTTGCCTCCCGGCATCGGCGGCTTAGGGGACTAAGACCTTCCATTCCTCTCTGTTGCTTGCTCTTCTTGTCCATGTTGGTCCAGCGATAGCTCTTATGTCATCTTCCCATCTGCGGTAAGGCCTGCCTCTTTTCCGTTTCCCATCTTTGGGGAACCAAGTTGTAACAATTTTTGACCATTTCTGTCCTGGTTCTCTCAGCATGTGCCCAGTCCATTTCCATTTAAATTATTAATAATATCTCCATATGACCGAGTTACAAGTTATAAGTCTACAATCAACTTATCTGTCGTGTCACCGACCCGCCGATGAAAAAATGTTAATAAAAAACCATACAATAGCACTAACTAATGTGACAATATGTAGTCCTTAATGTAAGAACATAAGGTCCATTATTAATTATTAAAAACACTTCAGTACGTTTTTGTGAAGTCACAAAGTGTGGGTGTGACCGTTAGAAATGTTGTCAGGGCCCCATAGAATATGAAATTGTTCACCATGAAATACATGCAAGAGAAAACGGTTTAAATCTTACGGTTAATTAAATTCAAAGCTCGGTTTATTTCTTTTAAGAGTATATAATATTGTATTGTATTTATTCATTTAATTCAAGCAACAACATGTCTCATAAAAGCTTTGAAACATAAAAAATCAATTAAAATTAAAATACTATACTATACTGTGCAAGGATGATTAAAAAGATAAGATAAGATAAAATATATTTATGCGTGATGATCACAATACATGTACGAACATGTACATACAACAACAGCAAGAAAAGAAGAACTCATTGTTATCATTGGAACGGATTGTTAATGGGTTTTGAAATTAACTTTTTTACTAAGTAGAGACATCACCTTGCTACATGCTGCAAATACTAGTAATACATAGAAAACATCCATTAACTCTGGAACAAATTTCGTATATGATTATTATGAACACAAAAACAAATGCTCTTACCGGGATTTGAACCCAGCGTCGATTTTTGCCCTGTTGCGACTTTTCAAGCTAAATATTATAGGTGCCGAGATATAAGCCACCGCGCCGTCACATTTGTTTTTTGATCGGGTTTTTAAAGACGTTTTACTCAGTTTTCACGTCAAAAAAACATTGTTAAAGATTGTGTGGTGTACGGAACCCTTGGAACGCGAGTCCCACTCGCACTTGAGCTGTAGCTGTCACGTAAAATGACAGTAGCCAGTTTTTAGAAGTTTGGCACATTCATTTATTTAGAAATGAAACATTTGTGTGATACTGATACGGGTAAAACATATTTTGTCAATTATTTTTTATATAAGCCCAACCAAAAGAGAATGGTTGACTGGTAGAGAATGCCTTAAGGCATTAAGTCCGCCTTTTGTACAATTTTATATCGTGCAATAAAGTTTAAATAAAATAAAATAAATAATAATAAAAGAGACTAAAGGATGACTCACGTTAGACAGGGCCGTGTCCGGGCCGGAGCTTCCGGCGCTTCGTTTTCTATGGAAATTGGAAAGCATCACATGATCACCTGTCATGTCATAGAAAAGTAAGCGCCGGAATCTCCGGCCCGGACATGGCCCGGTCTAACCTGAGTCATCCTTTAAAGGAACTGTCATACGACGTAATAGGTGTAGAAAATTCTAAATAAGTTATCAGATACTGCGCATTGTCAGTAAACTATATAAAACCTATTTTATCCGCCGTTTCGTTGTGACGCTAAACTTATCTACAAGTAACAAGCAAAACGTGCTAGAAATCTGTATGAGATCACGTCAGTGCTAATCTTGTGAGATGTGATCTCGATAACTAGAACAATTACATATATTATAGTAGAATATTTATTCTCAACATTAGTACTAAACAATGTTTAAACCAAAAGGTTCATAAGTTTTTTTTTCAACACACTTGCTCAAAACGACGTTTTTATTCCACGGATTTTGGCTCATAATCCTAGATATGAAACACGCGTGCTCTTTCAGGGTATTATTCCACTCGTGTTTTTTCATTATATTATTCGACTGAGTTAAGAAGGTAACTGATTGCTAATAATATGCATGGAAAGGGAGCCTTCTTTAATTGGTCAGACTTGCGGGCACCGGCGCGTTCCTCGCGCCTGCGCAGTGCGCGGCCGGGGCGAGGGCCGGCCGGCAGTATGACAGATGCAACACACAATACTAACTGTTTTAACTATTAAAATTTGGTTAATATGAGTTTCTTTTTTTTCTCGCAAGTGTGTTGAAAAACGTCGTATGAAACGCGTGTGCATTGGTCATTACACACATCGGCTTTCTTATTGCGCGCTCGGTTACAGCTCGAGCGCACAATATCACCTCGTGTGTAATGACCAACTTAGCACACTTGTATCATAATGTACTATTTTTACCTTGACGTGAGGTAAGAAATGAAGCGTGTCTGAAATTAAGGTAGACAAGACATTAGCAAGATATGACTCATAATTTTATTATCTTAATCTGACACGCTCGAGTAACTATAGGGTGGGCTAATGATAAATGCATTTTAACGAAAGACGTATACGAAAAGAAAATTTATCACTGGCCCACCCTATACCAAAGTTCCTTCCCTACAATGGTAGTATTATTTTTTTCGTTTTGTACTTACTTGCCCGTCCCGCTTGAATATTTGTCCGTCCATCATGTCTTTAATCTACCTAGATTAACTTAAAAACTTTTTATTCATGGTATCTGCTGTTGCTGTCCTTTTCACACACGTGTAAGACAGAGATAGCTGCTGGCTTTGTTTCAGAATTGAAGTAGGTTCTGTTTTTGCTGATGTCCATAAATATATGTTTTTCTGAAAAAAAAAAACAAGTTAAACTTATACATGGAGGAATGATCGTTAAGAAAAACTGCAACACAATGCAGGGCAAAGTATTGACAATATTGTAATGGTCGGCAACGCGTATGTATAGGTAATACCTCTGGAGTTGCAGGCGTCCATAGGCCACGGTGGATGCTTACTATTAGGCGGGCCTTGTGCTTGTTTGCCACCAGCGTGGTAATATAAAATCGCGCAGAATAAAGCGAACTGTAATGCAAAAAAAAATCGATTAGAACTAACTTAATTTCATCCAAGCGTACAAGAGGTTATTTTTGTATACAATTTCTACAGAAATTAACCTGTTTTCATTACATATGCGATACAAGTGAAGTTGTGTATTCATTGAAAATGTTAAAGACGATTAAATACCTATTCGTTGGCCAATCAGTGATTAAATAAAATAAGAGAAACACCGTTGAAACTACGAACATTAAGAAAAACAAGTGACAGAGCAAACCCAACAAACGGACAGAAATACGATGCAATGTTCATTTGATGCCATTGCACATTGGTGCAGTAAAATGAAACGCATGAAAACGTTGCATTTTTGAAACGAGAAACGAAAATGGCGGCATTTCAATGAACATTACTCTTGTGCTTCATTCGTTTAATCAGAGATGAGTGAAATATTAAAACTGACAATGCCTATAGAAAGTCGCATTAAAGATAGATAAATTGATAATAGAATGCTCCTTATTAGCACACCTCGGAAAAAAACCGGCCAAGTGCAAGTCGGACTCCCGCACGAAGGGTCCGTACCATTATGCAAAAAAAAACAGCTAAAAAATCATGTTTATTATATGGGAGCCCCACTTAAATATTTATGATATTAAGTTTTTAGTATTTGTTGTTATAGCGGCAACAGAAATACATTATCTGTGAAAATTTCAACAGTCTAGCTATCACGGTTTATGAGATAACATAAATATTTAAGTACTCCCATACAACAAACGTGATTTTATTGCCGTCTTTTGCGCAATGGTACGGAACACTTCATGCGCGAGCCCGACTCGCACTTGGCCGGTTTTCTTTTTGAAGAACTCCATAATGTAGCCCCTCGAGAAACCTCTGAAAAATCAAAATAAAATCTCTACAAAATCTAACTTTGTATGGAGTACCAGTCCTTATCAACTACCTGTCTCCGGTTCAACAACCAATCAGTTGCCACAAAAACGAGGCAAATCGAAACAATCTTCCGTCCTCGTTACTCGTGTTAACGAATGAAAAGGCGAAAAAATGATTTTCAAATTTCGAATGTAGATAATAGATTGAGTTTTAAGTTTGTACTGGGATTGCTTTGTCGGGATTTTGCACACTGATTTACATATCAGAATATACATGATAAATTAATTTAAAGTTTTAACCTTTGTTCCCGTACCCTAAAGTGGGGTGAGTAGGGATAAAACAGACATTCAAACCATGTTCAAACCTCAACAAAAATATATATGTGGCACTGTAGTTTTTATACATAAAAAATAGTCCGGCCGTGTGAATTTCAGTTTTTTTATGATTATCCGTCGTATATTTATCAGTACGGTTTTTACTCACTATTATTTTTAGTCGCTTTTGGCGACATGTTTCGGATTCTTTGGGAATCCATCCTCAGGCACGAGTGTCCGCGGCGGTTGTTCGTCGTGCACTGCCCGCCACACAACATGTCGCCAAAAGCGACTAAAAATAATAGTGAGTAAAAACCGTACTGATAAATATTTTGAAATATGTCTCACGATAGTTTAAGTGCGATTATCCGTCGTTTAATTTCATAATTTTGATAATAAGCACAAAATAGTGCGAAATCCCACCTCACCCCATAGTTTGGGTTATAGAGATAGCAATAGGATAGCTATATATTATAGTCATGCCTAGCGCTATGCCGTCTTTAATGTAACATACAAGCACAAATGTTGTATCTCACTGAATTAATTTACTTTATATATATTAATACAGCCCAGAGGCGTATTTACATATTTGGCGCCCCGGGCCATTGGGCCTCTGCCGCCCCCCATGACTCATGAAATAAGCACAAAAGCATAATTTTTTTCTCAGTGCCTTTCTGCAGAACTTGGAATCGAACCTATAGCCAATTGTGAGCGAGGCCGACGGCCGAGCTTTGCATAAGGCCGGAGACCCGTAGCGTCCGATAGCGGTGTGCTGCGCCGTGAGGCTGAAAGCCGAACTGCAGAAGAACAGAGCTTAAAGCGCTGGTCATGTCTAAGGGATCCTGGAAGTTTTCTGCGGACCCAAGAGACTTAAAGGGTGAGCTTCAGTGGAGCTGAGCTGGGACAAAAACCTATGGCCGAGCTCTAAGACGAGCTCTGCATAGTGCTAAAGTCCCGGATCGTCCAATAGCGGCGCTCTTCCGCGCAAAGCCAAAGGTCGAGGTGGGAAAAATCAATATTTGGGATTGGAACAATGACCACGTTAAAGTGACACTAAAGGCCGAGCTCCGCATAAAGAGCGTCCATGCAAGGTCGAAGACCGAGCTGGAGATGGAGGAGAGCAGAGCTATTGGCTTGGAACTTGGAACCAATGTGATCTCGGCTCTCCTGCTACTCGACCTTTGGCGTTCGCTCAAATTAAAACGAAGGCGCGACTTGCTGGAAATTCAGGAATGCTTCGGGTCTTCTGGAAAGCGCGACTTCGGGTTTTCAGGGCTCGCAACCTGACCTTTTAGTCCGCCATAATTTTTATGAAGGTCTTTGTTTTACGGCCATGTCGCAATTCTTAACCGATTCTCGTGAAATTTTGTGACCAGATTCTATGATTAAATAAGTTTTTTTGTCGTGGCATAAAGGACTTAAAAGCGCCAAAAGCGTCTATCTATATGGCGCTTAAGACCATTGTGAGTTCACTGTGATAACGACTCAACGAACTAAGTATTTTTCACTTTTACGTTTTCTAAGCCTAACGCGAGGTCTACAGCTCACAGAGCCACTAGTAATAACATTGTAAATTGGGTTGTACCTATAATAGCGGCTCTGCCTTACGTGGTGCGCTCCCTTCGGCATCCTTTTAGGGTCTTTAGTTCAATACCCTGCTTGCGGTCCGTCTGTATGTTTTTTAACTATACACCTATGTTTCCCTTCGTGCTCTGCTGTTCAGTATCTCGGTCTCCTGCCTTGCGGTTCAACTTTGAAACAACTAAACATGTCGTGTCGTGTCCGAACTCTAATTTTATTCAATACCACTAGGTGTTATAAGTTCTATCTTTCAATATGATTTTTGCGTATATTGATCAGTGTTTTGCTGAGTAATGAACCACTAAATGAATGATGCGAAATTTAGTACCCACTAAAAAAAGCGCTTTATTTTTTGTGCTAGGCTCCGACTGACCCGTTCGCCAACTCCCTGGTCGCCTCTGAATTCTATACTCAATAATTATAGTGTTCAAAGTGTACGGTTTACGGTTGACGTCGGCGTCAGCATCTGGACGCCGCGCCGTGCGCCACAGAGGTACGGACGTCGTACACGATGCCTTTATTTACCGTAGGAAGTATAGCGACTGCTGACGCAATGGCCGGCGTCTAGACGTCGCTCACGGCGTTAATGCCGACGTCAATCATGCAGCGTTAGGCCCTGGTCTGCAACAAACGCCGTAGGTCGCCAGACCCCGCCGTGCGCCGCGTCTGGCGTGTGAGAGAGACCACTATAGTGCATTTCCATAGTAAGCATTCGTACGTCGCGTACAGCGTCACGCCGGACGCGACCTACGGCGTTTGTTGCAGACCAGGGCCAAAAAGCATTAACGGAAGCCCGCGGCCTTAGGGCGATGTGAAGAGCGACGTCATAGGGCGACATCATGAGAACTCGTCGACAATCCGACGTGGGTAAAGAATTAAGGTAGAAGGCAAAGGGGCGCAAACGCGCTGTAAAAAATTTGATGTGACTACTGGCAATAGACAACGAATAGTTACTTACTTTAAATTAAATTATGTCTAGTACCAGTAACACCACAAACATTTTTTTATTGGGGCGCCACTGAGGCACCCGAAACTGAAAGCCAGCGGCCGCCCCCCGCAGCCTGCCGCCCCGGGCCATGGCCCCCTTGGCCCTAGGGTAAATACGCCCCTGATACAGCCGGCAACTTGAACATGTCATCCTCGCTTAAAAGTCTTTGCTTACGGTGGCGTCGTTGATCGGGTCGCCACTTTCCCGAATGAAGGTTGAGGGAGACGATGGCTGAGATACGCGTCATACTCGTGAACGGGTGCTGTTTGTGGAGACCGGTCTGTTTAAGTTTACACGGGCTTCATTTTAACTATGTAACTTTACTTTTGAGTGGCATTAACGTGAGGCTTCATTCGGTTCTTGTCTGTTTGTCTGATTTAATATTTTGTCTTTTTATTAATAATTATAAAACAATTCAAGTCTCGGAGACCCTTTACATCTCTGGATAATTAGATGATCTTTTTTATTATTATATACATTTTATCTCTGACACCTAGAGACTTTTACATCTCTAAACAATTTTAGTACTTCTGTTATTTGTATAGTTTTTATTAGTTTTTTTTTCTTGTGTAATTTGACATTTATATTTATGTAATTGTTTTTTGTAATTTTGGGTTAATTTTATTGTTTGTAAAAATTGACATGTAAAAGTGCCCCTGTGGCCTATTTGCTGAATAAATGTTTGATGATTATTATTTACAATGACGGGACTTGATCGCGTAAAATAAGTATTAAACCCACCTCCGAGACCACGGGGACAACGCCGTCCTCGAAACGTCGGAGGTGGGTTTAATACTTATTTTACGCGATTAAGTCCCGTCATTGTAAATAATAATGAGTAAAAATCGTGAAAGTTTAAATAAATGTTTGATGTTTGAGAGATAGCAATGGGAAAATTTATGGTGTAAAACTTTCGGATTGTGAATTACGGATAAGCTTGTCTTGATCCGCTGTCTGTCCCACTGTCTGCTCATCCCTATCGCCCCTCTTTTGCACCATCGGTCCGCACCACCCTGGTCCTCATATCTCATAGAGTTAGACCAAGATAAGTCTGCAACGATTTTCATAGCACACGCAGTGCAAGTGTTATTTATACGTCGTAATTTCATAGAAGTTTTAAGAAGACGTTTAAAATAACACTTGCACTGCGTGTGCTATTAAAATCACTGCAGGCTTTTCTTGGTTTAACTTTACCAGTCACACCTTTCACTTATAGAGACCCCAGTTTTTTTAATGTTATAATTTGGCTACTCAGTAGTATAATAAAATTACTCTTAGAGCAACCTGAGCCAGAAAATTAAAGTAGTAACTGAAAACATTCGCGTCCCTTCTACCCCCTCAATCCCTTTTCACCCCATTTTACGGTACTTCCAGTTAATTTAAATCTTTACGTAAAAACATGCTCACTTAAATTAAACGAAAAATAGTTCAATTCATTCATGCAACTTTTTCCTGGGATAAATATGTAAATGCGCATATGACAAGTTTGTGCACTCGGTGTGCGACAGTGGACACGCAGCCTAACTAGGTATAACTGGAGCTAATCTATTCAGAAAGCGTTTTACTTCTGTTTAAAATGAAGAGGCCTTCCCAATTTCGGAGAACAAACCTAACCTAACCAATCTAAAGAATTACCTTACGAAAATCCTAAAAAGTTAACGGTTTCAGTTTTAGGACTAATGATAATATGGCAAACAAAACATGACTTAAAGCTTTATGTCAAACAAAGGGACCCCGTAAAGGTGATATTCATATGGCAGCTGCTGCTATGCTCCTTGGAGGTCATGTTTATGTACATGTGAATGTTAATGTTCACGCTCATGTTCAAGTTACTTAATGTTCATTATTTTTACACATGATAGCGACCTGGGGAGCATTTTTACACATGATAGCGACCTGGGGAGAATTTTTACACATGATAGCGACCTGGGGAGCATTTTTACACATGATAGCGACCTGGGTAGAATTTTTACACATGATAGCAACCTGGGAAGCATTTTTACACATGATAGCGACCTGAGAGCATGTTTTATAAGTTTATTTTAAGTTTTATAAGTTTTGTTTAGTTTTACAGATTAGTTAGTTTATGTAATTTTGAAATTTACCTAAATAATTTTAACTTTGTTACAATAAATGAATGGTTTTAATGTTAATGTTCTTGAAATTTTCATATAGTCATAATAGTCATAGTCATAGTCATAATCATAGTATATTATAATAAAGTAACGTAGGATACTGGCCGTATCAAAGTCTGACTGCGGTAGGGTGGGCGCTAGGTAAGGTCAGAACTAAGCTGGTCGGTCAGCAAACGTCAGTAAGCTTTGTGAAGCGAGTAGGACACCCTAACGAGCTGCGGGAGACAGCCGGGACGGTTCGACGGCGCGTAAACGGGTTAAAATGCTGCATACGTTCACTGTCACTTTGCTAGCCTAGCTAGTCGACAATCCTTTGATATAATCCCTGGTAAAAATAAAAAAAACAGCCACCATTTTGAATTCCTTAATTTGTGTTTTGATCATCTTGAATCTCTAAAATATGAATCCATCCATAGTCACAATAAAAATAAAAACGGCTGCCGTCTTGAATGTCTTCAGTTTTAGTGTAATCATGTTAAAATTGATTTCTAAGGATTTGAAAGGCCCTAATATTAATGTGTAGTCAAAATTATAGAGAAAACACTCCATCTTGAATTTCTTCATTTTTGTTGTTTATAATGAAATTTGACAGAAGGACGGACGCTCTAAGAAAGATGCGAGGTCAGAAATTAAGTTGGTCGGTCAGCAAAATTTGCTGACCTGACATTTAATGTCAGGTTTGTGGACACCCTAACGAGCTGCGGGGACAGCCGGACCGGCTCGAGGGCGCGTGAAGTCAAAATGGCAGATATCTAAAGACAAACGATTCATAGCTAATTCAGGCCAGTACAGTCAAGGGCATAAATATATATACATTCCCAAAGTTTCAAAAATATGTGTACGCTCTTACACCTTAGACAATAAAGTCGTGTTCACATATTTTTGTGACATTTGTCTGGATCGATAATTTTGCCTTCGACTGTACCGCGTTTATGAATAACGCATTAGTGTTTCCAAAGGGTAAAAACCGGCCAAGTGCGAGTCGGACTCGCGCACGAAGGTTCCGTACCATTACGAAAAAACAGCAAAAAATCACGTTTGTTGTATGGGAGCCCCATTTAAATATTTATATTATTCTGTTTTTAGTATTTGTTGTTATAGCGGCAACAGAAATACATCATCTGTGAAAATTTCGACTGTCTAGCTATCACGGTTCATGAGATACAGCCTGGTGACAGACAGACGGACAGACGGACGGGCAGACGGACAGCGAGCGGAGACTTAGTAATAGGGTCCCGTTTTTACCCTTTGGGTACGGAACCCTAAAAACGGGACCCTATTACGGGATACTACTAAGACTCCGCTGTGTGTCTGTCTGTCCGTCTGTCAGTTATCAAAAAACAATTATTCTACTAAAGCGCCATTTTAATCCCCCACTAAAGGACTATCCGAAAATTGGAAAAACTGTGAATTTATGCTTTTAATATTCTTTCCGGGCAGAAATTACGGCGGTAGTTATTCTGTCGAGCCCAATTTATGCCCACTGCTGGGAACGAATAAGTGATAGTGTGGAATTGACTGCTTTTTTAGGGGAATACTGAGCTGTTCGAATAAGAGAATATTTAATAATTAAAACCGTTCATTTTTACACCGTTCACATCTTTAAATCAAAATTTCTTGGCTTGTACCGATATACTCTTAGACATGGTCACAGAATAAGTAATAGTATTATCATACAGAACGGCCACGCACCGCCCCGCCCCGACTCGAAACCTCGCCCCGCGACAGCAGATTGACGGCCGTTTGCCGGCCACTCAGTGCTATTTTGAAGCAACTTACTCACACTATGACGTATGACGCGTGTACAGACGTGCCGTTCACACATAGAAACGCAAGTGATTTTTGATGTATAGCGTGTCCGCCCTGTGACATAGTCTTGCGTCAGCAATACAGTCGGCACTTCGGCAGTAATGTCGCGCTGCCGCACTGCTGCAGAAATGCTTACCGACTGCATAACTGTCGGAAACGTCTAATTAAATATAAATGTCATATAATTACCATATTGACGTTTCCTGCAGCTAAGCAGTCGGCAGTATTACTGCAGCAGTATTGCAACGCGACATGACTACTGACTGCACTACTGCCGCGAATGTCAAAATCGATGGTGCTGCTCGAATTTTTGACATTTGCGGCAGCAATATCGCGTCGCATACTGCAGCAGTAATGCTTGTATAGTCAGCATCCGAACGGTACCTTTATTGTTCTTTCAGATTCTGTAGTCGTACACACTATCATTAAATTTTATAGTCGGAATGAATAACTTAGTTCTCTAAGGAGTTCATTGTAGCCGAATGCATGTTTCCTACTATTCAAGTCTTAATTATGAATGAAATAGGAACTAGGAACTAGGAACGACTACCGGTATAACTACTAAGGTCATCAAAACAATAGACAAACAATAATTAATGAATAATATTTAATAGGGAATATTACACGAAACTCTGCGTAGGGGGCGCCACTACCACAAGAGGGTCTATCGCGAAACAAGAAAATCGAAATACTCTTGCAGATTCGAGCGATAAAGAGGCAGATAGCGAAATTTCGGATTCGCGTTTTCCGGTGGGTCCTCTGTAAAACCGCCTTGATGCATCAATGTCATATTTTATTTTCTGAAAATTTGTCAAAAACCTGTTAAAGGCACAGTATGTAAGTTACTCTATGGTTTACTAAACGGGCAAGTGCTGCACTCTGGTGGCAGAACATTGCAGTAATACCCCCTAAATAGTATTCTCTTTGGACTTAGAGTGAACAACATATTTCTAGTTATATATCTACCTACATTAATCAGTAGCAGTAGATAATAAATCAGTGTTGAACTAGCTCGCGTGTATTAATACAATATATAGATTACAGATTGCATATATTATACAATCTGCGATCCATCATAGCCACAAAAAAATATTCCATATACATACTTATTGATATCTTTCGGTTACAAAATCTGTTTTCAGCTAAGCATAATGCCGTTTCAGCGAGGTGTCACGTAACTTTCAGCTGTCCGAGCCGCATATTCCAATCTTCGTGAACGCTAGAGTTAAGGGGCCCACTGACTACCAGTCCGCCGGACGATATCGGCCTGTCAGTTGTTCGGAACTGTTCTAGGCCGATATCGTCCGGCGGACTGATAGTCAGTGGGCCCCTTTACAGCTCAATTCGAACGTTCACTGGCATCAGAATGATATTTAAATCATGTTATTTAGTTATCGTGCGTCTCGCTCGCGCCAATACATGTACGAACAAGTACGAGTAAAATGTATGATAAGTGAATGACATCGGGATGTCTTGTGTGAACCAGTTCAAGTTTTGCGTCCATGTCCGCTACTACCATAGACAAAACACTAAGCGCCACTTGCACCATCCCACTAACCCCGGGGTTAACCGGTTAAACCGTTAACCCAGTTTCAAATTGTAATGATAATGGTAACTCCAGGTTCAACCAGTCAACCCCGAGTTAGTGAATGGTGCAAGTAGCCCTAAGAAAAAAAAAACAGACAAATGCGAGTCGGACTTGCCCACCGAGGGTTCCGTACTTTTTAGTATTTGTTTTTATAGCGGCAACAGAAATACATCATCTGTGAAAATTTCAACTGTCACTATCACGATTGATGAGATAGCCTGGTGACAGACAGACGGACATAGGAGTCTCAGTAATAGGGTCCCGTTTTTTACCCTTTGGGTACGGAACCCTAAAAATGATGGGCCTTGTTTGGTGCAGGTACCTTATTCGTGGTCTTCGGGCCATACTGGTTCGCATAAGCGATCAACGATCAAGCCATTGGAATGACAACCGCGGTGCACCCGAAACCAAAATGACCAACTACACCGGACGGTAAGGTGCTACACTTCGGGACAAATAAATGGTGTTTTGGAAAGAAATATTACGCAATAAGGTTAATTATTGTTTTTGAATTTCAGTTCGGCTTCTCTTTTATTTTTTGTGGCACTTTAATCTTATTCTATGTTTTATTGTTATATTATGTAATGTTTGTTTGTGCTTACGAATAAAATCTTATTCAATTCAATTCTATTCTATTCTTTTTCATCTTATCGATTGGCAGTTGCTTATTTTAACGAAATCAAATGCCTTTGGGCCTTGTAGTCCAATAGGGTTGCTAGGCCTTGTTGATTAGTCCAGTTTCCTCGCTGTTTTCCTTAGTCGAAGAGCAATTGGTAAATATATCATAGTAGGTAAGTAGGTAAGTCTAAGTTGGAGCTCGACCTGAGTTCTCCAGTTTAGCCGCACATTTTACCCCTAGGCGACTAAAGTTATTAATGCAAATTTTAGTAATAAATAACTTAAGTATAATTATAATCCAGCCTCTACGTCCTACTGCGGAGTTGGGCTTGAGACCTTTGATTTCCCTCGTGAATATCCAGATAACGTCCTAATATTTCCCCGAAAAGCTAGGGGTACCTAAAAATATCAAATGATATTCAGTACATTTATATTATAAGTTTCAAAAACTGTTACGGGCCAGGATTCGTAACTGCCACCTCCGATTTTACTTATGCCTAAAACACATAAACAATTGAAGTTCATGCATTCAAAATCAACATTATCGCTATCACACAATCACTAACTTCAAGTCATATTAAGGATATAATTTGTAAATCTTATTCGTAACTCGAGTGATAGATGCATTACTCACTGAGAGCAACGCACGGGTTATTAAAGTCACATTGTGTATGACTCAATGTGTGAGCAAATCTTGTAGTTGGCACCTCTTACGGATACGGTTTTGTTTATTTCCTAATTTACGAATGTTGCCGCTATTTTTCAGATAGTGGAGGTGGTATGTTATCTCTTAACGTTACTTTTCTTCTTCCTCGGTTCCTCATGGCTGAGGGTCACGACCACATGAGGTCGTTATTTTGTGCACCAAGGCTGTCCATTCTGCACGATTTTCTTCCTTCTTGATAATAGATCGCCTTCGCCTCTGTAGATCCCTGACAGGCCTTCTTTACAGTGTCTAACCAGCGGGTTGGTGGATGTCCACTATCCCGTCCTCTATCCACCATGCCAACCATAATGCGCTTTTCAAGGTAGTCCGGCTCCCGTCTGGCCACGTGTCCAAAGTAGCTAAGAACCCGCTGAAGGCAAATGGCTGATAAACGGCACTGGATTTTCAATTCCGTCAGGATTGACGCATTAACGTTACTACGACTTTAAAAAAAGACGCTGTAGTTGTATTTTATACAGACGCCTCAGAATATAATAATTTAGTTTTTGCTTTGGTATGTACTTGAAAATCATTACTTATTGCTTTTTATTAATCTGTTCTTCATGTCGTTAAGGTATTGAAAACAATCTTAACGATATTATGGATTTCCTTTTTGATAATAACTACTTAGAGTGCCTTGCTGCCGTGGTTCCTGTTGCTAACCTGAAACCTTGTGTTATATTTACTTAGAACATGTGCGAATTTTATTATATTAAATAAATATTGAGTCAGAATACGTTAAATAATGTAGAAGTTATAGAAATTACTCTAATTATTTCACTGACCTTGATTGTTAGATGTTCCAACAGTCATTGTAGAATGCTAAATTGAAATGTGAAAGGCTCAGTCAATCTAGAAAATATCTTAACAGTAAATTATCTCCTGATCTAGATCCAATTTGGAATGAGAGAATTCCTGTCTGAGTATTTTCAATTTCAGTGAGAATATGAAGCATTCTAACTATTCGATCATTTGATAAAATTAGTAAAATATTTGGCTTGGCTACATTTTGGAAATTGCTCAAAATCTTAAGCGATGTTCCTGGCCTATATAAAATATACTGTCTTTATCATTATCATTTAATTTTCGATGAAAACTATACCAATTTGTCGAAACTACATACACGAGAAATTTAGAGTTTAAGGATTTTTATAAAACCTATAGGATGATTTTAGGAGACTGGGCTATTTGAAAACATTACAAATTGATCTCATCTGAGTACACACAGTTTAATTTATAGAAGCCATAAGATTCGAGTAGATTTCTAGTTAGAGCCTTATGTTATTCAATCATTCGACCAACTCTACCCTTTTAGATGAGGTTGAACCCATCTACCTATGAAAGGTGAGTCAACTGAGCGAATATTTGAACAAGTATTACACGAACGTTAATTTATGAGACACCGGATGCCTTGTGGACATTTTGAAGTAGTACCTAATAAGAATTCGACAATTTTTATTACTCGTAGTTGACGATGTATCACCGTTTAACCTTTTTTGGTTACATAGTTACTCGATGACCACTCCTTGTGTACTCGTGCTACTACAACCTAGTACTGAAACTACTTATCAGACAAACACGAAATTAATTTCTATTCAAAGGCCAATTGAGTTTTTGTGTCAAATTGAATAAAAAAGAGAAACGAAGATACTGAAACACAGAAGTAAGTCAGAAAAATGTCAGATATAAGTCGCAGCGGGTGTGAAGAATTCTTGGAGCGGGAAAAATTTAGCATTGGATGTAGTGAACGATCGACAGACGTTAGATTGATTGATAGATAGATTTATTTATTTCAGGATAAAAATTACACTATAAATTTGCATCAATGTCAAAATTATGCTTATCTTCTTATTATAATCGTCAAAATGTATTGAAATGTAGCATTAAACTTGACGACTTATAATAACGTAAATTAAAAAAAAAAACCTTTTTTCGAGTTCCGTATCCAAAGGCTATAAACGGGACCCTATTAGTAAGACTCCACTGTCCGTCTGTCTGTCACCAAGCAGTATCTCATGAACCGTGATAGCTAGACAGTTGAAATTTTCACAGATGATGTATCTATGTTACCACTACAACAAACAAATACTAAAAACAGAATAAAATAAATATTTAAGTGGGGCTCCCATACAACAAACGTGATTTTTTTGCCGTTTTTGCGTAATTGTACGGAACCCTTCGTGCGCGAGTCCGACTCGTACTTGGCCGGTTCTATTCCACTGTCTGTACTTACAGTTTTTCGTGTCCCCGCGTGTAACTCGCACGAACGAAGCGCAGAAATTGCAGATTATAGCTGATTTATTACCGGACTAAATTCACTACGGACTATATCTAGATTATCTAGATAGGAAAATTATCCACGTATGCATGTTTATTTTAAATAAGTACATTTGTGGTGTTGGGGAGGCTGGGGAGACTTGATCCTAGGGAAGACTTACCGGTCAATTCGAACAACGTGATAATTACTAGATACAAGAACAATACGAGATCTAATAGATACGTTATAGTTTAGTTCTCAACTAGTTATCTTTTGCAGTTCGATTCGAGAAACCAATTGTCATTCCACGATACAATTATTGTGACGTTTTGGGATATCCATTAGATATCCATCGTATGTCTAAGTAATATCTTAAGCAAATCTTAAAGAGATCGTTCAAGAGGACATTCGGAATCGCGGAAATGTCAGATTTGACATGACTTTCTTTTCATATCTAGTGGATATCTAGTTGATATCTAGATCATTGTTCGAATTGGCCCGTCAGTCACCTTAATTATAAAACCATAGTTATTTGCCAATAAAAGAAAAATAATAACACTGACTG
This sequence comes from Cydia strobilella, assembly GCF_947568885.1. Classification (NCBI taxonomy): domain Eukaryota; kingdom Metazoa; phylum Arthropoda; class Insecta; order Lepidoptera; family Tortricidae; genus Cydia; species Cydia strobilella. Next base: position 10,793,043 of record NC_086063.1, on the reverse strand, counting down.
TACCTACATTGCCAGAACGTGGTTCACGTATTTGTGTATTTGTCCACCTCCAAGTAGAAATGATAACCGTCAATCGTCATCGGTATAAATATCTTAAACAGGTTTGTTAGCGTCTATGGCACCAAATCATAGCGAATGACATCATAAGTTATAGAATTAACGAATTCGAATTACATTATATTATTCGTCAGTTAAAGGCAAACATCAAACTTTTATTCAGCAAATAGGCCACAGGGACACTTTTACATGACAATTTTTACAAGCAATAAAATTAACCAAAAATTACAAAAATTAATTACAAATATGGAATTAATAAAATCGGGATCGGCAGGGTGTTCATCCTCACACCCTAGCACCTAAATGGTCGCGTACTGTGCGGTTTAAGAGGAATTTCCTCCCGCGTACGCTTCGGCTGTGGAATGAGCTCCCTGCCGAGGTTTTCCCGAGGGGCTATAGTAAGGAGTTCTTCAAAAAAGGAGTGTACAGGTTTTTAAAGGATCGGCAACGCGCGTGTAATATCTCCGGTGTTGCAGGCGTCCATAGGCTACGGTAACTGCTTACCATCAGGCGGGCCGTATGCTTGATTGCCACCGACGTGGTATAAAAAAAATGTATATACTTCTCAAAAGTTCGCGAGTTAGTTATAAGAAGCTTTTATTTCAGGGTAAATCAATTTTTAGAACACATAATTTCGTGTCCCTAGACTCCCTAGCAAAGAAAAATCGATTTTTCAAAAACCATGTTAATTTTTTTCACTTTTTTGTTTACACGGGCATTATTAGATCCATAAGTATTAATTTAACACATTAAATAATATTGTCTTCTGTTACCGCGATAGTTACTCATGAAATAAAACTATGAAAACGGATTATATCGCGTATATTGAATTTTTTTTTTATCGCATATATATATTATATCTTTACTTGAAAATAATTGTAGTGTATAACTAGCCCTATGAACCGATTTTGTATGTACAACCAGCCTTAAAGTTTATAGTCTATGATTGTTCATTATTTTTAGTATGTGGGTATTTTTGCACTTTGTAGTTTTTCCTCAGTTACCTGTTGACCACGAACGCTGTAAAGGGTTCGAAACGTCGGGATGTATTATAAATTCAATATACGCGATATAATCCGTTTTCATAGTTTTATTTAACTCATTAAAATTAACAACTTGACCATATAAAAGTTACATTTTGTATGGTAACGCAGCAGAAAAAAGTTTTCTCCCATACAAAAATCAGGGACACACCTTTTTGGTATTTTTCTGCTGCGTTACAGTACAAAATGTAACTTTTATTTGATCAAGTTGTTAATTTTAATGTGTTAATTACTTGTGTATCTAATAATGCCCGTGTAAACAAAAAAGTAAAAAAATCAACATGGTTTTAGAAAAATCTAATTTTCTTTGCAACTTTCTTTGGGAGTCTAAAACACAAAATCAATGTTCTAATAGTTGTTTCACCCTTCAAAGTCAAAAAATGTGATTCTGTATTTTTTTATTACAAATTACCACTTGTACTTTTACTTTCACAATAACTTTTTTAATTTAACTGTTATAACGCTTTCAGACGCCCCTGTGGTATTTTACTAAATAAAATTTTTTTTTTATATTTTAATTGATCTAGACTCAGATTTCAGCGTTTATTTTACACAAACTTTTTTAAAATATGATAATTAAAACATGATTAAAACTTTAAATGCGTGCAAAAAACTAATTGCTAATAAAAAACAAGTAGGTACCTACTTAAAAAAATACTTTGAAATTTTTTACGGAGTAAATATGTCACATGACAAAGGTTTCTTTTTTGGAAGCACTGTTTTGATGATTGCACCTTGATAAAATGAGTGTATAACGAATAGGTAAAGGACGACTCACGCTATATTTTACAAGGTCTTCGTTTTATATGATTGGTCTTGGCCTCCTCCACTATCATCCTCCAGTTGTCGTGATACTTGGCAACCTTTCTCCAGCTGGTATATTTCCTCATCCTCCTAAGATCTTCTTCCACGCAGTCCAGTTTTCTTAGGCTTACTACTAGGTATTTTCTGTTGTGGTGTGTCACGTGATGCATACTTAAATGTAACTTTAAGGACAGATTCACATTACTTTATTTAATGACAACTGTGAAGTAAAGACCTACAATGTTCGCAGTGCACTAACAGACATTAATTGCCTTTGTGCCACAAACTGGTTAAACTCAGAAGAAGAACATGTAGGTGATATACATAGTTGATGCAGGCAATTTAGTATAATATTTACCTATGTAACATTTTATGTCTTTATAATTATAAAAGATGATTTATATAGAGGATTTTCTACATTTCGTACACACCCAAAGGGTAAAAACGGGACCCTATTACTAAGACTCCGCGCTGTCTGTCTGTCTGTCCGTCTGTAATCAGGCTGTATCTCATAAACCGTGATAGCTAGACAGTTGAAATTATCACAGATGATGTATTTAGGTTGCCGTTATAACAACAAATACTAAAAACAGACAGAAATACAACAGACGTAATTTTTTGTCGTTTTTTGCGTAATGGTACGGAACCCTTCGTGCGCGAGTCCGACTCGTACTTGTTATTCTTATTTCATATTTTTTAGAGCGCGGTTTTTTAATTCATTTTGGGATAGCACTTTCGTCATATTATACCTAGTCTGGTTTTAATGCTTTATTAAAAAAACCCTTTTAAAATACAAGTATACATATGTTTAAGCAACGCCAACTTTTCGCTCGCAGTTTTCTATTGTTAACGAAAAAGTAATCTAACTTCTGTCCTTCTCCACACTGCCCGTAGGAATTTAATATCGGAAGCAATCACTGCAAAAATAAAGGACAGACTGTCCGCGGGACACAATAACGACAGAGACTGGAGTAAAGACTTGACAGAGGCAATACCTTAAGGCTGCGTTTCCACCAGTGCGCAGATGTGTTAATAACCAATAGGATCACTTCATTTACCTATATTCTTGCTAAGCTCAGCACTAGTCGGAAATTTTCTATTGGTTACTAGCAAACGCATCCCTCGCTACGCATCCTCGTACATCTCTGGTGGAAACGCAGCCTAAAGACTTGCAATTTTAATGACAATGACAGTGACATGACGTGATGATAATGACAGTGCCTGTCTATTTCAATCGCGTGCTGTTAAAAAGTGAGACTTATTTTATCACGTAGATAAATCTAATATCCATAATACGCCTGCTGAACAGCGTATATTTATTTTTTTATACCACGTCGGTGGCAATCAAGCATACGGCCCGCCTGATGGTAAGCATTTACCGTAGCCTATGGACGCCTGCAACACCGGAGATATTACACGCGCGTTGCCGACCCTTTAAAAACCTGTACACTCCTCTTTTGAAGAACCCCATACTGTAGCCCCTCGGGAAAACCTATATATGTACCTACGCTTTTTTTATGCGCTTATGAAGCATGCCGTACGTTACACTTTTTGCGGTTCTGGGCTCCTACCGCGAAAACCAAAAATCGCAAATTGCAGGGATCTTTCTCTTTTACTCCAATGAAGGCGTAACTGGAGTGACAGAGCAAGATGGCCGCAATCTACGAACTTCGATTTTCGCGGTTATAGCCCTGAATCGGCAAGATATTAATCGCAGTGCGTTCTAAGCTTTATTAACGTACTAGCTTTTGCCCGCGACTTCGTCTGCGCGGACTTAGTAACAGCAGCTAAAGAAAGTATAGCGCCTGGAAAAATTCTCATAGCAATCTAAATTTGAGCATATTATGCACACACATTAGCAGGCACTTCGTTAATTATCTCAATTCCACCCCGCTTTTTACATTCTTAAGGGATGATTTTTGGGATAAAAACTATCCTATGTCCTTCTCAGGGACTCAACCTATCTCTATGCCAAATTTCATCTAAATCGGTTCAGCGGTTTAAGCGTGAAGAGGGAACACACAGACAGAAAGATAGACAGACAGATAGACAGACTTGCTTGTATCTTTATACGACAAACCTGGCGTCCTTATGGCAAGCGACAATGTGGTACGTTTTGCTTGAAAACGACACATATTTTTGAAACAGTAACAACCTAACACCGATGCACACATACTTGACATGACACTAACGCACGAGCAAATTAACACTTACGATTAACTACAACACAGAACCTTATCTTCATACCTTTAACGTTCAAAATCAAATACCAAAGCTACGGCATAACTTGGTAGTTTCCCGATTGACAAACTTAATAAGGCGTTCAGTGTGAATCTTATCAGGTCGGGTTAAGATTGAATTTGGCTTGTATACAGGTAAGTAACTAGTGGTTTGTAGTGCGTTTGACAGCTGTCAGTGTCGGCCATAACGATGTGTCGCAAATTGGCGCGAAACTGTATTTATGGAGGAAATGTTTTTCCGATGTTTATGTGGGAATAAATAAATGTGTCGAGCATTGAGTGTTTTATTTGCTTTGGACAAACTGGGTGATCCTGATCATGTTGCGAACATAGGTATCTACATACATATATAGGTATATCGGCGTACCCGTTTAATACGATTTCTCGGGAATACGCAACTTATTGTCTAACGTATTGTCACAGTGAATTAGCAATGTGGCAAAGAGAATTTTCAAAAAATTTAAAGTTCCTATAAAATTACAGTTTGTTTCGATTTCTATTACACTTGAAAAAGACGCTAATGCGTGACGTAAATGTTAAATTAAACAGTCGTTAACAGTTGAGAACATTGAGTTATAATCCCTAATCTGAACGGAAACTTTCTAAGTAGAAACTTTCATGAGAATTTTCTCATTAAAGTTTCCAGAAATTTTAGGAAATGTCGAAAATGTTTTACAATTTGCACAAAACATTGCTAGTTGAAAACCATAAAGTAAAGGGTTAAAATTAGAGACAAATTAATCGACTGGGAAAACTACATGTCATAGACCATAATAGAAGTGTAGGTAGACCACAGACCGGTTTATAATTGCATTAGTAAACGTTATTGTCATTATGCACTTATCAACTAGTTCCATTGGACGTAAGTACATAAAACGTTAACAACATGTAGTAAACCTTTTTTTTACTGGAGCAACAAAGACCATTTATTCCTTATTCTTAGAAGTTACAAGAAAAAAGTAACCTATTAAACTAAAACTACCTACAAAACTATAACTAATAGCTAAAAAGAAAATAACTAAAAATCTATATCTAAAGCGGGTCCCTGGGGCATAGTGCCAAAGATACTGGCAGCATTTCCTCGCTGAAACTTTACTTAGATATGATAGTGTAATATTCGGTAAATTTTCTATACAGATTCGACAATTAAAGATTAATACCTAATTTGGATCGTGTAAGATAACTTCGTTGCGTCATCGATTAGGGGTAATTTATTTCAATTCATTTATTTATTTATTTTTCATTCAATAAGCACTAACAGCTAAACTTTACGTGCTAATTGGCATTACAATTAATACTTAATGGCTAACATGCATTAATTGCTAAAAACAAAAACAAGTGAGATAATGTTGCCACTGTTAAGGTGACATTCGGATGTCAACAGTGCTTTACAGTTGCGGTATAACTACTGCGGCGTTAATGCCGCTGTCGTGCCTGTCAATTTCCTTGATAAAATGAGCCACGGTTTATAGCTTCAGTTAAGACTTTTAATCCGTCTCATTTATATCAAGGAAATTGACAAATATAGCGCAACAAATTTTATTAAATTCTGAAAAAAATAACGGCTAAAAATTCCTGATAACAGCCAACACTTAAACATATACGTCTCACATCATTTTAGACTTATATTGAACACAATAAACTTTATACCTGAGCCAAATTCTTTCAGCACCAAATAAATCCAACAATATAGCGAATAAGAAAGGTTTTACTCCCCAGAGGAAAACAATTGGATCAACGTCAGCAGTTTAAAGCATGATTGTTCGGAGCTTGTTAAATAAATCGGCGCCATTCTGTCGCCCGCCATTTGCTTTTACGGCGGCCATTTTGTGAAGCGCTCTTTACGTCTTTGTGTCATTTTACACGGATTGTTATGGGATCGCGTTTTTGTTTTAAGTGATTTTTTATAAAGCTCATTTGAAGAAGAAAAAGATGCTGTCCCGTTGAACTCCGTATCACTTAATCGAACTTAAACTATCGTGAGACATATTACAAAATATTTAGATCAGAACGGTTTCACTCACTTGTATTTTAAGTCGCCAAAAGCAACTATAAAATACAAGTGAGTGAAACCGTTCTGATCTTAATATTCCGTATCACTTATCTATATTAGGTATATGATATACATATAGTCAAGTGTCTCTTTGGTACATAACGGGTTGTCAAAACATTGTGTTACAGAAAAAAAACATGTCACAACAATTCGGTATCAGATCTCGATCAGAGCAAAATTGTAGAAATTCAAGACGGCGGCAGTTTTATTTTTCAATTTTGACTTCAGATTAGTAATTAAGGGCCTCTCATATCCTCAGGTATCGACTTGGGTACGGAACCGTAAAAAGTATCCAATAGAACAATTCAATTAGTAGCTACTTAGATTATTAATTATAGTCTTGGTCTAATAAACATCGATTTCTTGTATACTGCTAAACGACTTATGATCTACCTACTCAATTCATATATTAATGTATTGAAAAAAATGTTGTTGTATGTTGTTTTCCTTTTTATTTCTAAAAATACTAAATTGTTGTACACCTACTTACTAAAGTTTACGTAAATATAAATAGAAAATAAAAGCTTGAACTGTCTTTTTCTGAACAACCCATCATCACTAACATCATCATCACCATCATATCAGCCTTCTATCGCCCACTGCTGAGCATAGGCCTCTCTTCGAGTAAGCCACTTGTCCGGGTCCTGAGCCAATCTCATCCAGAAGTGACCCGCAGTCTTCCGAATGTCGTCCACCCAACGAGCCAACGGACGCCAGGCACTCCTTTCGTCTGAAAGCGGCCACCATTTCTTTAACATTTTGGTCCACCTGACATCACTCTGTCTGGCAACATGTCCCGCCCAGCTCCATTTAAGTTTGGTAATGACGTATCCGACGTGAAGGTGGATGGACTGTGTGAAAGATAATATGAAACTAACGCAAGTGAATGATGAGATGACGGGTGACAGAGATGTATGGAAGAAAAAGACATGCTGCGCCGACCCCAAGTGAATGGGACGAGGGCAAGCGAATGATGAATGACGTATCCGACGTCTTGCACCTTAATGCGGCGTCGGATCTCGACATTCCTCACTCAGTCTTGAAGTTTGATGCCGAGCATGGCGCGCTCCATCATCTAACAGTTACGATAAACTGTTTTCCTACACAATTTTCCAAATGCACACCTAAACAATACGTTATCGCTATTCTATTGTGTTTTAATTCCAAATCACACATTCACACACAATAAAAATACCAAGAACACATCATTCCCACGGTACGTTCTAAATTTTAAAATTCCCCTTCCTTTGTTATTATTATAATATATGAACATCCTATATGTTGTTGAAACTGTAAGGCACTTACGCCATTTATGGAGTTACTTAAGAATTGTCTCGTATGTTTCCTTACAACATATGGTTAAATGATACCAACTTCAAAACGTAATATGTATATTTAAATCTGAAAGGCACTTACAACATTTTTGGAACGGTTGTTAAGGAATTGTCTCAGTTTATCAACCTTGTGCCGAACGACTTAATTATGCCATTTTCTGCCATAAGTCGGCTATTATGCCATTATGTGACACATGCGTAATGACAGACGAAAATTACTTGTACATAATGTACAGTAAACACGAGTAGGTAACTAACAATACACGGAAGAAGTTCAAAGCCATATTTTTATCTACTGGTTTATAAAATGTTTTGCATCAATTTCTGACGGGTTCATTACAGGTAGGTATTAGTAATAAATACTTACCTACATAATATTTTGGATTGGACTTACTTATAATTTCATAGCAACTTTCAATTAAACCGGAACTCTACTTTTGAACAAAAATATCTATGAATAAAATTGTTTACGCTTGATTTCGTTGATAACCATCTGTATTCCCTGATCAATATGACCTCGGTCTCTTTAAAACAAGAGTGAATAGGCTGTTACTGAACCGGTGAGCTCCATCTTAGGCCCTGTCTTCACTTTCCATCAGGTGTGACTAGGGCCAATCGCCGATCAGTTTATAATAATAAAAAAAAAGATAACCATAATTCTCATATTTCAAACGTCAAATGAATGCTTTTAAACATTAAAATAACTTATTACTTATTTTATAAAATTGCTGCCTACAATGTTTCAATCGCACTATGACAATGGGTACTTTATTACATTCATTGACCGACAATGGCAAATATATCGCCATCTTGTAACTTGGAAATGACAACAGAAGGAAAAAATAATTCGTGCTTAAAATTATTAAATAAAAGTTACGTAAATCGTAGAAATGTAGTGCATAATTATTTTCCATCGTTTTTTCACGGAAACGTACGAACGTGTCTTGCTTTTTCAGTCAGTCTCGCTCGGTACAAAAAATATTGAGTTTGACTGAAGTAGCATGACAAATACGAACGTTTCCGAGAAAAAACGATGGAAAACAATTAGGTACTACGACTGTACGTGCTTGCGTTTAAATGTTTGCTTTGAAAAAAATATTGGTTAAAGGGTTAAGGATACAAACATATCCATCGGTCTCATACATTATAAGTATACTTACTTACTCCGATGGCTCAGCGACCCAAAATGAGACTTGGCCTCCGACACAAGACAGCGCCACTTTTCTCGATAACTCACCTCTCTCACTTTTCTTCACTCTCTCTCTCTCACACACACACACACACACAGTTTCTTTCTTTTCACTTTTCTTATATAAATATACAGTCTATTAAAATTAAATCTTTACAAATAATAACTAAACATGTAGGTAAACAAATTGTATTTTGATTAAATTATCTTACACGTTACAAAACGACGATTCATATATAACTAAATATAGTCATATCTCCAACAAGGTTTCTCTCAAGAAAGTTGTTTAGAACACAAGTGTGATACTCGTAATACTTATTATGCAATGCGCGCTACGGCATACTGCTGTGGGGCATCGATGTTTGTACTGATATCAGTACCTAACCTATATTGGTTAAATTACCATGTTGCTACAAAATATCGTATCAAGGTATTGAATTCCAAATATTCACACTTAAATTGGCTCTAGATTAGGTAAGTAATGCAATGTATGTAAGTTCCTATATAATAGTGCAATTAGTACATAACATAGTAAGTAGTTAACTAGGTTCTAAGCTAAGCTTTAGCTTAAAGCTTTAAGCCTTCTCATCCACCTGTAGGTCTACCTAAATTGGTTTGTGACCCTTTACCAAGTACTGAAGAATATCCATCTTTTTCTATCTCAAACTGTATAAAAGAGACAAAACAACTTGCAGCTAGTTGTCCTAGGTCCATTATGGCGCTAGAATGTTGTCCTTCGTATTTACCTATAATATGTTATTCATAAATCAAACATTTTCTTAAAAAGATCGTATCTTAATAAAGAATCTAATGGCAATTACGTTGTTTTTAAAGAAGCTTTAGCACATTGACGTCAGAGATATGTCCTAATACAAGTAAGTAAGGTCCAAAGTTGCTTGTATTTGTGTAATGTTGACGGTATAGTTAAAGCACCTGAGCTGAAGTCATTCAATTCTCTTACAAATGACCTCGGCTGCCCACTTTACGTTTATAGTAACACAAGTATTTTACGCAGTATTTTAACTGAGGAAAATCACATGTATGTGTGCTCATCAAAAATTTAAATATTAAACCTTATTTTAAATCGTAATCTGAAAGATTGAATGATACAATTCTAAAATCACTTTCGAAACTAAGAGGCCAATTCCAATTTTAGTTATTCGATTTGTGTCCGATACCATACTGATCTATCAGTGTCAAACATGACGATTTTAGTTGAATAAATGTATGTTGACAGATTGACATTTATTCAACTAAAATTTATGGGCGTGGGGCGTGGTGGACAGACCACTTTATGGGCGTCTCTCAAAAAAAAACTAGCCGAACGTATTGCATAAATAAAAAAAGAAGTGAACTTAAGTAAGTTAAGTACTAATAAAAAATTATGAATATCCTAAAACCAATTTTTTGTTTTTCAAACCGAGCTGTTAGAAATACAAAATACTCGAAGACGTCGTCTTTTGGCTGATTTAAAAGTGTACAGATGAGTTTAGTGTCGGTCAAAGTACCATTGAGTTATATATACAAAGACGTAAAGACGGATCTTACGGGAACCAAGAATGGTCACACGAATGCGAGCCAATCGTGCAGTCCCACGCAACTAGTTGCGACACTTGCGACCAATCACTGGTGCTCACCAAACGAAAATGTTCGGTCATAATTATATGAGCCTATCTTTAATTTTGAAATCCTTGCTATAGGTATATACTGCTTTCTATATTTATAGTGTGCCTAAATTCTTGCACAGTGCTAAATACGTCAGTTCGCAATGTGGTAGGTGTGTCCGCTACCGCTTCCTTCCAAACGTGATAACACGAATGTATGTAGTGAACGATACCGACAGACAATTTGAGAACTAGCACAGAATTCTAGAAGAACTATAAGTACGAGTAACAGCACTGCCTCTGAACAATGTGCTTAAGAATAACTATACCTACTAAGAAAAAGATTCCGTTTCCCTATTCAAGTTTCTACTTGGTAAGTATGGACTGAACTAAGATGTAGTGACAAAAATTGAGAAAGGTATGTTAAGATGGTTGGGACACGTGGAAAGAATAAGTGAAAGAAGGCTTACAAAGAGAGTGTATAAGGGAGAAGTAGAAGCGGCAGTTTGAAGGGGTAGACCTCGACGGAGTTCCCCTGATCAGATCGGGGAAATCCTCAAGAAAGGCCATCATCAGTTACTAGTGCTTAAAAATAAAAGGGATAATATTTTGTTTCTTCCTTTGGAAGTCAGTTGTTTCTTTTTTTTTTAAGTTGCGGTCTATTTAAAGTTCCGTACACGATATCTATTCTAAAAACACTGCGGAAAGGAAAGTCAATAGGGGACATTACTGCAATGTTCTGCCACCAGAGTGCAGCACTAGCCTTTTTAGTAAACCAAGAAGTAACTTATACATACTGTACCTTTAACAGGTTTTTGACATGTTTTCAGAGATAATAAAATATGACATTGATGCATCAAGGCGGCTTGTTTACAGAAGAGGATCTACCGGGAAACGCCAATCCGAAATTTCGCTATCTGCCTCTTTATCGCTCGAATATGCAAGTGACAAAGATGTTAGATAACGAAATTTCGATTCTCTTGTTTCGCGATAGACCCTCAGATTGTGGTAGTGGCATAGTGGCGCCACCTGCGCAGAGTTTCGCGTAATATTCCCTATTCAAAGTCAAATCTGACTGTGTGAGACCCACTATTCAAAACAAGCACGTTTCTTCTCACACAATCCCTCAATTTCCTAATGACCATAAAAATATGCGTCTAAAACTGGAGATTACGACACCTACGTGTCGACGTTGATTCGCAATATGGTGGGTGTGTACGAAGCCAGTAAACAGGTTTACTGACCAGTTCCCTAGCGACTGAGAGAAATAAACACAAAAACATCTACATAAAAAACATAATTCTGTGCTGGGTTTTCTGTTGAAATTTTAAACCCACCCGATGAAATCCTTTTTTCCTCGACTAGGGAAAGTGTCAAAAGCGTTCGGGAAAACTGGCGTCTTTTCTGTAGGAATAACAAAGTTAATGTTCATTCATTTCATTCCATTCATTCAAATTCATTTTTCTAACAATTTCATTATATATAAAATGAATTATTTGAATGAACGAATATTGAATGGTACTGAAGGGCAGAATAAGTTGTACCCTTAACTTTTACAAAATTATTAAAGAGGTTTTGATGTGACGGTTCGATTTGAGTGATCCTATTTAGAAGATGTTGAAGGTTTTAACATGCAGAAAAGGATACATAAAGTACGAAAAATAGGCTTTAAGGTCCGTTTATTTATGATATCCACAGGAAATAGCATAAAGTCACCTTAACTCATACTAAAGTTTATGCTCTTGCACCGAGTTAGATGAAAATTGGAATGGAGATAGTTTATGTACCATCGAGAAAGGGCATATAGGATTATTATCTCGGAATTAATCATGGCAAAAACGCAAGTAGAAGCTAGTAGGTATAACTATATTGTCATCATCATTCGCTTGCCCTTGTCCCATTCACTTGGGGTCGGCGCAGCATGTCTTTTTCTTCCATACATCTCTGTCACCCGTCATCTCATCATTCACTTGCGTTAGTTTCATATCATCTGTCACACAGTCCATCCACCTTTTCCTCGGTTTTCCTCTCCTCGTACTTTCCTCCACATTCATTCTTAATACCTTTCTTGTCACATGACTTTCATCCCTCCGCATCACATGCCCGTACCATGCTAGGCGATTTGCCCTTACTTTTTCTGTTATGGGTGCAACTTTCAGGCTTCCTCTTATATACTCATTCCTTATCCTATCCATTCTCGTCACGCCATAGGCTTTAAGGTTTATTATGTCTAGTTTAATTCTTGAAGTAATAAATTATCTTCTGCTTCTATTAAAACTTCTGATTACGACACTACGACGTAGATTTGCAAGGCGTGTTCTTCTAAAGCTAGTATCTGAACAGGTTTACTGGCCATTTCCTTAGAATTTAACTAGGTTACTTGGATTCCTAAAGTAGTGGAAAGCAAAAGTAAGGGGTCAGTCGTAATATAATTATCTGATAAGTAATCGTAACATTAGAGGAATACAGAAAAAATTACTTAGAGGAATATAGTCACCTTTATTGCTGTGATGTTTAGTTGAGCAAATTGTATGTTGCATTGAATTGTATTAAATTGTAATGCCTAGTCTTGAATTGTATTAAATTGTAATTTTTACCTAATAGTTATTTTTATTGTTAATTTTATGTGAATCTTAATTACTTATATGGATCAGTGTTACCATAAATATTTTTTTATTTTATTTTACCTCTTTATTAATTTTTTTTTTTTTAGAATGTAATGTTTGACGATCATGATAAGAAGATAAGCATAATTTTGACATTGATCCAAATTTATAGTGTAATTTTTATCCTGATCTAAATCTAATCTAAATCTATTTTTGACCAAATGGCTAGAACAACATTAGGATTCGGATAATCTTATATTGATTTGATATTTAAATAAAATTCAGCTTTTTTTTTATTACAAAAAGGCAAGCACTTGACCGCAATCTCACCTGATGGTAAGTGCCGATGCAGTCTAGGGTGGATCATGCTTACCTAAAAGATGTCTATTCACTCTTGATTTAAAAAGATCCAAGTTACAGTGGACTGGGAATATATTTGCAGGAAGTGAATTCCACTCCTTAGCCGTTCGCATGATAAAGCTGGATGCATAGCGCTTAGTACGAAGTGCTTAGCTGCAAGACAACTGCAAACAAGATTATCTAAGAGATATCAAATTCAAACATTTAAAATAAACTTTTCATATGAACAAGTAGATCGACCGATAGACAAACCTACATTAAGTACTTACCTTTCCCACCAATGGTTAGGCAACACTTACGCAACTAACGACAACTTCCCAAAACGTTTAAACAACTTCTATATATAAACGTGTGAGAGCTATACTTGTACTTGTATATTGTAACTGATAATTCATATACCTTATTGCCATTACATAAGGTCCACTGATGACCAGTTAAATTTTGCTGTGTACGCCAACTAAGCTAACCAATACAAGGGCATATCGCAACATAGTAAAACTATGCACCTTTAAAAATACGTACTACATTTGAATTGAAGAATAGAAGATGATTATGTGAATGCCAAATTGGTAAGGTACGAGTAGGTACTATTGAAATGTCTAAAATGAATGGCACCTAATTAAAATTAAGTACTTACAGTAACTTTATTGAAAGGATCAAAAGCAGGTACCTTCGTTATTTAATATACCTTATACTTTAGAACCTAATATGCACCATGGATCACGCACCGGTTAAATCCCTGCGCATGATTCGAATGCCAATTGAGAGGAAAATCGTAGGGTAAATCTTCAAGAGCCATATTGGTTGTTTCGTGAGGTTTCTTCCACACAATCATGTGTATCACTTATTTTTATTTATTTATTTATTTATTTATTCTATATTAAAATCTTACATTACATCAGACAGAAAAGTGCCGTGAAACCCTATCGGGTTTGTATTGACACTGCATTCGACACTGTATTAAGTATAAAGAAAGGTATTTGCTGAAAATGGACCCTTTTAGGTAAGTTCAAACTTTCTGCTTCTTAAATTGAAGTTATTTTCTTTATTGACCCGATATCGCGCCGGTAAGAACCGAGGAATTAAAATCAAAGCAGCTGCCGTTATTAAGGATTTTCTATCTTAGCATTCATAGAATCAATTTACAAACAGAGCACTCCGTATACGAGACTTCGCGATTTGGACATTTAGAGAAAACTTTTAGAAAAGGGACAAAGGGGAATTTTGCGCTTTTAGCCAACCAAAGTTAGGTTGCGTATCCTAACTGCAAACTTAACATATAACCAAACATACATACATAGTAATATTAATACTTAATGGACCTTACGAGTTAAGGCAACAAATCGTCATTTATGATGGTATGTCGCAACGCTAGGGATCGAACCTTGACCCGTCCCTTAAGTAGCCATTGTGGACGAGACCGACGACACACAGATTGTGAGACTTCAAATTGAAAGTGGGCTGAGGGCAGGGTGAGAGCGGAGCGGCGAGCGGCAGCGGTTTGTCAAATTCCATTAAATCGTACGGTATCGACAAACGACAAGAAAAATTTGTATCGGTATGACAGATGCTACGAAATGTAGCATAACTATTTCCATACAATTTAAGTTTCAAATTATCTTTCAATGTCATCGGATCTTGTCTTGGCCCACTGGTTAACCAAACGATTCGCCTTCCTCTCAAATCCATTTTAGAACAGACATAGGGGACAAAAGCTGATGCAAAAGATGCTCATATAGTGCGACATAAAATAGTAGAAATTAAATAAAATCGAACTTAAAAAAATCCGTACTAAATTGTTGCCATGATTAAGCGTTTTACGTCAAAAATGTGAAAGTTACGTAGGAAGTGGCGCCCTCAATAATTTTCTACAATTTCTTGTCAGACTATACTTTTACAAACCAAATTCAGTTCAAGAGGAAACCTGCAAACAAAGAGGATAGTGTATTTGTACATGGCGAAAGGTCCACTGGGTTACCCATAAGTCCTAGAACACTGCAATGCCCATGCTAGCCGCTGTCGTATTCTCCCTCACAATATAAAGAAGAATGAGTGACGGGCTGACGGCAGCGTTAGCCGCTCATTATATTTGTATACAAAGCTACATTGTCCACTAGAGCGACACCGGATTTTTTTATGCCTCAAGAACAGTTTTTGGGCACCAAAAAAAATCTTTAAAAATTTAAGGGTTGATTTAGACCCGCTACCCTGCAGCCAGACTTGCAGTGCTGAGGTAGGGTAAGATAGGAGAAGTATCAGGCAAACTTTCAGCTTGCCTCAAGGACCTACTCCAAAATTTCTACCAGCTCTCGGACCATATTATATTTTTACCTCGCTCACCGCTCCGCTGCTTCGCTCCGCTTCAGTGGACAGGCAGCGTAAGTCGCCACAGCTTACACGGCTGCCCCACTATGTTTTCTATCCGCTATCTACGCCACTTGTCACCATAGCTTCTTCTACTTTATAAAGAGTAATTGAATAACGGCGGTGTTAACTGCCCTAGCAATTATAAGTATCTTTCACGCCCGCCATCTTATCCGCATCTCGCGTCGCTCATGGGCATAGCCTTACATTATAAAGAGTAATTGAGTAACAGTGTTAACTGCCCTGGCAATTATGTGATGAGTCGCCGGCGCTTCCTCTTTAAGAGGCAAATGTAATTAGGCTCAAGTGGGATTGACTGGATTTGCAGTGTTCTTTTTGTATGTCTCGTCTTATTGTTGGCGAAGAGTGGTATGAAAAGGCTGGTTTCAAACAGGGAATTTGTTCGAAGTTTGTAAGCAAAGTGAGGACGAGTTGTTTTAATTGATGGTGATGATAATTAATAACCAAAAAAAAAAAAAACGGCAAAAAAATCACGTTGTATGGGAGCCTCACTTTAAAATTATTAATATATTCCGTTTTTAGTATTTGTTGTTATAGCGGCAACAGAAATATATAATCCGTGGAAATTTCAATAGCCTGGTGACAGACGGACAGACAGACAGACCGACAGCGGAGTCTTAGTAATAGGGTCCCGTTTTTACCCTTTGGGTACGGAACGAAAATTGTAACAGTTCTAAAGATGAAAGTTTGTATAAAATAACATTAATAAAATTCAAACACAAATTCGTATTTCGAACTACATTTTTTTATGACATACTTACTCGTAAACCAATGATAATGCTATGGTAAATATGCAAGGCAAAGAAATTAGACATATTTTCGTTAAATTAGACACATTTAAAACCTTCGCGCTTTGAATCACATTTATTATATTATTTATATGCGGCGTAAGCACCATCGGCAATAAGGTCCCTTTTCATAGAAAATGCCCCATATTTGGATTGTATTGTATTGTTATGACTTAAGTATAAATGTTATAATGCTCCATCTATCGGGGACCCCGCTGTGTTGTGTATTCAAGGCGAACATGCGTTTGTATTCGTAGCATCGTGTTGTACTTGTTTATTCACTTTTCCTGTGTGGGAGAGAGATGCCTTCCATGTCAGCTACAAGTGGAAAGTGTGGAAGTACCTTTGTCACATTTATATGGCACAGTTAAATTAAAACCTAGAGAGAAATAATACGAACTCTTTTTGCTTAGTTTTCTCAATAAAGTACGTTAATACAGTTTGTTTAAGCAGTTACAAGATATTAATTTTAGCTTATACAGGTGTTGTATTATGTACACTCTGAAAGTATGTGTGTAATCACTTATGTCTTATGTTTGATCAGTTGGCGCTTATTATTATTGAAAATGAGGGTAACAAAATATGAGAAAATTCACTTTCGTTTTGTTTAGAAGTTGTTTAAGAAACGTTCCACTTTATTACATTTATAAATGACCATAACAAAACATTACGAATTTCTAACTCCAAAACAATCAGCGTCGCGCGGCATTGCATTTATATCGGAGCATCGTTAATAATGGCGTAAGCGCCATCGACAAAAAAGGTCCCTTTTTATAGAAAATACCACATATTATTGTTGCTTACCAATATCAAAAGAAACAGGACATGACAATTAACTTATAAATTAATCTACGATAGACATTGTAAAAACAGGCGGTCTCATCGTTAAAGATAAATCTGAATTCTAAAATGTTAGATTAATCTATATGTTTGTTTAGTTTAGGTTACTTTATTTACATAGTTATAGTTTATGGTTAGCATGTTTTTTTTTTTTTTTTTTTATTGGTAATGGGAAACAAACAGCGAAAGATGACACATATAGATAATTACACTTAAATACATACATACGCCAAAACAGTTTCCACAACTGTTAACTACTACCAAAGATAGATATAACTCCGTAATAGATGGATACAGTCTAAGGAAAAAACGTGCCTCGAAAATCAAGAAAATTTGATTCTCGTTCAGAGGGCGCTACTAGTTTTGGCCTACAGTCGTATATAGGTAGATGGCGTTGACGGTTTCGTTTGTTATTTAACAATTTTAACGCATATCAGTGAAAGAACATGGGTCAAAATCATAAAAATAATTAATGCAAATAAAAAAAATCATTTATCTATATTTAAATACATTCTATCGTATTTTTATAAATCTTCATTTTTAGTTTTAAAGTGTGTCGACAGATGGCAGTGAATTTACTGTGGTTACAAAATTTACTATGACAGTACCGCTCTAGTATAAGTTACTCTATGCTACTACACTACTGTAATGTTAAATTTAAAATTGATTGTATTAGTCATGTTATTGTCTCTATGTAAAAACATAGTTAAGGAAGAACGGTGTCTCCCGACACAGGCATTCTTATGCTGACTGGGCGGCTATATCCCTTTAAATCATTTTTGTAGCGCTAATTTATAAAAAAAAAAAAAAGAGCGATCTCTTACAGACAACCTTAGAGACTAGGCAAGGCAAGTAAGTCCTAACATAACCACATTTATAGTATTGCAGATATAAAAGCCACCGCGCTATAATACTTTCCGGTACATCTGGTTTTTGATCCGACACCCATTCGGGTTTATCACTCATGTTTCACGTCCAAATAACGTTGTGATTTACGGAACCCTTGAAACGCGAGTCCGACTCGCATTTGACCGGTTTTTTCAATATTTTATTTTGAACGGCTAAGGAATGGAATGCGCTCCCGCCATCTGTATTCCCTGATCAACATGACCTCGGTCTCTTTAAAACAAGAGTGAATAGGCTGTTACTGAACCGTTGAGCTCCATCTTAGGCCCTGTCTTCACTTTCCATCAGGTGTGAATAGAGCCAATCGCCGATCAGTTTATAATTTAAAAAAAAGAACGTTAAAAAGTCTCAACTATATAAGTACATATACAATGATTGAGGCGGCCGTAGGTACCTACTTGTAGCGACGCGATGATATCGCGGAGTGAGACACGCTGACAAAGGCTAGTTTCAATGTGAGATCTATCGGAAGTAAATCTACAAATGTACAGAACAATAGTGCGGCACCCACGCCCGATTTGCTCATACTTACGTCATCGTTGCCCAATACTAGGGCCCTTTTACTTTTTTAAACCTTTCTGGTTTGGCAACCTTTGAATGTTAGGTTGAACGATGGATGTAGGTTGCGCGCCATAGAAAATTTTTGCGCCATTGAAGCAATGCGTTTCGTACTAAGTATTTTGAAGGGCTGAGGTTTTAAAATACCGTAAAATGGGGTGAGCAGGCGCAAAACTGACATTCAAACCTCGATAACATTTTTATTTACATATGCAAACTGAATGGTGTATATAATAAGTGTTCCGGACGTTTGTATTTTAGTTTTTATTTTATTTTGGGTAGTTCCATTTCATAACTTTGACGATAAACAGGAAATTCCACCTTACCCTGTAGTCCCTCGTAATTGGGGTGAGATGGGTTTTCATACAGGTGATTTTGGAAGATTGTTGGATCGTTTTTTTATTATGAATAATACTATAGCTCCATTTTAAATTAGAATACATTATTTTTGTAGCAGTAGCCCTAAAAACCCATCTCACCCCCCTTTTAAACTTTCTCTCCCCATTCATAACCCAACTCTCCCCGCGAAGCCTACTCACCCCATTTTACGGTACCTAATACCATCTGAAAACTAAAATTTACACTTACCTATGTTCTTTTAATAGAATCAATAGCGAATCAGAAAAATTACTTTTAGTTATGCTAAACATTAGGTCCATGAGTTTTCTCCACCAAATTGTATTAATTTACAATACTTACAATAATTAAAATACTTACATAAGATCTACGAAATTGAATTGAATCAATTTATATTCTATGGATATGATTGATTTATAAAATGTAATTCATATAACAGTTGATTGGTAGATATCGAAATGTGTGCCAATTTCTATCAATGCAGTGAAGGTTCTTAGCCAATATTAAATGATGACATACATACATTCTCCGTAGTCTAGACGATTCAATAATCAAGGTCGTGAAATTTCATTTAGCATTAAGTTTATTTATTAGTAGTTTCATATTTACGTTAGCAATAATGCTGCGCAAGCATTTATCTGAAAAATTATATTTGGAATAACAACAACATGGCATAACATGCTCAAACTACTTTAATATAATAGTTTACAATTTAAAATGAGCGAATATCTACTTTTTATCTAGATTTTAAGCAATTATGTAAAATATTAAAAATGAAATTTTATTATTATATATGAATTTAATCATTTTATTGTCGACGTTAAATTTAATGGTTCCTAATCTAGTTAAAAAGAAAAATATGTATTTTTGACGTGTCATGTTGCATGCAATATATATAAAAATAAATGTTGAAATAATATTGCTTTAGTATTTAGTATTAAGTTTTAGTTAATAAGTACATTGCTATATACCCTAACAGGGTTCATGTGAACACTTTAGCTGTAAAATGAGAAATGTCAGGGAGTATTGGGATCCTCGGTGTCGACATCTCCAGTGACGTCCAATTCCGTAGCCACCTGGAAGGGAAGGCTGATCTGGCATCCAAAAAACTCGGTGTGCTCAATAAAGCACGGCGATACTTTACTCCGGGGCAAAGACTGCTGCTATATAAATCGCAAGTCAGACCCCATATGGAGTACTGCTGTCACCTTTGGGCAGGAGCACCTGGATGCCAGCTTGGACCCTTCGACTCAGTCCAAAGGCGCGCTGTACGAATCGTCGACGATCCCAAACTCACAAGCGGTATCGAACCTTTAAGTCTAAGGAGAGACTTCGCCTCCTTGTGTGTGTTCTACCGCTTGTACAATGGGCTGTGCTCTGAAGAATTGTTTGACATGATGCCAACGGCCGCTTTCTATCACCGCACCGCTCGCCATCGGCAGGGTGTTCATCCTCACACCCTAGCACCTAAATGGTCGCGTACTGTGCGGTTTAAGAGGAATTTCCTCCCGCGTACGCTTCGGCTGTGGAATGAGCTCCCTGCCGAGGTTTTCCCGAGGGGCTACAGTATGGGGTTCTTCAAAAAAGGAGTGTACAGGTTTTTAAAGGGTCGGCAACGCGCGTGCAATATCTCTGGTGTTGCAGGCGTTCATAGGCTACGGTAACTGCTTACCATCAGGCGGGCCGTATGCTTGATTGCCACCGACGTGGTATAAAAAAAAAAAAAAAAAAAAAAAAAAAATGCTCTTTGTAAGACCTTCTGTAAACACATGATTATAAATGCAATAAATGAATTATGAATTATGAATTATTACTTCTGTTTTTATTCGCCATTCATGTGTAAATTCAATTTAAAATGTATCAAGTTAGCAAAAAATACGAAACGTGTTATATTTGTTTTACAAACGTTCATTTATTTCATTCATAGTGGAATTTGTCACGTGCACTGTGTGTATGTCGTATACCGGTGGCAAAAAAATAAGTGCATTACCGTTGCCAGGGAGGTTTTGGGATTATACTGAGCAACTTTTACTATGGGACCAACACCGAAATCGCGAAAAAAAAATTGGCGATTTCATACATTTTGGCT
This sequence comes from Cydia strobilella, assembly GCF_947568885.1. Classification (NCBI taxonomy): domain Eukaryota; kingdom Metazoa; phylum Arthropoda; class Insecta; order Lepidoptera; family Tortricidae; genus Cydia; species Cydia strobilella. The sequence continues at coordinate 10,771,830 of NC_086063.1, read as the reverse complement.
GGTCCATTTTCTATGGGAGGGCAAGTTTTATTTCGCGATTTCGTGGTTGGTCCCATAGTAAAAGTTGCTCAGTATAATCCCAAAACCTCCCTGGCAACGGGAATGCACTTATTTTTTAGCCACCCTGTATAATGTAGATATATGTAGGTATAGGTAGTAAAGGTAAGGTAAGGTAAGGTAAAGTATGGTTTAGCGATTAGGTATAATTTATTCTAGTATTTATGTAGTAGGTAAATTATGTTTAGCTCATACTTAATAAAAAAAAATGCCTTGAAACGTGTATAGGTAATTTCATTTACTACAACAATTACTACTAATGCATTCGCCCCTTCTTGATTTAGTGATTTAAGTTGCCGGAATTACCATTTATAAGTGAAACTTCTTACACCTACAATTTATCACTGTGATATTAAAAGTGTTAAAAAGCCAGACCGGCTACACAGTCATTGGCTGCTAATGAGTCATTAATGACGATACTAATTAACAATTAATGACTTGACTCTTAATCAGGAACATCCGCAACGTCGTATCCGGTCCGTGAGAACCTTGAAATAGAACTTTAATTCGTATTAGATAAGATTGGAAATGGATAAGCTGGGGTAGCTATTGTTATTTTGGATTTTTAGATGAAGGCATCGAACCTTAGGAGCCGACACCTAAGAAAGTGTCGTAGGCGATATTTATAAAAAAATATGTGCCATTTTCAACCAAAAGGGTACTTATTGTCGCTTGTGAGTAAGGCGCTATTTCTATATAGCTTCAATTAGAAATCAACCTTATCGACACGGGATACCGCCGTTTAGCCAAAATATTTTTCGCCAAATTTCACTTCCCAACAAACTTATGGCATCAGTTTCATTTCCCAAATGAAATTTTGGCAAGTATTTATTTCACAACCATTTCATTTCTCAACCCCATACTTGCCAAATGAAAATGACGTACTAGGTTGGGTTAGGTTAGGTTAGGTTAAATTACTAGTCAGCTGCTGGTGGGTCCGCGGAGAATACGCAAGTGGACCCGTGTTCCCACCTAAAGCCAGCGAAGCGGCCAACGTCAGTTTTTAGCAGGTATTACGGGCAACATACACCCGTCGAGTCCTGCATAACCCGGGCTCCCTCTACAAGCCCGGGTATGCGTAAAAGCATTTTCTGACGGAAAAAAAAAAAAAAAAAAAGGTCAGGTTGGATTATGAAAATTTGCCAAATGATAATTTGCGTAAAATAGTTTGGGAAGTAATACTTTGGGAAACGATTTTTGGCAATACATTAGTAAACCGACAATGTGGTACCTTTTAGTTGAAAACGTCACATATGTTGAACCCTAAAATAGAGTTATACATAATCGTACCTAAACGTAAATGTTTCAACTCAATGTGTTTGTAATGTAGGACATAGTTTAAAAGGTCATTATGACTGCACAAATAAAATATTTATAGGCAATGTACTTAATAATTAACTAGGCAACTAATTAGCTAAGACTACCCATCTGTTATAAGGGAGTCCCCTCTGCCAACAAACTGTCTTGTAGTTTGGCAGAATAATTCAATGTAAAAATAGGGTTTATTTCGCCAGAATAAATGATTTATTTATTTTTTTATTTTGTTTGATTTTGCATCTCGATTTGCTAATTCGAGACCTAACCTAACCCACAAAATATAAAGGGGCCCACTGACTATCAGTCCGCCGGACGATATAGGCCTGTCAGTTAGAACAAAAATTTGACAGTTCCGAACAACTGACAGGCCGATATCGTCCGGCGGACTGATAGTCAGTGGGCCCCTTAAGTATTTATATGCCCAGACGTAAATATTGATTGTTATTCATAAGATTTAAGTCTTAAATCTCCAGCATCAATCATTCATTCAACTGTACACTTAGAAGCAACCAAAACATGTCAGATAGTCTAAACCTTCATGCAGACTAACCCATTTTAATTGAGTATTTCTATCGTGACTCGATTCACGATTACTCATTCTTACTACAAACAGTTGTACGTGTTTTTAAAAACCTTATTAGCATATACGAGCGGCTTGCATAACTAAAGTTGTATCGTAAATTGGCAAGCGAATAAGAGTTTTACTAGCGCTAATATAACGTTGAATTCCCTTTATTTTCACTTGTTTGGAAAATGTTAAAATATAAAGCTTATTTGTACCAAAGATACGACGCACATAGTTAAAGACATGTTTGTTGAGCTTTTAATAATATCCTCTGATAAAAACATGGTAAGACTGGATATTACTCAAGGTCACAGTCACTATTTGTGACGTTTTCAACCTAAAAGTACCACATTGCCGCTTGTCGATAAGGTTTATTTCTAATTGAAGCTATATGGAAATAGCGCCTTACTGACAAGCGACAATAAGTACCCTTTTGGTTGAAATGGCACATTTTTTCCGAAATTTTATACGCTAAAGCATCAAATGATGGTCCCTTTAACATTTCCTTCAAATCTCTTTAGTCTTTTGGTTGGGCTTAGTTAAAAACATATTGAAGAAATATTTTTATTACTTAAATGATACATTTCTAAACAAATTAGTGTGCTATATGTGAGTGTATATTTATTTAACCAGTGGTTAATGTTAAGTACCTACCTAATTAACACTTTTTAACTTCTACCTAATAAAAAATTGCAAGTAGATTTTTTAACCTACTTCTAATTACCGTGTCGCTTTTTGTAGCTGTGAAACTTACTATGTAATGTATTTATTTTCTATTAATTTTTTTTCAGAAATGATGATATCCGCAGTAGAACTAGGGTCACCGACATAGCTCGCAGAATTGCAAACCTTAAGTGGCAGTGGGCGGGGCACATTGCTCGCAGAACTGATGGCCGGTGGGGCCGGAAGGTTCTGGAGTGGCGTCCGCGTACCGGAAGACGAACTGCCGGTAGGCCTCCAACAAGATGGAGCGACGACCTGGTGAAGGTCGCGGGAATTCGGTGGTTGCGAGCGCCACAGGATCGGTCGGAGTGGCGAGCCTTGGGGGAGGCCTATGTCCAGCAGTGGACGTCTATCGGCTGACATGATGATGATGATGATGATGAAATTTTATGCAGACACTTATTTGTGATTTTGATGAAATTTGGCAAAGTGTGCTAAACTAAAAACATGTCTATAAACATTTTACGTGCCTGCTACTATAAAAATGAACGTTCATAGGAACCATTATTATATTTTATTATTAGCTTCAAAGTAGATTATGTAGTTCTTATTCCAAACACATAACGTCTATTAATGATCAGCTTCAACTTTAAAGGTACCAGGATGACATAACCACAACGGATACATTTCGTAACAAAGTTTCCCAAAGATAAACAGAAGTATGCGATAGGAAATTTTATGGAAGAGAAACCGGCTTGACCGCATTCAAATGGTTTTAAAGTTTTGTTTTGTTGTTATTCTTCACATTAAATTATTATGGTCAATTGGTCTATTTATATATTTTTTTCGTTTTAGGAACGAAAGTTTTGTTACGAGTACTTTGTATATTGTAATCGTGGCTAATATTTATGTTAATAATTGGTTGTTTTTTTTTTATTGGTTAAGTTAAGGTACTAAGTCCTAAGTACACAAATACTGAAGTGTTAAAACTTTCTTTCCCACGTGCATTTTATGTTTTTCTTAATAAAAGAATAACGACAAAAATCTAGGTAGGCATACGCCTACCTAGATAATAATCCTCTTTAAATAATAATAATCTTTAAATTCTACTGCAGGTTATATCACAGCTTTTCAAAACCTAGGGGAGGGGAGCCTAAAATGTATCGACTTTACCACCACTTTTGAGGACCAATTTTGAGTCTTTTTTCTACGTATTCTTGATCAAATTCATTTATCTCCGGCTTGCCTTCCGATTTCTATGACGGCGCCACTGCATATAAGTAACCACACGTAAGTGTTACTACTGTTGACCCCCCTTGAGAACACAGTCGTTATACTATAATTAGAAACTTTACAGTTTCTAATTGCCGCGACTCCTTTAACAATGGAGCAAAAACCTAGTAAAACAGAGGATCCCAGCATCTCCACCATTCTTATCCATCCATACAAAAATACACTCTATAATCAACAACATTGAGTTCAAAATCAAATGACTGAAGGTTCTTGTAAGAGGCAAACTTAAATGCGGTCATGATACGTGTTTCTGCAAAAAGCACGTACTATGAGGACGTATGCGTTGATAAGTATTGTGTGAATATACGTACCTATAGGTATATGTATATACATACTATCTATGCATATACGCATTAATTGCAGTATGTGGGAGCGATGTTCACCTAACACTAATACAAGCAGTGACACCTTGATAGCCACCTACCTACGCAAAAATGTTTCAACATTACAAGGAGGTACGTTATTATGCGAATGGGTAATAATAATATGTCAATGGTGAACAATTCGATTAATATTGATTTGCTTTCAATTCAATTCAAATAATTTATTTCGGAAACATAATGTCCATAGTTGTTAGTAACAAAAGTTTACTTAGAGCTAGTATTAGTAGGCACCTTAAATTAATATATACATAATAACACACTCAAGAACAATCATACATAACCTAGCGAGCAATGCAAAAGGTTCCAGTGCTTCTGGAATAGCTTTTTACGTTTTTAATCGTTCAGTCGATCCTTCTTACCTTAACCTGTACACAAAACGGTCAAGCACATACTCACAACAGCCATTACGTTCTTTCCATTCATCTTCAAGTACTAACAAGAAATCTAAAGTGACCAATTGTAGGCCTTTTGTCATTGGAATAAGATTTACAACAAGCCAGGTAACTTGGTACTTTGCTCACAATGCGGTTACGCAATTACGCAGTCCTCAACTCAAAAGTGGAAGCTTGAAATTGAGCGTATGCCATTTGGCCTTAACTACGCATCATGCCTTTATGACCTTAGCTTGACCCACTTAAACTTCGTGCTTAGCTGAGCTTAACAAAGTTAAGCAGGCCAATTCGAACGTACACTGATATCAGATGATATCTAAATGATGTCATTCAGTTATCGTATCATTCCGATTAAGACTGCACCGATGACTGATTTGTTGCAGCAAATGTCAAAAATCTAGGCATTAAGATATTGACATTTTCAGCAATGCTGCAGTAATAAGTAATAACGCTGGTGCAGACTAAATCCGAATGTTACTTTTAGTTTTGGCCGTTTATCGGTGTATCAGGGACAAACGCATTTCAAAAAAGGTCTCTTCTGTGGACAATACAATAAAACTTAACGATCTAGGTACATATACAGGTTGGCTAAAAAATAAGTGCATTCCCGTTGCCAGGGAGGTTTTGGGATTATACTGAGCAACTTTCAATATGGGACCAACTGCGCAAAAAAAATTACCCTCGCATAGAAAATGGACCAGCCAAAATGTATGAAACAGCCAACATTTTTGGTCGCGATTTCGGGGTTGGTCCCATAGTAAAAGTTGCTCAGTATAATCCCAAAATCTCCCTGGCAACGGAAATGCGCTTATTTTTTAGCCACCGTGTATACTCACACACTTTTCTAATTTGAGTTTTAAGTAGTTACTGAAAAAAAACATCCCGCCTGTGAGGGAGAGTTGACCTTACAATAAAATGTGTATGACCCATCAACGAGTAGCTAAAATACAGTTAACAGACTGATCAACGTCACGCAGCAGAGACCGAAACTTCATATAAAATAAAATTTAGCGAACGCTTTAACGGTGGCAGACGGTTTGGTGCAACCGACCCTTTAAACTGTAAAATCAGTTTACAATCAGTGAAGCGTATAATTTGGTCATAGGGAGTGTTCAGGGCTTGGTTCTTCACAATGAGTTTGACGTAACAACTCCATTGTACAGTCGCCATCAGATATATCGGAGCGTCCGAGGGGCTCACAAATATATGTACACGTCTCTATTGTCAAGGCGTTAAGTGCGTATTCAGATATTTAATAATAATAATAAAATGCTTTATTGTGCACACTACATGAAAAAAAGATACAGACATTGAGAAAAGATATAAATTGGTAGGTAACAACAGGCGGACTTATCGCTAAACAGCGATCTCTTCCAGCCAACCTTCAGATAGAGAGATGGCGAACGAAACGTTAATTATCGGGTGGTGCAAAATAAAGAAAACAATAAAAATATAATATAATACATATACTACACATATATAGTTAAATTAGACTACATGTATTATTGTATACAAATATATATATATATATAAACACATAGTATACATATATATATAAATGACAAAGGAAGCCATAATAACGACAAATAAATTAAAGGACAACAGGATCATAATGAGATAGACAAGTAATGATGTTTTAATAGGTTTAATAGGATATTTGTGAGCACCTCGGACTCTGATGGCGACGGTACATTAATGTAGGCTTTAAGTATTTGGATTAAGGTTCACTATAGGTCAATTAAAATTGTGGAGGATGGTACTCGTACATTCGCGTTTGATGTCTTAAAATGTAATAGTAGTTTTGTTACTGCATTGTATTATCGCAATGGGATTACACTTCGACGTTCGTTTTGTTAGAATGTAAAATGTTAGCAAAGATAGATATAACTCCGTAATAGATGGATACAGTCTAAGGAAAAAACGTGCCTCGAAAATCAAGAAAATTTGATTCTCGTTCAGATGGCGCCACTAGTTTTGGCCTACACTCGTATAGAGGGCGTTGACTGTTTCGTTTGTTATTTATAATTTTAACGCATATCAGTGAAAGAACATGGGTCAAAATCATATAAAAATAATTAATGCAAATAAAAAAATCATTTATTCATATTTAAATACATTTTAACGTATTTTATAAATCTTAATTTTTAGTTTCAAAGTATGTCGATAGATGGCAGTGAATTTACAGTGGTTACAAAATTTACTATGACAGTACCGCTCTATCTTATTATATCCTCATTGATGTTAGTAAGAAGTTATAATGGTCAGATACGGACTGGAAGAATACGGTCAGATGGGTATTTAAGAGGTAGGTCATATTATAAACTAGTTTAAATCCTCAAAATTTGCTACATTTTACTCGCCGCGAAACTTTACCACACGCTTGAGATAAGCGATATAGCTTATAGTATTAAAGCCTGATACAATTGCATTTGTAAGTTCTATTTTCCTTCTTTTACAAAGAAAGGGAGCGAATTATGATCATGTTTTTGTATGTAGAAAGTTATTAGGCCGGAGAGTGAGATATGCCATGTTGTTTACCAGGAAAATGTAGAATTCACAAAATATATTTTAAGAAAATGTCGGTAGGTACTATCTTTCCTTTGGTGATATTTCTGTGCTAATAAGAATCGGCACAAGTTTCGTAGGTACGAATAAGGTTTTTACTAGTCCTAGATTTTTAAATTGCTTTAATCTATTTGTATTGTTGTACCTATAGTTATTATTTGTATTTGTTATATATCAATGTAATTAAATTCTGTGAAGACAGAATCTGGAATAAATATTGATTTTTCTGTTCTAGAAACTTGAAAACAATACAATTATTTGACTTTATCACAGTACTTGTTGTGACACACACTACATTATTAGTGCTCATCACCTAAAATAGGCCCAAAATATACCTTTTCTCAAAAACTATCAATGACATAGAAAACTTAGGTGTATCATATATTACAAGTAAACGAAAATCAAAATAAGTACTTTCCTCTCTTTGCTAACCAATTTACTTACCTCACTACATCAAATTGTACAGAAAATTGTCAATTTCAGCATCCAACATACGCAATATCACTCAACCTAAACTGGCACAGTGTCATTACCGAAACGTAGATACTGTTCATTTTGCCTTTATTGAACCTTACTGCAACGATATAAAGCCTACATAAGGTCAGCCAAAAGTGTCATTCTACCTCAAATAAGTGGCCTATAATGGCCTCAATAGGGCCATTATTTACTCATTACATTAGCATCTTCCTCTGCCCCTTAGGTACGGTTTAGCGACATCACTTGGCCTTGACGATCGGTCTCAAAAGTCGTTGTGCGTTAATGCAATTAACCATTAACCAGTCAATGGTTAATGGTTAATTGCAATTAACGTTCGGCCAACACTGGTAGTAGGTATACTTACTCGTATTCGTATTGTCATATTTTGAATTGACATTTTTAATGTGTAGCTATGATAAAGTAAATCCCTACTATCCCTACTTATATAATATTATATCTTTCCTAGGGGGTAACTGCACAAAAGATCCCTATGGGTCGAAGTGTATCCGTAAGGGCCCCCGAAACCATAAGATAAGATAAGATAAGATATATAATATTATAACTGCGACAGTTAAACTCTGCCTGCTGCCTGTCTGTATGTTATATCTTCACGCTTAAACTGAACCAGTTTAGAGGAAATTTAGTATAGAGATAGTTGGAGTTGAGGCCTTGGAGAGGACATAAAATAGTATTTATCTATCATCATCATCATTCCACGCAGGCGAAGTTGCGGGTGAAAACTAGTATCAATATAAGAGCTAATCCTGCCTTTTGCGAACGTTCTGGCTGTGGAACTAACTACGAAATTTTCTCAAGCGGCTTCTTTCACCGTATACTTCTAAAAAGGAGTGGTTGCATTTGTCCATAGGCTACGGTAATATATAAAAAATGAAAGAACAAAACAGAAAAATATTTAGCAAGAACGCCATAGTTAAGCAACAAGAAACATATATACTTAACAATCTCATAGTGCCCTTAGGGTACCCACTCTAAGCTACAGACCAAGGTATTACCCCAATTTCCGTGTCCGTACGATGATCTTAAAGGACAACATAGCGGTAAGTATATAAATATAACCTTCCAGGCAGCCTTGCTTTTTGTCGTGCGTCTCATTTTGAAGCCATTGAGAACAAATGGGGCGTGAAGTGTAGATGTAGAAACGTTTTGGCATCATTCTACGGCTTCTACGTCATGTTTAAGTCTTGAAAATATCTTAAACTAGATGGCCCGGCTAACTTCGTTTCACCTATATCTATCTGTCTTTTTCTTTTTTTTAGGGTTCCGTAACCAAAGGGTAAAAACGGGAACCTATTACTAAGACTCCGCTGTCCGTCTGTCCATCTGTCTGACACCAGGCTGTATCTCATGAACCGTGATAGCTAGACAGTTGAAATTTTCACACATGATGTATTTCTATTGCCGCTATAACAACAAATACTAAAAACAGAATAAAATTAATATTTAAGTGGGGCTCCCATACAACAAACATGATTTTTTGCCGTTTTTGCGTAATGGTACGGAACCCTTCGTGCGCGAGTCCGTCTGGCACTTGGCCGATTTTTTTTCTTTCATATGAACCTACCGACAATAACAAACACAACAAAAAAATGCGAAATTGGTCCACTCATTCACGCGTGATGACCAAGTGAAATAGGGAGTGATTTAATATATATCGATTTGCGTATATTAAATATCAAATAAAATTATAAGTATAGTTTTTTTTATGTTATCAAATATTCACTATTTATAAAAAAATTCAACGTGGTAACGCGGCTAGTGTGATGGGCACCTTTGCGCCAGGGACAACTCGGTGGGGATTCTTTGACTAGGCTTAAGTTTAGTCTTAAGTTGTTATGGAATTGTTTTTTTTTTGTATATTGACATTTATTGAATAAAAAGTTTTTCAATAAAAAAAAAAAAATATAAAAATACTTTTGATTCATATAAGCACCTAAGATCAGGATAGGTACATTTTAGCGCTCAATTTTTTTTTATCAAAACTTGTTTTTGGAGGATATCGGTATTAAGTTTGAACGAAACACCGCCTTATATATATTTTTTATTATGATAAAAAAATCTACACGAAATTTCTTAAACAAAATTGATTTTGCTGTATTACGTTGACGTTCAGACATTAATGTAATATTGACAAACCCAATTATCTTGTAATTAACGTCTAAAGATAAGAAAATGGAAAAGACGTGACGTTAAAATATCAGCCGAGATGTCAATTAAGAGCTATTAAGAGAGTAATTATGTTATGTCTGGTTTATAAGTAAAATCACATGTCGTTTCATTCAAAATATTTTTTGCTTTAAGGCCCTGTCATAAGGCTTAGGCTTATTTATGTTACATATAACTGATATAAAATTACCTAATGTCTATCATTAATTTTGGGACCTAATGTGGTGTAATTCGTCGACTGTTATTGCGTACTTTTCATGTACGGGCTCCCAACTCAACTATAATATTCATAAGCAAACGCTGTATTCAACTATAATGAATTTGACCAATCACGTGGTGCCGCGGTCCAGTGGAAAAGACACCAACGCGTGGCGTATTTCATGTGTAATATTCATATATTATGCACGTGTCGATGTCTTTTGTACTACTGAGATACTTACCTAATTTTCTACAATCATTTAGGTTTTATAGTAGAAAAAGTATTGTATATATACATAGTGATATAATCAAGCTTTTCAATCTCGTACCTTCGTTAGGCCACTCAGCAAGCTTCGTAGCCCAAGCACGGTACTCGACTGAAAAGCTCTCTATTATATCACGATTATATAAAATACTATCCGAATATGATTAAGGGACGTGTAAGGGTTTTTTAGAAACCTCAATTGACTGGCTCTACTAGAAGTTAGCAAAAAGTTTGGAGGTGGGCAGAGGGATGGAAATGAGAACAACAATGGGAGAGATCGCTTTTAGCAATAAAAACGCCTGTTACTATTTTTTTAAGTACACAAATAAGTTTTTGATTTGCGGTGCAACCAAGCCATCTTACTTACCTATACTTATTTACTTTAGTGTGTTACCCCTATATTTGAAAGTTGATTACTCAAATCGAGTAATTATTTCTATTATCCACGTGGGAACAAAACAATCACTATCACCCCGCCATCTCTGCACTGCAACGCTCTCACGTTTCCAATATTTATCTGAATCGCACGTGCAATAGTTTCCGGAGTAATCGCATAGTTCCACGCCTCGTCATGCGCGGGAGCATGCTGTACGACTACGAGTAGGTACTCGTACTTAACTAAAAGCAACATACTTAACTGACCACCTATTTGTACTAACTATTAATATTAGTCACACAAACCAAACTCTAACTATGACCAATAGTTAGCAAAACTAACCCAAATTATCATTTCAATTATTTGAGTGACGCAAGTGATAAAATTAAAAAGAACATTGTTTTTAGGGTTCCGTACCCAAAGAGTAATAACAGGACCCTATTACTAAGGCTCCGCTGTCCGTCTGTCCGTCTATCACCAGGCTGTATCTCATGAACCGTGATAGCTAGACAGTTGAAATTTTCTTTTCACAGATGATGTATTTCTGTTGCCGCTATAACAACTAATACTAAAAAGTACGGAACCCTCGGTGCGCGAGTCCGACTCGCACTTGGCCGGTTTTTTATTGATACTTAATGTATGTATGTATAAACTCTTTATTGTACAAAACACAACACAAATATGGCACAGAAATAGGCAGTATAAAGGCGAACTTATCCCTTTAAGGGATTTCTTAATTACTTACTTTTACTTACTTAATTACTTACTTGCTTTCTTAATTACTTATACCTATGGATGATAGTTGCTGTATTGGACTATAGTTGAGCGGTTTTACGTTTTTTTTAATGATATATGAGGCAAACGAGCAGATGAATCTTCTAATGGTAAGCGATTACCGTCGCTCATGAATACCTGCAACCGAGGGTTTGAAGGTGTGTTGACGAACTTTATAATAGTAGTATCGCTCCGGAAATACCGCAGGCGACAGTTCATTCCACAGTTTAGCTCTACGATACAGGAAGTTTCTGGAGAAATGCACAGTTGAGGACTAAACTAAGCACTAAGTGGTAATCTGAATAACAGCCGAGATTTCTGAGAAATAGGTTCTACTTAAAACGAATACCTACAAGGTACAGTGATTCAGATTTGCCCTTTACAAACAGTGGTTATTTCCTCGTTCATACCATAAAGAGATTAAAGAGTTTCTTGGAATCAATCCGATCTCAATCGATATTCTAATCTTGTGTAATACTTTGGCTTAGTGACTCTAGTAGCGGGACATCTGGTTAAGTATAAAACAGTCGCGTAACACATGTACCTATACGTGTAACGCGACTGTGGAAAACACAATTCTTTATTCTTTTATTCTTTATTCAAACAAACACAAGTATAAGTTTACAGCGACCTACGCCAAGACACTTATACTGTTAATACATAGTCAGTATCATAAACATGTATACATTTTTCGAACTACGAGTATCTCTAGGAACTTAAATTAAACATACATACTACAAAGTTACATAGGTAGAGTTTAAAAAAATCCTGACACTACTTTGTAAGGACGGCCACAATACCACAATGCCTAACCCGTCAAATGTTCCTACCTTAAGAGTGTGTTACAGGATAGATAGAGTTTAAAAATATAGCTAAACGACGCCTTAGAAGGATATAAATAGACTTTACACTACTTTTTAACCCCCTATTCATGGAGACTATATAAAGGAGCCAAATCTCTATGTATGAAAAGTGTCCATCAAAAAACAGTTATTAGGCGGCGCCACCATACACCGAAATACTACCAAAAACAACCTACGTAATTTGGTCGGGTTATTTGTTGCCTTGTATGGTTCATGTTATACTCATGTCCCAGAGCCTAACTAGCGCCACCGGAGAGATTAGGAACTATTATTTAAAGCTGAAAGCGGTCACTTTTGCAACAATTCTGCCATAAGAGATTGGCATCCTTTCTATACCATCCATACCCCTATTATGCCCTAGGATATCACGTTACCCAAATAACTCTAAAACTTTTATTTTTTTCATTCCGTCACTCATTTTGTAAAGGAAATTGACAATGACATATCTCGCGTCAACGCTGCTGCAGTATCGCCGCAGAGGTAACGTTGCTATAATCATAATGCAACATTTAAGCAAAGTGAAACGCAATGTCATCGTCTATGGGAAAGTAAGTCACAACTTCTTGGTAATATGGAACTACTTATAGCGTGAGTCATGGCGGTGACGGTGATGGAAAGTAGGCTAATTTAGCTATTAGATGATTCAATTAAGCTAACTTCCGATGCTGTTGCATAACTGGTGACTGAACGTGCAGTGAATTAGTTTGAATAAATCTTTATTAAGACTATGAACAGTAAAAGTTTGTTTTAAAAATATTATTATAATAACTATTCGCAATCAGTATATTGTTTACATTTGATAAAAACAATAAAAAAGTTAAAAATATTGCATTGTTATTAGCATCTAGGATTATAAGACAATAGAAAATCTCATAACAACAAAAATATAAAGGTAGTAGGTAGAACACTTTTGTCATGGCATTGTTTTAAAAATGTTACATATTAAATGATTGTTAAACACCATCCTTATCCTTACAACGTGATATGATACCGTCACTTAGTACCTTAGTACCTAGTACTGTCTTAACTGTCTTGAGAAAATCTTCGACTTATACTTTTATATCTCTTAATTTTTTAATGTAGTTCGTTCCCTATAAATTTTTGATCTTCCAATATTATTATTTTTTATGTGATATTCAGCAAACGAGCAGACGAGCCGCCTGATGGGAAGCAGTCATCGTCGCCCATGGACGTAAGCAACATCACAGGAGCCACTTAAGCATTGCCGACCCTTGAGAACCCTAAATACTCGCTTCTTGAAGAATAATACAGTGGGTCCCGTATACTTAGACTTTTGGTCGCCAAAAAATACAGGTATTGTATAGACTCTTTGTCGTCAAAAATACAGATGTAGGTATACTAAAGTAACTCCTAAAGGTTGTGGCAAAATAACAAACTACCTTGCTTGCAAATTAAAACATTAAGGTGAGTCAAAGCCTTTTCCTTATCGCACACATTGCTGGACTTCGTATGCAAACGTATACTATATGTGTATGTTTTTCGTAACTTTATAGTCCTATGTACCAGAGTATATTATATGCAGATCCACAGATTGTAAGGCGCCACTGTAGATCTGGCGGGACGAGCTTGACGCATTTGACAGAGACTGGTGGGAAACTTTCGAAGATGGGTGGGCGGTGGGACAGTAAATAAGTGGATGTTTTTCTTCTTCTTCTAATTGGTCTAGTAGACTTTTAATCGCCAAAAAATACAGTTGGCCCATTATAGACTTTTGACGACCAGAAAGTAGACTTGATTGGTACAAAAAATTTGAAACAAAGACGACCAAAAAATCTGACAAATTTGACAAGCCAAGAGTATCGATATGATATTCTAACAAATACAAGTACCATATTAGATTATTTTAAAACCGGGTCACTCACGTATTATTAAGTCGAATAGCTCGACATGTTTCGCTCCAATGTCACACATAACATAACATGTCGAGCTATTCGACTTAATAATACGTGAGTGACCCGGTTTTAAAATAATCTAATATGTTTGAGTCTCACGGGAGTTTTATAGTTAAAATACAAGTACCATTAGTTAAGTACCTGATATACCTACTTGTAAACAGCGAGTGATTTGTTTCCACTTAAGGTTAGTGTTGTGTCTTGACATAGGTTTCCAAAGAAAACTCCAAATTCTAGGACACTGATGTGCTACATTTAATGTTCGAACACAGACTGACTTAGGTTACATCTACCCTCTATATGAAAACATAACAATTCCTCCACCAATAGCAAAGAAAGCTTCTTAAAATTAAAATAATCTAATAAATACATTAGAAAACTTATGTACTAAAATGGGCATCGGTACTCATTTATAAACTGGGTTAGGATTCCGAGTGGCTCGGATATTACGATCGGCATCCGTCGTAGGATCCAAGATGGTCTCGGTACCCTCCGTCCCACAGTCCATAAAAACATCATCATCAGACACCGGCCTGGCAACAGGCGAGACTACGGAGGCGGGGGGTGCACTTTCCCTCGGTACCAGCGATTGACAAGGCTCATCCGACTCATTCCCAATTTCGAGTAAACTTGACTCAGGGCTCTGGCCTTCGATCGCTGGTTGTGCCACTGGTTCATGATCTGGAGATAAAGACTCATTAATTGTTATTTCCAGCTCTGAAATGTTTTGGTTATCACTAGTAGTACACACAGTTTGACTTCCCTTGTACAACAGTAATTGATCTACATGTTTCTTAACAATGATATCTAAATCTATTATATGGACTAAATATAACATATTACCTATTGTTTTTTGTATACAACCTTTCTTCCATACGTGCTTATTACCGTTACTAAATATATGTTTAACTAACACCTGATCTCCTTCCTTAAAACACACCTTCCGCCGCCCTCCATAGTTCTTAATTTGTGAGATCTGTTTAAAAGAAACATTTTGGTTAGCTTCGGCGGACAACGACATCATCGGAAATGAGTGTGAGTCATACTTGTTACTAAGCAAATCGTTATCAGTCGAGTTTGAACTCACCGACTGCAACAGATCGAGACGACAACGGAGCGGGCGGCCAAACATCAGCTGTGCAGGCGAAAAACCGGTTGTGCAATGAACGGAATTCCTTATATTAAATAATAGCTTACCTATTCGCCTGGTTATAGGCTCCGTGTTGTTGCTACTTGCCATTATTATTTTTATGCCCCTTTTTAGGAAACCGACACTATTCTCTGATTGGCCGTTCGATTGGGGATGGTAAGGAGGACTTGTTAAATGTTTTATGCCATTAGCTAAGCAATAGGTATCCAATTCCTTGGAACAAAAATTTGCCGCGTTATCAGTTACTAAAACATGCATTGTCCCAAATCGACTATTTACCTCCACTAGCCTATCAATGATCGCTTTTGTGTCCGTTGATTGCATATGGAAACATTCGACCCACTTTGAGTGCGCATCGATTATAGCTAAATATTGTTTCCCGTCAATTGAAAACATATCCATATGCACACGACTCCAAGGACGCTTAGGGTATGGCCACACCGCGAGCGAGGAACGGGGCGGGGTCTTCCGCATCGCATTACAGATACTACATGAGCCTATCTTTTGTTCTATATGTTTGTCAATATCCGGCCACCACATTCGTGACCGCGCTTCAGTCTTTGTTTTGACGACACCAAAATGAGAACTATGTAATTCCTCTAAAATTTGCTCCCGGAATTCCTGTGGAATTATCAATTTGTGTCCCCTAAGAATACACCCATTTTCAACGTGAAGCTCAAGTCTACAATTAAAATATGGTTTTAACGTTTCATTTGTTACACGCGGCCACCCTTTTATGATGTACTGTCTGACCTCATTAAGAATACTATCAGACGTGGTTGCCTCTCTCACATCTGACAAAGTAACCGGTTTAAGCATGCTATCTGTGAAATAATTTATGTATAAACACATATCTACGAGTTGACTATCACTCTGTTCAACCGTCGAAGAATAACTGGCTATCGAACGCGAAAGAAAATCCGCGACATTTTCTTCGCTTTTTATGTACTCAATATTAAAGTTGTAACTCGACAAAAACAACGCGTATCTCTGTAAACGATTTGCAGCCATTTCCGGTATGCCCTTTTTATCGCCAAAAATAGTAATAAGAGGTTTGTGGTCCGTGCGTAGGACAAATGGCACGTCGCGGCCATACAAGTAGTGGTGAAATTTTTTCACCGCAAATACCAAACTCGCAGCCTCTTTTTGTATTTGAGCGTAGTTACACTCTGCTTTTGAAAGGGAACGAGAAGCGTAAGCGACCACGCGTTCTTCGCCAGAGGGCTGCGTCTGCGATAAAATGGCCCCAAGGCCAGCGGGGCCAGCATCAGCTGTCACAACCGTCACTAATTCGGGGTTGTAGTGCGCGAGGACCCTCTCGGAACCCATCTCCTCCTTAATACTTTTAAACGCTTTTTCTTGCTGTTTGGTCCACTCCCATTTTGCATCATTCCTTAGAAGCGAATACAAAGGCTTTAAAACGCTGGACGTGTTGGGCACAAAGCATCTGTAATAATTAACTAAGCCCAGGAAAGACTTGAGTTCGGTAGTATTCTTAGGAGGTACACACTTTAAAATAGCTTCCACTTTCTTGGGTGACTTATGCAACCCGTGTTTATCAATAATAAAACCGAGATACTCGACAGATTTTTGAAATAGATCGCACTTATCTCGTTTTAGTCGTAGACCGGCGTCCTCTAACCTACTCAAAACCTGTTCGAGCCTTTTTATATGAATTTCACGGTTTTCACCAGTCACCAGTATGTCGTCAATAAATATACAAACTCCGTCTATGTCGCCGAGTACGCTTTCGAGTGTCTGTTGAAATATATACGGCGCATTTGTGAGCCCAAAAACTAAACGGTTATAACGAAATAAGCCCTTATGGGTGTTTATACAAGTTAAGTCTCGGGACTCGTCCAATTCCAGCTGATTATACGCTCTAGAGAGGTCGAGTTTCGAGAACTCTTCCCCTCCATATAGCCTAGCAAACAAATCTTCAATACGCGGAACCGGGTAGTTGTCAACATATAACGCCTTATTTAACGTAACCGAATAGTCCCCACAAATCCTAATATTTCCGTCGGCGCGCAATACAGGTACTATCGGCGTCGCGACATCGGCGTGATCTACTTTCTCGAGTATCCCTAAATCCACTAAACGCTGAATTTCCGCTTCTACTTTACCTTTCAACGGCAACGGCACTGGGCGAGGCTTAAAAAACTTTAGAGGCATATTCGGCTTAACCTTGAGAGTAACTTTATATTTGTTAAAACAACCGAGTTCGTCTGCGAATAACTTAGAATACTTAGTCATAATTTTAGAACCTAAGTCATCTTCTACTATATTGTTAACGCTTTGTTTACAAATTTGCAAACTAAATGCCTTAAAAAAATCGCGCCCTAGTAAAGTAGGTCGATTATCGCTCTCCGCACTAACAAAAAACATAACCTGGTTAGTTTCCCCATCATAAGTGACGGGTAAGGTAACGGTGCCTTTAAGTGCCAATTTGCTTCTATTATAACACTTCAATACGACCTTTGGCGATTTTAACTCGTACTTGGAGAAATACCTATCGAAGATGTTATGGGGCAATAATGATACCGCGCTCCCACTGTCAATCTCGCAACTAATAGGCTCGCCCGCTATCGTGACGATCTGTATCATCGGTTCACCATTAACTGTTATAATATTGTAAACACTCTCACCTTGAATAATATCGTTATCCTCCTCTGCTATAAAATAATTCCTTCGCACTTTGGACTTGCACATTTTCTTTAAATGTCCCTTCTGTTTACACTTTTGACACGTATAATTAATAAAACGACACTGTTCTTTAGCATGATTTTTGTAGCCGCAAACTTCACAACTTTCCAAACTAGCACGAGGGTTACGTTGCGTGCGCGACGTATTTACGGTAAACACTGGAGTTTCGGGCACCGACTGTTGCGTTTTTTTCAACGCTAATCTCGCACAACGTACACTTTGCGCTAATTCTATAGCCTTGCTAAACGTCAAAGTGTCAACGCTTTCGGCAAATAATTTTTCTTTTTCTTTCACGTTCTCCAACCCTAAGACGAACCTGTCACGTAACACATTGTCTAGCTCCGATTTAAAACCACAGTATTGGGCCAGGCTACGCACTCGCGCGGCCCAATCTGGCAATTCTTCACTTGGACGCTGTTCAGCCTTGTAGAAAGTGTAACGTTCCGCAAAAGTACTCTTCTTGGGCGTGAAATGAGCGTCAAGATGTTCTAACAAGACCTTGTATTCCGCGACGTCAACCTCCTTTGGTGCCACTAAATCCCGAAGAATGCGGTAGGTATCTTCGGATAAAGCCGACAATAACACGGCCCTCCGTTTCACTTGTGACTTGTCCGATGTTTCATTAATGTCATTAACAGTACAGAATTGAAACAATTTGCTCTTGAAAATGCTCCATTCGTGAATCCGATGGTCAAAATTGAGACTGCTGCCGAACATTACGTTTGCACTTGTTGAAGCCATTTTTTTTCAACTAATTTATTGAAAAAACGTTCTCTGCACACGTAGATATCGATATCGTCGCCAATTGTTGTGTCTTGACATAGGTTTCCAAAGAAAACTCCAAATTCTAGGACACTGATGTGCTACATTTAATGTTCGAACACAGACTGACTTAGGTTACATCTACCCTCTATATGAAAACATAACAGTTAGGTCCCAACATCATTCAGGTATTGAGTCACTGCGTTACAATGCACATAATAATTGCATATATACATTATATACCTATACGGATATACAGATACAGTTGATTTAATGCAGTTGAGTCAGCGTGCGCAAGAAATCGTGCGGTGTTTTTAATGGTGTATATTTGACCTCAATCTTGTTGGCATTATAAAAAACTTAACTGTGAGTTTCTAATATAAATTGAGCTTTAGATCAGTAATAAAATGCTGAATCAGGGATCATGGTTAAATTGGTGATGAAATCAGAAAGGGTTATGAGCTATGAAGAATAGTTTATATAGTAAGTTGCAATAGTTGACGTAACTAAAGTTTATAGCTTTTTATTTGTCTTGACGCTCATCTCTGTTACATAGACTGTTTTGACATTGATTGACTTTGCAATGCTTAAGAATATGCTGCATAGGTCGATTCAATGTTAAAAAATATTTTGGTTATGTATGCTTTTTTTTATTTAGACGCTCATTTAACGATTCTACATCCTGCTTGTTTAAAAATCACTGTTATAGATATCGGCTAGTTATAACCATCTTGTAAAAGGGTAGACAGTAAATAAATATCACTACTTTCAAGGATTTGCCACACTGGATGCGTTCTGCGGGCAGCGGTCAGGTCAAACTTCAACTTCAAAGGTTGCTGTCAATGTTGTACATAATGCGGGTTTGACCTGACCGCTGACCGCAGAACGCATCCAGTGTGGCAAATTCTTCAGTGACAAAAATAATCATGCAGCAAACCTGCACATGCACCTTACACGCGTTGCAGTGTTTTGCTAATATATGACGTTCGTCTGTACGTTACCTCGCGGACCAGAATCGATTTCAGACCTCGTGACCGTTGTCTCCTAGCAGTCCCGGCTTTGCGTACTGTATCGCGTAGGAATTCCCCTCTGGTTCGTTCCTTGCTCCTTTTGAATGCGCTACTTGCATCAGCCTCTCAGTGTGATTTGTTTGCAGGCAGACAGGTGGTTGTGCGTGATGAATGTTTGAGGTTCTGTGAGAAGATGGATGCACGTCCTTCAACTATTTAAAATGTGTTAATTATTTATTTTTAAATGTTAGTATTGTAATTTGTGATTATTTGTATATTGTTTCTTTTTCTTTTTGTATTTTCTGTGTAAGTTAGCAGTGGTTTGGTATTTTACTGTCAAACTGTTTAACTTGTATGATAAAAAAAAAAAAAAAAAAAAAATGACCTAATATGAAGTGCTTCTGTATTTATAGATACTTATTAGTGATTTTCAAAATTACTATGCCTACGAAGTTACCCTAATGCACCTTGGTTGCTTAATTTTTAATTTTGTTTTTAAGAAATGCATCATCATCATCATAATTTAAGAGCATGGCTCTTGTCGATGGAGTATGCGCCAGTTTTCTCAGTCCTCGTCCAGGTTCTTTAGGAAGACACGATATTTGCTTTCGTTTTCAGTTGTTGTGTGTAGATTGCTCGTGGTTTTCCGCTGCCTCTTCTCGCTTCTATCTTGCCTTCTAATATATAGTCTTAAAGAAAGTGCAGTCGTGTCTTATCAAGTGACCTATCATTTTGCCTCGTCTCTTTTGTCAGGCCTGTGGTAGACCATGTCGGTCTCGCATCGGTCTATTCAGCCACCAAAAACAGTGTCTCTCCGGTGTTACACCAAAAATCGTCTGCAATAGACGCAAAGGCCAATGATGATGATGATTTTCCATAGAAAGAAATGCATTTAGGTGTTATATTTTGTTTCATGTTAAATACAAAGTAACCGTCTTGCTAAGAGTTAAGTTACTATTACTCTATTCATAACTATAATATATAACCTCTGCCAACATACAATATGTAGTTTGTACAAGAAGTACAAGATTGTCACAATTTAGGCTGCGTTTCGACCGAAGATGTGTTGCCAGGGATGTGTTTTTAAGAACCAATCGCATCACTGCACACTGAGCTAGAAAAACAAATGAAGTGATTCTATTGGTTTTTAAAAACACATTCCTCGCAACACATCTTTGGTCGTAACTCAGCCTAAGATAACTCAAATATCCATGAATAATTGAATTACTTGTGTCAAGTTATGTCAAACAACGGCAAGAGACCTCCAAAGCTTAAAGTTGACCTCAATTCTCGAGGGCACTGACTCGTGTAAAACTAAACGCAACTCACTCAAAACTAAAACGTCACAAGTACCACACTATGTACTATCGTTAACACACCTGCGGGCCTACCGCGAACCACGAACGCAGTTTTACCTCTCTGTCGCACTTACGTATGAATTTACAAGTGCGAGAGTCAAAACTTCTTTCGTGGTTCGCGGTAGGCCCTTGGATCTATTTTAATTCTAACTGCATTGAAATAGAGTCGAAGAATGGTTAGTCAAATATGCTGCAGTAGTATTTGACGATCTTTTCATTATATGAAGTGTGAGGCCTATTCGTGGGTGGACGATTACGGTCATAAATATGTATACATGCTGTCACTTTATTGCATTGACGTGAGTTAAACATCAAATATGTGTGAATAAAATGACAAATGTAGGGGGGTATACTGTATCCCCTCTTAGTTTGTAGTAGAAATCGTCTTGTACAGTCAACAATACTATTCGCTTAGCACCTTTGCATACAGACTTCTATGCAGGGGGGGTACCTTTTCTCTGCAACTGACTCTAATATCTAATAAAATTTAATTTAATTTTTATAACCGCAACTGCTGGCACAAAATTTGGTATTAATTTTATATATTACTAAATCTTTATTTTTTAAATTTTTAATGTTAATTACTAATTACTACTCATTAAAATTAATTAACAATTCAAGTCTTGGAGACCCTTTACATCTCTGGATAATTTGATGATCTTTTTTATTATTATATACATTTTATCTCTGACACCTAGAGACTTCATCTCTAAACAATTTTAGTACTTCTGTTATTTGTACCTATAGTTTTTATTCGTTTTTTTTTTCTTGTGTAATTTAACATTTATATTTATGTAATTGTTTTTTGTAATTTTCCATTATTTTTATTGTTTGTAAAAATTGACAAATTGATTAAATGTAAAAGTGCCCCTGTGGCCTATTTGCTGATTAAATGTTTGATGTTTGATGATGTTTGAATTATTTTTAAAATAATTAAAATTTCATACTAAAATTTATATGTACATGACGATTTCTACTTACTGCATACGATGATAGAAAATATAATTTACTTAATTAAAATGTGAATAGGTATTTTGCAATCTGACATAATTATGTGTTTAAAGAAAAAGAGATCCAATATGATTTCAATTTAATTTCAATCAATATATCATCAAATAGAGCCTCTGAATTGTGTTTACTATTTAGGGTACCAAAGGGTAGGGGTAAGGGTAAGGGTAGGGGTAGGGTAGGGTTACCCAAGGGGTAAAAACGGGACCCTATTACTAAGACTCCGCTGTCCGTCTATCTGTCCGTCTCTCTGCCACCAGGCTGTAGGCTGTACCTACCTCATGAACCGTGATAGCTAGAGAGTTGAAATTTTTACAGATGATGTATTTCTGTTGCCGCTATAACAACAAATGTCCGGTTTTTTATATTAAGTAACTTGTCATTACGTTGTGCCTACTATGTAGTATTTTCTCGTACTGAATAAATTACAAGTTGTTTTTATTCGTTTATGCACGTGCATAACCGGTTTCGATGCAATAGTAGTATGCTACATTTTATGTCTAAGTTAAAATAAACATTCTAACTACCTACTCCAAAAAAACTTATATATGTATATAATAACATTTGATTAATTACTTCATCATCTTCCTCGCGTTGTCTCGGCTTTATGTGTCATATGTTTATTTAAAGTCTGACCAGGAATATGATCACGCGCCATGTTGCGGAATTTCACTGGAACTAATAATTTCATACTATACTGAACTGTCACCCTGAAATAACAGCGTCCTCTTGACAATGATCATTATATTCCTGGTCAGGCTTTACTTATGGTAAATAAATGCTAGGGCCCCATTTTCTGCTGTATAAGAGAGCTTTTTTTACCCATAATATAAGTTTTTGGTCAACATAAATATGAAAACTAATAGAGAAGGACAATTTATAATTCTCACGGTGTTTCAAGGCGACGGTATGAATAGAACTCTGTGCAAAACTGGGTTGCCTTGGAAAATAAATGTTAGCTGAATCAACATTCTTGTTATAATTTGCACTTGTTGTAATGCAAATGTAAGATAATTTAGTATTTAATTTAATATACATAAGAGCGAATTTAATGTGACAATTATATTTTTAAGTTCATAAATGCAGATTTGCTGGCCAGCGAGGCTTGTCACCAAAAAAATCCGTAAATTCAAAAATGTAATAAAATTTATTGACTTATTTAATATGACAAAATTTATAAGCAAAATTCTTGTCATAAAAATAAATATATAATTGCTTTTAACATGACTCGCTGGTCAAATAATATTTAGTCTGATCAAAGTCTTAATGACATGAAATAAAAAAACTGGTATTTATTTACCACCGAAAATCATTTGTTCAAATGTAATAATTATGTATAATATAATATTCTTCAACACTTTACACCTACTAGTGTGTCAGATATAGTTATTTTAAGGATTTTTTTCTGAACAAAGATATTTAATATTTACTTAATAAAGTGAATTAAACATTTTCCTATATTTTTATGTTCGTCTTTCAAAAAGTTAATAATCAAAGTTACTATTCATGACTAATGGTAGATTTTAAGTAGGTAGTTATTTAATCAGTTAAGTAAATTAGTGAAACAAGGTAATTAGTAAGATGTCATTTATTACACATTTCTGACACATCACAACAAAAAGGTAACTTAAAGACTAGGCCTTCCAGATATACTTTAGAGATGTCTGCAGTTTTCTCTAAAATATATCCTTTGTTATGTATAAAAATCTAAATAATTATATACATTTCATAATTGTGATTTATATACTAAAAACTATCTTACCTAACACGTGTATAGTTTTTGCATGCAAAAAATATTTCTTTAACACATAAATTATATGATTCAATATATATGTACCTATATGTTTCTTTGGCATGCGATAACATTTACGAAAATAATCTACAGAAGGTGGTATACATATGTTACGTCTAAAGTCCATATGAGCAGGTATAAAAAACTTATTCTAGTCCAAAATATACAATAATATGGACGGAGAATGAATGTAGCAAAAATATATATCTTAATAAAAAGGTGCGTAATCTATTGCATAATCGCGACCAAATAACATGGTTACGTTGGCACTTTGATATTTCAAAACATGCTTCATCGAAGCTAATAAATTATCATTCAGAAGAACACATTGCGTAACTGCCTTAGAACCAATCGGGTTCCCAAACACACATCGCTAACAACATGACAAAACACCATCGCCTTATACAAAACAGTCGGAAAGTTCCATCGAAACCCGCGAAGATACTGCATTTGAGTTCTAAGTTCTATTTGAGGTCAAACATTTTCTCATAAACGGCCTTCTAGACGAGTACAACATATACCTGTCCACGGCACGCTCGCTTTCGAAGCAACTTAGAGCGAGTCTTGCGAAATCAGCGTTGGACGAGGTACATACTCGAATGGTTTTATAATTCGTCACGACTTGGTGGGGCGCGAGGTCGCATAGCTTAAGGCTTTAAACTACTAAAGTTAAATTCAACCTTAGGTTGAAAGTAATACGGCTCAATTTCAAGAATGTGTTAATGGGCTTAAGTCACTCAATTGCCTAAATATACATGATTGAGTTAGGAGGATCCTGATTACAACCACTCAAGGCGATGGCATTTTGACCTCAACAGTCGATTTCATTATGGCAATTAAAGACCTTAACCATAATCTTAACTAAGACACGAAGGAATGCGGAGATCTTAACAATTAAATAATAATTACTTTATGATAAACAAGTTGCCTGATTTTCCTTAACCAAGGAGACATGGGAACTTGATGCTAAATGCAGCATATAAAATTAATTATGCATATCGGCATATTCCATTGTCATACTTAAGTTATTTTGAACCTTATATTGTAACACTTTAAGTTGAGAATTCTATGTTTATTATTGTAAACAACATGCAGATATGCATAGTTAAAACTGCAATAAATCGCGTCGGATTCGTGTCGGATATACTAAAGTCGGCGGTATAATACTGGCTAAATAACAGCTAATACTAGCACTCGGTCTCACCTTCCTTCTTCTCTGGGATATAATGTTCCACCTCCCGGAACAGATGGAACAGTCTCCAAGCGATCGCCACTCCGACGATCTCGAGAATCATCATAAGTAGTGACGCAGCGGCAACGGAAGAGCTGATAATCTTGGTGTACACTGCAGCCACTTTAGCACAACCCACTCTTTCATTAGCTTCCTTATCCGTGAAGTCGCACAAAGCTTTGTAAAGGCTATCATGACAGCATGACAAAGGCAGATCATTTCTAAAAGCTCTATAATCTCTTGCGTCGTTGGCACCGCAGCATTTCAGCTTCCTTTCAATCCATTCGTACTGCCTTGCGTGTTCTTGATTGTTCTGAATGTTGTAGAATCCATCGTACACTGTATCCTTAATGAAACGGTCAGTATCTTCACCATCCACATACACAAATATAAGCACTGCTGATAGCACTTGGAACAGGATCAGGAAACTCAAAAATCCTCCGTAAATCCCGAGTATTCCTCTGCTTTCCCGCTGCGCACCGCACCAACCACAAAAGGCGATGATGATGATCATGACTCCAAAGATGATAAACAGCCATGGCGCCACTTGAGGCCAGTAAACTCTCCAGTCAAGTAAGTAATGGTTCATATTCCGAAGCCGGACGAATTCCATTAGCTGCACGAAAAACCATATTCCCGTGATAGCTGTAGCTAGCCCGAACACGGCGAAGATGATGTTGACAACGTAAAGCACGTTCTTCATAAAGTCTTCTTTAGCCATGGCGATAGGCGACCGCGTCGCTAGATCGTTGTCGACGAAATGAGGCGGCCGCGCGCGCGCAACACCTTTTATAAACGCACGAAGGCCATAGAGCGATCAAGTCGTGACATACATAAGATGGAGGTAATTACGTAAGCTTTTGGACAAGAATTTTGGATTAGAAAGCTATCGTCCTATTATCCTAAATTAATTATCTAAGTATGATTACAATTATGATCTTTAAGCGATTGACGATTGTCAATCGATGACGCATACCTATTTAGTTCAACCTAAAGTGACTCATGCATTTAATGCTATTATACGGTATAATTGTGGCCATTAAGGGTTATAATGGCGTGTACAAAAATGCACTTGAGTTACTTTGGTTTTGAACAGTCATTAGTTTATGAGAACCCAACCGACACATGTGTACATTATATTTACTTGAGATTCTAAGATATAACAATACAGCAGTTAGGATCATAATGGAATGTACTAGAACCGCACTTGGGTTACTTTGATTTTAAACAGTTTTTACAAAATGAGAACCAAAGTGACTCATGCGTACTTGATTGTCAGTAATATTTTAGACTATAAAATTACATCGGTTAGGATTATAATGGAATGTAGAATAGATTGCACTTGAGCCACTTTGATTCTGAACAGCTTTTATTAAACGAGAACCAAAACGACTCATATGTACGTGATTTCAACATCATTTTAGACTTTCAAATTACAGCGGTAAGATTATTATGGAATGTTTTACAGATTGCACTTGAGTTACTTTGACTGTGAATAGTTTCCACTTAGTGAGAACCAAAATGACTTATACGAACATTAATGTTAATGTCATTCTAAAGTCTAAGATTAATAGCAGTTAATATTACAATGGAACGTACAATCAATTGCACTTGAGTTACTTTGGATCTGAATAATTTTAAATTAAAGAGACACAAAATGACTCATACGTGCGTGAATGTGAATGCCATTCTAAGCTATAAGCTTAAGGCTATTAGAAATATAATGGAATGTATAACTAAATGCACTAACGCTACTTTAGCTCTAAACGGTTTTAGGTTATGAGATACAAAGGGGCACAAGTCCATATCAAATGCTTCGCCATTTTAAGAGATAAAACAGAAAATAAGTTTTAAATTGCACATATAACAAATGTATTTATAATTTTTTTGTTCAGAACAGTTTTTAGTTTATAAGAATAAAAATGACCCAAATAACTGTACAATCTTTGTACAGTTGATTGTACAGGCGTTTACGATGTTTTTGACCATAATGTTCAAGCGATAACAATACATTTACGTTTACAATAAAATGGGTTGGTTCTTTTGGCTTTTGTGCTAATGATAAATGCCATTAAACTAAATGATTCAAATAAATAGTGTCAAATGAAGCTACACTAGCAAGTCTTACAACATATTTTACATCATTGTTTACAGAAAATGTTACTTACTCTCGCTTTCGTGAGGATAGAAACAAGCACAAACACAGTCTTAACACTAAATTAGTTAGTCTTTACAGAAGCACTTTTTTGGTTTCTAATTCTCTACCATCTATCACTTGAGGTGTTCTCCTCCTGTTCTTGATTTTCTTGGACGTTGAAAAAGCGACGGCGAGCGTTAACAAGCCAATTAATGCAGTGAAAATTGAGAATCCCGATAAAACTTTGATGCCGATTCTTGCATACTGAGCTGCGACTTCTGAACATCCGTGTCTCTCATTGGCTAGCTTGTTGGTTGTGCTACAGTCAATCGGATAGGCATCTAGAAAACTGTACCTGACGACATCACAGCATGATTGAGGGAATTCATTTCTCCAGCTGACGTAATCTCTTGGACTATCTGCGCCGCAGCAATATAGACGTTTCTCGACGTTTCCAAAGTACTGTTCAAGATCAGGATGGTCTTTCATTTGCGAATATGCGTCCCAGATTGTGTCTCTAATGAAGTTATCTGTCCTAGGACCATCAGCGCAAACTAGGGCAACTATAGCCATGCCCATTAGTAAAGCTGTAGCTACAGATACGAATATCCCGTAAGTAGTTATCATCGACTTACTATTTTTCTTAGCTCCTATACATCCGCAGCAGGCACTGAAGATCACAAACAGTGACGTAACAAAGAACATCCACGGGACGGCTTGAGGCCAGTACACATTATAGTCCAGAAGGTAATGATTGCTGTTCCGAAGCGTTACAAACATGTTGATGTAACAGAAGAAAGCAATAGAACCACTGAAGAGGATCAGTCCGAATATCGTGAAGACGACATTTAGCACGTGTAGGGCGACTTTGGAAGCCATTTTTATCACTTCGCGGCACTTGTTTTCAACTTAAACTTGTCACTGCGCGCGCGCGTCGGCTACGAAGGCTTACAATTGAATGGCGCGGGGCTTGCCACTAACTGATCTTATAGCTAGTATAGTATGTGATTCTTGGTCTTGATCAAGGTTGTAAGGATTCTTCGTTTGGTGGATGACTCATGGTGACTCGTTTGTTTTGGCCGAAAATTCGATTTGTGGAAAACTGTTAGATGGTGTACGGAATAAAAGGGGTCATTGTGTGGAAGCCTTATAAAATTTGAACGGTGTTCGTAGTAGGTACTTAATCAATGTTTAGTAAGTAATTGTAAGTTTTAGTTGTTAAAATTTTTTTATACCACGTCGGTGGCAATCAAGCATACGGCCCGCCTGATGGTAAGATGTAACGTTTTATTTAAATAATAATTGTTCTTTTGTTAAAGTAATAATTTATAGGTATTACTGAGAGTTTGTCTTGGCCCCCTTTTAAACAATAACATAAGATTAGGTATAGATTTAACGGGAGAGATGGAAAAATAGAAGATAGTCACTATAAAATAATATCAAAATACCTAATTATAATACACCAAAAATAAATTTGTATTTGTATTTGATTATAATCTAACAATATTCCCTTGTTTTTTTCCACCATATATTATGATTAATATAAAGAAAGTATCTAAGCAATTTCTATAAGGAATCTGATCGAATTTTTAGTACATTTTTTGCATTTTTTTCGAGATCGATATTTCTGCTCTATACAGCACAATCCAGGTAGAACCCACGATTTTTGACCACCACAGTTGTATGAAAGGTTAAAAAACCTAAGGCTAATAATAAGGTCCGAAGGGTCACTATGGTTGTTCATGTGTGTTGATGTATATGTATGTTTATGACCACCACCAATATTATATAACAGGTCCGTTATTGTATAGTAGGTACTAACAGATAACGTACAAGCCTTGAAGTTTCAAATATAAGTTCCTGAGATATTGTAGCGCCCGAATGATACGGGATTTTTTGAAATTCAACCCCATAAGAGGGTGCAAACGGCGCTGAAAGTTTCTTACGACCTCTACACGAATGAATTCGCACATAAAAGAAAGAAAGAAAGAAAGAAAGAAAGAAAAGACATTTATTGTAAAGACCTTCTACAAACAGCGCCACTTCAGTTACAAAAAAGAACTTACTCACTAAACACTTAAAGCTAGGTACAATGGTAGTTATAGAAAAAGGAGTAAGGTAAGTGTTAATGAATAACAACAAATTTTGGCGCCGCTATAGTGGCTACAAAAGGACGCCACTCAGCATATGCTCTGGTATAAATAAATACCACAGCGCTGGTTTTCTGTGGCACCCCGGGCCGGAGGGTTGCTTGTCTTTATCTTTCTAAAATCTTCAAATATCTTAAAATTTGTTTCATGTTTACTTTACCACATAAGCATAGTGAATCAGTACAGAAAACCCTACAGATTCGTAATGGTATATAATTATCTGCAACAATGGCCACGTGTATGGAGTCACGTGTTGTAAATAAGGCAGGTGATGTTATCATATTTAGTTGTCATTGTCATACTTCCTCGCTGAAATGCGGAAATAAATGCGAATCTATGTATGTACATAAAAGAAGTTATGAGAATTTAGTGAACTGCAAAAACTTACAGGCCAATTGGGTACACTGATAGACATAAAAGGCTTTATTTTTCCCGTCTGTCCGTCTGTCTGTCTGTCACCAGGCTGTATCTCATGAACCGTGATAGCTAGACAGTTGAAATTTTCACAGATGATGTATTTCTGTTGACGCTATAACAACAAATACTAAAAAGTACGGAACCCTCAGTGCGCGAGTCCGACTCGCACTTGGCCGGTTTTTTATTTTTACATAAAAAGCTGATCGTATCAGTTTTTGGAAAGTGCATCGTAAAGTTAATTATAATATTTTAAACGAAAGTGATACCAATTAAGTGTCATTTATTATGGATATCGAATTTTACAATATTGTATATCATTAGATACTATTACTTATTCTGTGTCATTAGTAAATGAAGTACAAATTAGGCAATTTAATAAAACGCCTAGAGAAAGAAATTAAATTGTTTAATACGACCTCTAGGCAGTTCCTTAATTGTAAGTTCATAATGAGTAAAAATTATAATTAAGTTTTCTTACGAATTTATAAATGCAACACGTGCTGCACTTGTTACCTACACGTTTATTTGTTATGTATTTTATTTTCTCACTTCGTAGTTTACGGAAGTTTTTTTTTCTTTTTTACGTGAAAAATCAATACTTTTGTATAGTAACGGCACCAATCATGAAACATTTAAGAGAACATTTGGAGCATTTTTTATTTATCACCGTCACCTGCAAAATTTCTACTGCTTTATGCGTTAAAAGTTGGATGTCCTATTCGTCCTTTATGTTTTTCATGTATTTAACTATAGATACTGATACTCAATTGGTTTCAATATTATTAAAAAATTAAAACTATGTGTGGTGCTCCATGTAAATTTAAAACTAACAAAAACGTATATGAAAAAAAAATTAAGCATCTCTATGGTTCTTGTTTATGGCACAACGTCGCCAGTGTTTTTAAACTGATGATAAATACTTATTTTACAGGATCTGTCTATACGATCCCATTACTGGTGCCAGTCCCATTATAGGGGTAGTTACTAAATATACTACTTTACACAATTCGCTAAGATTTCCGGTTTTTTATGCTAATACATACCTATTACACTTAGAATAGGGCGTGTCACTTAGTTTCCGAGAAACAGGTAAATAAAAAGTCCCTGGTTAAAAGACCTTGAACTTGGTCGTATGTTATGTGATTTGTATTATAATGAGTATTTTAGAGTTCACCTAAGTTAATTCTGCACCGACTTTGACAGAAGAAAGTGTGAACGTGACATTATAAGTGGCATATTTACAACACGGATCTAGAATATAAACTATTGCCTATAAAATATTAAAAGTGCGACCAAAATTAGAAGTAATGACTTGGATATAGCTTTTAGTACTTTACAGTCCGCTAAATTTATGTTTTAGTACATTCAGGAGGCCGTTAGAGGCCGCTATTAAGCTTAAAAGTGGTCACGTTTTTTAATTAGTAGTCTGCCTGTTTCACGTTCATGGAATTTGTCATTTATGATGACATTTCAATATGTCATGCAGAGCTTGGTCCGACTTTATCATAAAACCACAAAATCAGGTAAATTAAAATTACTGCACTCCTAACCACAATGCCTGGTTATTTGTATTGTTTTTAGGATTAATTAATTGAATAATATCAGGGGATATAGCGATAATTAACCGCAGTGATTTAACTACATGGCGGACTTATTTTTAAATAAACGACAAATACAGCATATGGATATGGACAGAATATGGATTTTTATTAATCTGAAATAAAATATTATTCATTCATTCATTCAAATATAATTTCAACCAATTTTTCATTGCTAATTGCAATAAGCTAATTAAGAAAGTAAATACTTGAAAAGTAATATTCCCTACGGTCGAAACGTTTAATTTCAAGCCGCTTTACTTATAGTCATTTATTTAAAATTTGACTCAAGGTTCATATAAAAAATTATAGACTAACATTATTAATTACATATACAATTTTTTAAATTATTAAACTAAACACAATTCAGGCGACAAAACGGCATGTCTCCGTTGAGTATGTTTGATTCGACACCCTTCGTGGCCCTTCCCTTCGGCCAGAAGTCGGAGCACGGCATATGAGCCACCAATGACAATGATCCACTTTCAGAGCGTGACTTGTGACGTGACGTGAGCTTTGACAATTATGATTTATTACATATATGACCATTTTGCGTATGACCTTTGAGTAAACGCATAATTAAAGGTCGCGTGGTCATCACATGTACCCGTTCTTGAGCCGAGCAAATGATCTTGAATGCAATAAAAATGCAGTCGCACCAAATAAGCACAGGAATGAGGAAACTTCAAGTACTATCTATTAGGATATGGTTATTCAGAGTAAAATAAAGGTATACGGGATTAAAAGGTGGGATAAACTAAACGAATTAAACTCAATAAAATATCTATAGAATAAAAGCTTTTAGGTTAAAACCAATAGGTATATTACAAATTTAAAAAAAAGAAGAATTTACATGTAATTTAGGCTAACGAAATCACTACGTGTACGAAATATTAAATATTATCGCTTTCAATACGTAAAGTAATAATTACAAAAATACACTTTTTCGTAAAAGTATTTTTTTGGTGGTGATTGTTAGTGAAGAAAATAAATAATCTCAAGAGGTTACAGATTTGACATAACTAGATATGTACAGTTATAGAGAATTTAATTTCCGCCCCTTTTTGTACCTTGTCACCGTGAGGTCTCTAGCGACTTTCATATTGATTGTAACCGTTCCGTGACAAGGTACGAAATGGGTCGGAAATATTCTTCGACTGTACAAGGAAGATGCAGTGCGACTAATGTTAGATCAATATCAAAGATTTTTTATACGAATTCGGTCTCTGTGTATTATTCTATTTTAGATTACAAGAAGTATTATGTTTCACCGGATGGTCTCACCGGAAGATCAGCGCTGGAACTCGTTCCTTTCGTGGCACTTTTTCTTTTTTATGTTTCTCTGTTTTGTATAATTTTCTATTTGTGTGTGCTAACGAATAAATTATTTCTATTCTATGCTATTCTATTCTATTCTATAGATATAAACACAACATTAGAACTTACTGTCATTGATGCATAACAGAGATGACATTGACCAGATGCGAGCACAGGGCGTGACAGTACCTACGTAACTTGCATAAATAGCAACTTGACTATTCGTGGGCACTCAACTGTAAACAGTTTAGTAGAGTAACTCGCTTCATATTAAAATGGAATCGTAATCATAAGGCCCGCGATATAGATAAAAAAAATGCTGACTCTATCACGCAGAGAAACCCCGAGCATAGCTCTCTCCATTGCCCTTTGCGTGACCTTGAGCCTTCTTATGAGGCCCATTGTTAGCGCCCACGTCTCAGATCCGTATGTCATCACTGGCAACACACATTGGTCAAAGACTTTTGACTTAAGACACTGCGGCAATTTGGACGAAAAGATACTGTGGAGCTTCCCGAACGCTGCCCAACCCAACCGAGTCGGATTCGACGAGTGACCTCTTTCTCGAAATTGGACCTACCTAACTGGACTGTTTGTCCTAGGTATACATAATCGTCAACAACTTCGAGCGCAGAGCCTCCGATTAATACGGGAGTTGGCACAACATGGACGTTAGACATGATCTTCGTCTTGTCCATGTTCATTTTCAGACCAACTCGTTCAGATACTCTACTGAGATCAAAATTGAGATTATAATGCAGGATATATAATAAATAGTATTCATATTTATAATAGACGTAGCTCGGAAAGCGGCCAAGTTGAAATGGGACTGGGCTGGTCATGTCTGCCGAATGCCGGACGACTTGTGGGCCAAGTTAACCACGGAGTGGCAGCCCCACGAGTCTAACCGGGGATCCGGCAGACCTCGTCGGCGATGGCGGAATAACTTGGACTCCTTCTTGACAGGCTGGCCAGACATAGCATTAAACAGAGACGAGTGGAAAAAGACGGGGGAGGCCTTTGCCCAGCAGTGGGACACAGTGGGCTCTGAATAATAATAATAATTCATATTTATATATTTATTGTTGTATATATTTATTTTATCTTCATATTACATTTATATTTGTGCCTATTATTTAATTTAATGCATTTAGTTTTAGTGTTCTTTACATACCCCCACTATGCTTCTCTGTTTGGCCTAAAGGTTGACTGGTAGAGAATGCCGTGTAGCATTAAGTCCGCCCTTTGTCACTGTATATTTTTTACTGTGCAATAAAGTTTAAAATAAAATAAAAAAAATAATCATAGAAGAAGATACGTATTTATTTACTAAAGCAACAACGATAAATGGGTAAATTACAAATTGCGTATTTCCCAGTTAAGATGCGATTTTGACGTGACCTCTTCGGAATCTTCTTAAGCAGGTTTTACCTTAACTATTGTACCTTCTGTTTCATTCATTTCATTGTTTCATTAGATAGTGTAAAGTGACGTACGCGTTTTTTGAACAGCGCGCCAAGTGGGAATTTTTGGAAACTCAAATTCCATACAAAATGACACTTAAAAAAAAAGATTTTATTTCAGGCAAGCACCCATATAAAACACAGAATTACCTATAAGATGAGATGAAAGCAAACGCGAACGTCACTTTACACTATCTAATGAAAACACTAGGGGCACTGGTACTAGTTATCGTTGTTAAAAAATGTTATACAAAGAAAAAGTTAGTTTTAAAGTTAAAAATTAAATTTCGAAATAAATACTGCTGCGTACACAAACACAAACACAATAAAATTAACTACGCAATGAATACCCCCACCACAACCACGGTAGTAACACAAGCATGCTAAATAAACTTACTTGTTGTAGGTTAATTATACTAGTTATCGCCAAACAAGGCCAACCCAAAAACATACATCTAAATAACACTCATTAGGACTGCTTGCACCATTCCACTAACACAGGGTTAACCGGTTAAACTTGGAGTTACCCTGGTTACCAGTACAATTTGACACTGGGCTAACGGTTTAACCGCTTAACCCCGGATTAGTGGGATGAAAGAAAGAAAGAAAGCAGAAACGGAGTGAAGAAAGTCCAGGTCAAGAGCACCCTAACCCGGCGAGCGTGTATGAGGAATGTTATGAAAGTGAAGGAAGCGAAATAGGTAATTCAGGATCGTAGCAAGTAGAAATCCGTGGTCTCTGCCTACCCCTCCGGGAAATAGGCGTGATTATATGTATGTATGTATGTATGTAGTGGGATGGTGTAACTGGGCCTTAGGAGACAAAAGACGTATAGGTATCGGCAGGAGAGTTGAGCATACTAATTGCGAGAACAGTATTGAATGAATTAATTAATGTTTTTTTTTTTGTGACTTAAGCGACGGCGATATTAAGCTAAAATTTTTTAGAAAACCTCGAAGAAACTTAGTCCATCTTGCAGTTGGCAGTTCAACTTGCTCTCGATACGAATAAATAAGAGTATTAACCGTTAAATGCATGATTTTTTTCTTTTTGCCTGAAATTAATATATGCGTTACACAATCATTGTTTACTGATTCTGGAAAAAAAAATAATTTTCACAGTTAAATCAGTGTTACAATTTACATAGGGTAAATCATAATATTTATGTAAATATACAATTATTGGTAAAAGATATATGAAATATCTTACTATCATTAGAAATTTACACTACTTGTAATATACATATAATAAAGATTTTAAATAAAAAATAATTAGCGTACATTGAATTTATGATACACCGACGTTTCGAACCCTTTACAGCGTTCGTGGTAAACGGGTGACTGAGAAAAACTATAAAAATACTACTAATTCAATATACGCGATATAAAGAGATTTCATAGTTTTATTTCGTAAGTAACTATCGCGGTAACCGAAGATTTTAAATAGAAAATAATTGCAAACCCCGAATAAAACCGCCTAAATTACATCAACTACTAAAGAACATCAACTTTTCCAATTTTTCCAAATTTTCCGCCAATAAATGTAAGTATATTGTAAAAGTAAAATATTGATATTTGAATAGAACATTGGAAAGTGTATTAATTTACGATAAATATAATTACACAGGACCAAATCGATTTTATCTAATTATGCATAAAATTATATTATGTTTTTTGTTGTGTAGGCATCCATCAGCATCCTATGCATTTACTACTAATTTCAAAAAATGTGCATGATTTTAACTCTAGTGTCCATATTTATAGGTAACAATTTAGCGAAAGAACGACTATCCTTTTCTAACAAGTTTATTGAAAAGAGAGGTCGTTGCAATTCTAAGTCATTCAAAAGAACATTGAACCAAAACTCAAGTGTTAGACGAATTTGAATCTTAAGTAATGCGAGGAGAGTTGAAATTGGAAGATAAAGATGTAAAAGGAAATGAGTATTATGAGTGATTACGGTACTTTTGTTTAAGATGCAAGGCCAATGACCTTTGTTATTCATAATTATGATGTCACTAAGGCGTAAACTTGGTAGTTTGTTTGAAGTAGTATGGTGGAAATTATCGTAGATGAGTCGCCAAAACATCCTCTTGATCGCAAATTGTTCGTCTTTTATATACTGGAAAGATTTTCTTTGGTCTTCGCCATGTTGAGATGTTGAGGATTTTTAGTGGTACTAATGGTATTTTACTGGCAAATGAGACTCTTTGACAACAGACGTTGAAGTCGTCGAATGTTACAGATGTAAACGAAAGGAAAAGATTTTCGCAATGAGGGCTTCTACCGTTTTTGTGCTCACCAGTTGGCGCCACTCTACAGTGGCTCCAACTGGTGTTTTTCTGGACCTACATCTACATGTAGGTCCAGAAAAACATATCTCAAATTTTCTCTGATGCTTATTTTTATAAAATCAATACGTTCTAATAAACACAAAGGGATTAACGTCTAAATGTGCCATTTTTCAACCTGTTTAATTTTGCATATATTTTAGTTGGCACTTTCTTTAAACCACTAACATTTATAACAGGCATTTTTAACAGGCATAGCTGACGTGGGGAAGAAGACCGCTAGGCTGAAGTGGGGCTGGGCGGGTCACGTCTGCCGCATGCATCCGGATAGGTGGGCTAGTATAGCCACCAAGTGGATGCTGCAAAAGAAGCGCGGACGTGGCAGGCCCAGACGGAGATGGCGGGACGACTTAGACACCTTCATCGGTAACTGGCCCGAAAAAGCACAACAGCGGGAGTTGTGGAGATCAAGGGGAGAGGCCTTTGCCCAGCAGTGGGGCACTTAAACGGGCTATTAAAAAAAACATTTATTGAGCTATATCTATTGTTTACCATGATTAATCAAAGATGGACAAAGATTTACCACAATTATGAATAAGGAGTGAAAATTCCCGATAAAAAAGCGGGAAACCCCCAAAACTTATACGCATTTGACATTTTGAAAGACCTTCATCTACACTAGCGCCCGAAATTAATTAGCGGCGAAATTAAACGCGGTAGCCCTCATTATAATAGAATGCAAATCAGATTCGTAGTTCTTTATCAGAAAATTCCCTTTTTAGGGTTCCGTACCTCAAAAGGAGAAAACGGAACTCGTGCGTCTGTCCGTCTGTTTTAACTCATTCGTCTTTGAGGTACCTCCATATGGCTAAAGGCGGGATTCCACCAGTGTGTGACACTGCGGCAGCACAAGCATTTTTGTACTGAATATGCTTGAGCCGCACAGTGCCGCACACTGGTGGAATCCGGCCTTAAAATAGGGCAGAAGACCATAAAATACCGTAGATCTTTGTAGTATTCGTGAAAACACCTTGTTGAAAATATACTTATGTTAATTGTGGCATGCATTTGTAATCACTACAGAATATCCCATTGTATAGCTAGTAAGCTACTCGTTTCCACTATTTTCCCACGGAGAGCGTATTGACAGTAAAACAATAGACAAGAAATATGCTACTGGTTATTACACAAAGAAAACATTATGTAATCTTTTCTGAGCCTTATGTCTTTGAAACAAGGTTCATTTTGAGTTAAATTATATATTCCATAATACATACGTAGGTATGTTACGTAAGTTACGTTGTATTTTGTATTTAACTTCAAAGCAATTGGAAAAAGAATTTGAAATTGGAATTGGTTGCACAAAAATACGGCAAACAATTAAATGAGTTTCCCTTTGGCTTTTATGATTGTTTCCTTGTACCATGCTTAGGTCGTAGGTACATTCTGTACGTACACACACCTATATCCAGTACAAAGGATAACTAGTTACTGGCAGATTAATTGGAAGTCGTTGTCTCTCGATAATTATGATTACCTACAACCACATTGTCCACATTTTTCCATAATCGGGATTCTAAAACGAACTCGATTTTGTTGTAAGCCTAGGAGTGCTTTTTTTTAAGCCCTGAAGTGCTTTTTTGTATGCCTTGAAGTGCTTTTTGTAAGCCTTAAAGTGCCTTTTTGTAAGCCTTGAAGTGCTTTTTGGAACGCCAGCTGAACTTTATTGATTTTCATACATGACATAATTCTTTAGTTTGTGTTTTATCATAGAGTAACTTATACTAGAGCGGTACTGTCATAGTAAATTTTGTAACCACAGTAAATTCACTGCCATCTAATAATAATAATATAATAATAAAGCCTCTTTATTCCCATATAACTTATAGCTACATGATACATAATTTAAATTTAATCTTTTTTTTTTTTTACTTAAATTATAGGGACCCCTATTGTAGGGTATAGGCCTCCTCCAGATTCTTCCACCTCCACTGCCATCTATCGACACACTTTAAAACTAAAAATGAAGATTTATAAAAATACGATATAATGTATTTAAATATGGATAAATGTTTTTTTTTATTTGCATTCATTATTTTTATGATTTTGACCCATGTTCTTTCACTGATATGCGTAAAAATTGTTAAATAACAAACGAAACCGTCAACGCCATCTATACGACAGTAGGTCAAAGCTAGTAGCGCCCTCTGATCGAGAGTCAAATTTTCTTAATTTTCGAGGCACGTTTTTCCTTAGACTGTATCCATCTATTACAGAGTTATATCTATCTTTGCTATTACTAAGACTCCGCTGTCCGTCTGTCCATCTGTCTGTCACCAGGCTGTATCTCATGAACTGTGATAGCTAGACAGTTGAAATTTTCACAGATGATGTATAACAACAAATACTAAAAAGTACGGAACCCTCGGTGCGCGAGTCCGACTCGCACTTGGCCGGTTTTTAGTAAATATCGATGTTATTGTATTTGAGTTTATTAGCTTCTATCTAGTAGTTGAGATGAACTGTGATATAACCCT
This sequence comes from Cydia strobilella, assembly GCF_947568885.1. Classification (NCBI taxonomy): domain Eukaryota; kingdom Metazoa; phylum Arthropoda; class Insecta; order Lepidoptera; family Tortricidae; genus Cydia; species Cydia strobilella. Next base: position 10,732,619 of record NC_086063.1, on the reverse strand, counting down.
ATTACTCTATTAAATCTCATGGTCAAGATCGCTCTTGACGAAGCCTAGACAGGCCATTTGGCCAAATTGAGTGTTCTATCAATGGCTTGATCAAGGCTTAACAATTGGCCTGTAATTGCTAAATTACTATCAATTAAATGAAGGTTAGAGCAAAACACTTCTTACTAGCGTGACGACAAAAGTCACTAGTACAGTCACCTAATGTAATGTTACTGTTCGAAGGCCGCAAAAATATCTGACACGCTCTTATGGCACTACAAATAAGATCGTGTCAGATATTTCTGCGGGCTTCGTTGTATAACATATTATTGTAGGTGACTGTACGTAGTGTATAGATAAAAGTACGTACACCTACCTCTTAGCCCACTATAGCAGCATTCTAAAAAAACCGGTCAAGAGCATGTCGGGTCATGCTCAGTGTAAAGTTCCGAAGTTACCGTCCGTCACAATAAGCTGTCTTAGGGCCAGTTGAACCAACCACAATTAACAGACTGATTAACGTCGTCAGCAGAGAACTATGAAACTTTCCATACAATAAAATTTAGCGAACGGTAAAACGCTGACAGACGGTTTGATGCAACCGACCCTTAGACGGGAGCTATGACTAAGCATCATGAAGTCAGCAAATCTATTAGCTTAGCACGCATGCATACAAATACATATATGTATGAAGCGCTTTGTACTTTTTTAACGTTAACTAAGTAGGGAAGACTTTTTGCGATAATTCATGTTCTAAGCCATGGATGTAGATGTAAGTAAAGGGAGGTAGATATGGCACCGTCCAGGCGCTCGACCGTGAGCCATCAAATAAAGGTTCCCGAACCTATATTAAGTCGTACGGCTGACGCCAATATGTGTCAAGATTGTCACAATCACCTACTAAATATTGCCTGCATTTTAGTTTTGTCAACTATGAATAGGGTTGCCACCCATACTATAATATATATCGTACTATATTCCAGTCACTTGTACTATATATTATACAAAAACAATACAGTACGAAAAATACTATATTTTCATCACTCAAGAATGGGGTATACAAATGTCACCGATATCGCATCGTACGCGACTTGGATTTTTAATTCGCCTCAAATCGGCGTCCTATTTTTTTTAAATTTCCCAGTAAATACTATATTTTTTCAATATTGTGACAAAAATACTATATAGGTATGTGTAAAGAAAAAAGGTGGCAACCCTAACTATGAACGTCACGCGTCTATTATTAATAAAAGGTAATTGTTCTAAGCGTTACTTTTAATTTGTTTTTTTTTTATATTGTTCATACTACAATTTTTATTTTTTAAGTATACTTTAATCACTATACTTAATTTTCAATTGATTATTTTTAAACAAATAATGAATTGAACTCTTTTTTTCTTGACAAAACCGTTTTTATATTTAAGAACTCTATTTAACTACAAATACATAATCTAACCTATTAGCATTTTATATTTTTACTCTCTAAGTATTATTTTTTTCAGTTTATGGTTCTTTCTTTTTTTTTTTTTTTTCTATTAGAAAATTAAAAAAATTAAGAGGAAATTACAAGGGGACAAAAGACAAAACTATAGCGCGGCGCGAAGCTTGCGAGTGCGACGGAAAAGATGGCCATCGCAGGGGTTTTTAGGGTTCCGTACCCAAAAGAGTAAAAACGGGACTCTATTACTACGACTCCACTGTCCGTCTGTCTGTCTGTTACCATCAGGCTGTATCTCATGAACCGTGTTAGTTGAAATTTTCACAGATGATGTATCTCTGTTGCCGCTATAACAACAAATACTATAAAAACAGTACAAAATAAATATTTAAGTAAGGCCCCCATACAACAAACGTGATTTTATTGCGGAACCCTTCGTGCGCTAGTTCGACTCGCAACTAGCCGGTTTTTTAAACCTTTTATTTCAATTACTCTGAAAATATGCCTGTGTTAAAATATTGTTTGTCAGATCCCCTAGTAGGGGTCCCTTTGTTTGACATAATTATTGAAAGTCATAATGTAATGATTGTCATATTATTATTAGTCATAATTCTGAAACCGTTAACTTTTCAGGATTTTCCTCTGGTTATCCTATAGATAGGTTAGGTTAGGTTTGTTTTATGGCAATCCTGAAAAGTTACGCGTTTCTGAGAAAAACCAAATTAATATGACTTATGATAATATGACAATCATTACATTATGACTTTCAATAATTATGCCAAACAATAGATACCCCCCTTGGTAATTTCACTAGCTATATTAGTATGCAGAGATTGCAGAGTAACGATTATAAATAGGTACTTACCACGAATTAATTGGTGGTACTTACCTACGGTGAACTAAAACTAAATTAATTGTTTTCGAGAATTTTTTCTATGGAGCCAACTTTAGAATGAGTTTTGTCATTTTGTCCTTGACTAAAACGAGTATAAATTCAATAAATAAAAACATACATTTTACGCCTTTATTTTCAGGGCGTTAGAGTGCGTGTTCAGATATTGTGAACACCTCGGCCGCTCCGATATATCTGATGGCGACTGTCCATCGGTGGTCAGTAAAGGCAATGATTGATTATTTTATGAACCTAATCGGATTAAAAGTGAAAGACAAGTGTTTTATAAAAATTACCTATATTTTATTCAACTATTTATATTGCAGTTCTTGGTTTACTCTTAATTTTTAATATTTACATTCCAGAAGTTAAACGTCGACAATATATAATATAAAACAATATTTGTGTACTTTTATAATTCATAAGAGCATCTGTAGGTATATTGTTTACATTCTGACAACTAAAACAGTACTTAAAATTTGTAATATCTATATTTACTAAAATTAATCACTATCAATATCACGTAAATTATATTACTAATTTATAATATACAATAATATTCACATAACTCAGTACAAAATCAGAAAAAACCGGCCAAGTGCGAGTCGGACTCGTGCCCCGAGGGTTCCGTACTTTTTAGTATTTGTTGTTATAGCGGCAAGAGAAATACATAATCTGTAAAAATTTCAACTGTCTAGCTATCACGGTTCATGAGATACAGCCTGGTGACAGACAGACGGACAGACGGACAGACGGACAGCGGAGTCTTAGTAATAGGGTCCCGTTTTTGCCCTTTGGGTACGGAACCCTAAAAATAATTTATAAAATATTGTCAATTTTTTATGTCGAGTCTGTACTAAATGGCATGTGCGAATTGTAACTTTTTATAAAATATAACAAAAACCTTTTGTTTCGTATAGTAATAGCATAATGACTGTAGGTAGAACAATTGTTAATTCATTTGTCCTCTACAAAGGTGCAAGTACTGCGAACAAACTAACAAATTTATCTATTATGTCAATTAAAAGCAAATTCTTCCTCACACACTATGACCTTGTTTGTTTCATTACAATACTGTTATGTAATATTACTATGCCTGTATGAATATTTTTACCATACGAGAATATATGTTTATATGCTTTGACTTTTTTGAGACCGTTTTTAATCAAGACATTTTGATATTACACAACAATTTAAGAATTTACAATAAAATCTTTTTTTGTTTATAGTATCACATAATAAATAACCGAGTAAAGTAGGATTTAAATTAATTGTCTCTAAATTAATTCGCCTTACTTTAAAATCACACTATTTGACATAAGTAAAAAGTAAATTACATTAATTCTTTGGTTATCTCACCACTAGCATCATACAATAAATAATAAACATTCTCACACACATGAACACAATCAAATCAATAAAATTAGTAAGCATCAAGATTGCAAAAAAATTACCACAATTTTACAAATGGTGAAACTTCTTTAAAGTTTTCAAAATAAAACTTAAGAAGTTTCATCCCAACGCGGCGGGACATTAAAGCTTGACTCATTTCACAACACACAACACTTTACAAAAGTCCTTTCTTCGTCTCGATGTCGGTTGCATCATACACTGCTGGCTTTTTATTCAATCCTATCGATAAAGCTAAAGTAGCTACTAAACTTAAGATTCCAAAGAAGGCAGCGACAGCAGCGGCCGCTGCTAAAACTCTTAGGAATAATCTGCTGTAGGAAACAACTACTTTTACACAACCATGCCTATCAGTAGCCTCCTTAGATGTGAATTCGCATTTTTGATTGGAATCATCTGAATATCCGCAGCAGGATTGAGGTAAAAAATGCACACCATGCGGCCTGTAGCTTGATGAGCCTTCAGCACCACAGCAACCAAGCCAGCTCTCAATTCTTGAGAACATCTCCTGGTGATTTGGACTCGTTTTCGCTTCGGAAAATCCGTCGGTCAGCGCATCAATCAAATACACGTCTGTTTCTTCATTGTCGCCATATTTCAACGTTAAAGCAGCACAGGTTATAAGCACTATTAAGGTGATCATGATGAAGATAGACTGCATAATGGTGAAGCCCTTGTTGTTCTTGGAAGCAGTGCAGCAGCCGCAGCAGGCGACGAATATCACGAAGATCCCAGCTAAGCAGGCGACGACCGGTATCACTTGAGGCCAATACAAGCTGAAGTCCAGTTTATAATGATGGGTGTTCCTCAAGGCAGTAAATTGGGCCACGTATATCCAAAACGCGACACCACCGAGAAACAACGCGAGCCCGAAAAGGGCATAAAGAATATTTAGAATAAAAAGAATTACTTTACGCATTTTGGCGTTTGTTTTAACGGGAGCGGTTCGTATGGCGCCGAACAATATAATGGCGTGTATAGCAATTGTCTCGATATATAAGCGAGACAGTTTCCTGCGTGAATCAGCCTATGACGCCAATTGGTCCACTCAATGGGTCTGACCGTGGTCAGTATTTTCAGGGGGAACGGATAGTTTTAGCTTGTTGAAATGATAGTTCCTTAGACTTTAATTAAAAGAGTAAGACCTAATTAAGGCTATTTTTAGAGCGAGTTGATTAAAACCGCTTGTTTCAATTAACTAGTGTTTGTTGTTAGAAATGTTGAAGTTTTCTTTAACAATTAATTTTAAGCACCAATTTAAAGTTGATTGCTTGTTTACCTTTTGTTTATCGCAGCTAGTAAAAAATATTTTTGTCTCTGGCTAAATATTAGTGTTTTTCTAAAATTAATAGCCACATCTTATTAATATTCATGAATACCTAGTTATCAAGCTTATTCTGTTTTCTTTTATCTATAAAGTAGTTGAGTTCTGTAGAGGATCTATTTTTAGGTACTTCAAATCCCTAATTAAATTTAATCTTTTTAAAGGTTTTCCTCCATCATAGTGTGCTATAATCATTTTTGGATTTCGTTAAGTAAAAAAGCATTATGAGCTTAAACCACCTAATTTAAATAATGCTAGTTGAATTATCATTGCCAAATGCATGAATTTGCGTGTAGCGGAAATCAAAATGGCAATGACTGCACGACTGGTTTGTAAATCAGCTCAGTGTGACAATAGGAATGGAAATAGCACGTATCTAGTAACTATCCGGTTAGATCAAGGACACAATCTGTGTACTTAATTGTACTTATTTTTATTTTATTAGAAATTTATTGATGGATTTGTACCACTTTTGCGCTCGGTATTTCTCAATGTCTATACTAGCTAACCATTACTTCTTTCTTGATTGTGAATGTGAATTGCGAGTTAACTTGCCGTAGCAAACGTTTGAAGACTTTAACTACTAATAAAACAGGTGACGTCTCTTTTTAATAAAAAACGCTTTTTTTTAAATTAGTAACTATTACTTATGAAAGTAAAATAATGTAAATGATCGTAAAGGATTTATAATTGTTACGTATATACATACCTCTTTTCTGTGACATATTTTTCAAGTGTTTTTCAATAAAAAGACTTGAATAAGGCTAAAAAAACGAAGTTCCTATGTAATAAGATGTATTAACAAACTTTCTTTCTCTGGATTCTCTTTTAGTAGAATTCAATATTTTAACATTTCCAAAACCACATCCCAGATGCTTAATACTAAGTACCTATGCCTAGTTAAAAAAAAACCGGCCAAGTGCGAGTCGACTCACGCACGAAGGGTTCCGTACCATTACGGAAAAAAACAGCAAAAAAATCACGTTTGTTGTATGGGAGCCCCATTTAAACATTTATATTATTCTGTTTTTAGTATTTGTTGTTATAGCGGCAACAGAAATACATCATCTGTGAAAATTTCAACTGTCTAGCTATCACGGTTCATGAGGTACAGCCTGGTGACAGACAGACAGACGGAATCTGATTGACAATTAGGTAATTACAACGAAATAGTTTATTTCTACTCTTTTAAGTCTAAACTAAGCCTGAAAATATTCCCGTTAGTAATTAAGAGGATTTTTCATTAGTCATTTGTTTACAAGCTGAGATGTCGCACCTACGTTTACCAACACGCTTGACGTAGGTATTTACATGCATGTATGACGTATTATAGGCAACCTACTTCTTACTTCTACCTAATCCCGTTACAAGAAATAAACTAAGTATTTACAATACTCTCTACCATTTTCAACATTATACACAGCAACGTTGTAATTTTCACATCAGTAGATGTATTTCTGTTGCCGCAATAACAACAAATACTAAAAACAGAATAAAATAAATATTTAAGTGGGGCCCATCGTGGGGGCATCAGTGGGGCGCAAAAAAATCACGTTTGGTGGATGGACACCAAACGTGATTTTTTTGCAGTATTTTGCGTAATGGTACGGAACCCTTCGTGCGCGAGTCCGACTCGCAGTTGGCCGGTTTTCATTATTATGTGTACAGTGTGCAATTGTGTTTTAATGGAAACAATAATAAGACCAAAGGAAGTAACGCTGTATCTTAGAAAACATGATTCAGTAAACAACATGATATTTGTTTGCAATAAATGTCGTAATTTCATTCAGTATTCATTATTATATATTTTCTACCTATTTATAAGGACTTAAATCACATGGACTTATTACACTAACATAGGGCTTTTTAGAAATAGGGAGAGGAGTGTTAGGGTCGGCAACGCGCATGTAACTCGTCTGGAGTTGCAGGCGTACATAGGCTACGGAGACTGCTTAACATCAGGCGGGCCGTATGGTTGTTTGCCACCGACGTAGTATAAAAAAAATAGAGTATTTACTATGAGTTCAGGCGTACTTGGTTCTAAAATGTTGTACTTAATATTTCTTGTTAATTAAAAATAAATGATCTGAGTGTACTTCTTGATGCTCGTACAAATTAAAACATTAATAACTTTAATAAATTAGTAAATTAGTAAAACTTTGAAGTTAAAATCCATACTAAACCATAAATTTCTAACTAAGCTGATATAGGTGATAGGTACCTACCTACAGAGTAACGGGCAGTTTAAAAAAATATGTTGTGTTTCACTTTATATATACATAACTATATGAGAAAAGGATACAAATTACACCAACATAATTCATAAAAATTACTAAGTGAATTCATACCCAATGAGGTAATTTACTCCATCTAACTAATTTTAAATATCAACATGAGTACCTAAGTATTGATACAATAAACAATTTATCAACATAGGTAACTTACTTTACAATAGCTTACTAGGTAATTACCGTAACATAATGTAATATTATTTAGGTATTACTGAGTTACACATTAATGACTGCGTAAAACATTATGAATGAACGGGACTTTCCGATGTGCTGACAAGTCCTGTAGTAAGTATAGTTACTATTTATGTAACAGAGACAGGTAAATAAAAGACTGTCAATTGGCATTATGTGCATTGAAACAATTGTTTTATTTCATTACTTACTGCTACATTGTCACAGCAACAATCTGTATGAAAACTGCTAGGGATTTCAAATTACAAACAAGGTACGAACACAGAAGTTAAATTAGGTTAAAACAGGTTAAATGGGGTTGGCCGGTCGAAATAATTAGCAGATGGCGCCAGCATAGCTTGCCCTGTCAATCCCTAGAATTGTGTCAAATTTTTGCCTGTCAAATGCCAGCCCTTTAAATTAAATTAAATTAAATAATCATTTATTTTCAGGCATGGCCCATAGAGGTGTTAGTAACAAAAAACTTAAATACTAATGTTAAAAAGTACAATTAATTAAAACCTACCATGCACATCAATATACTTAGAGCTAGGACTAGGACAATACAATACCGGGTGAGCCGTACTTATTTAAAACACATAAAACATTTACTATTCCATTAAAATTTAAAATTTGACTAGTATCATAATCATAAAGACATGTCAATAATCAGAATAATTCATAAAATAGCAGCAAAAGCCAAATCTCATAGAAAAAGGGGCAAGCTATGATGGCGCCATCTCTGCAAACCTTTGACAGTTGCCAACCCCATTAGTAGTGCTGCAGGTTCAGAAACAAAAGGTTGCAAATAAAATAAAATGTGCTTCTCTAAGAAAGTATTTTTGAAAACACAGCTCCTATGAAATGGGGTCAAAAGATGTATCGCCTTTAAGGATGACTCACGTTAGACCGGGCCGTGCCCGGGCCAGAGCTTCCGGCGCTTCGTTTTCTATGGAAGGCATCACGTGATCACCTGTCATGTCATAGAAAAGTAAGCGCCGAAAGCTCCGGCCCGGACACGGCCCGGTCTAACGTGAGTCATCCTTTACGCAGATAAAGTTGAAGGTGGAGCCTAGTTGAGTACTTATATAAATAAGTAGTATTTATATAAAGTCTAGCTTAGTATTCTTATTCTTATAAATTAGTAGTATTTACATTATTCTAAAACTTGCTCTGTTATATACAAAATTCTAAAATTTCTTACAAAGTAAATATCTTTATCATAAAATCATGAATGAAGCATGAGACATACTACGCACTACGCAGCCTCCGATGACACGCATGCGCCGTGAGTAAATGACTCACGCGCCGGTTCTCAGTACTAAATCGTTGTTTCTTGGAGACCCGTTATTATGTGGTCATGGTTTTATAGCGCTTCCGAGGGTGACACACCCGTGATGAGATGAATGTTAAGATTTAGGTATGTTCTCAGATTGATTTACATATAATAGCATTCGCGACTTTGATCGAGAAGTTGTTAAATATTTTTAACCCATTTTTCAACCCCGGCGGGTTGAATGTCAGAACATCCTTTATTACATATAAATAATATGTTTTAAAATACAACATCCTACTTTCAATGGTTTTAACTTTGCGTAGTCTGTCAGTAACTATGTCTACTTTATATATTTTGATTCGCATTTTTTTGGCATAACTGCAAATCTTTTTGCTATTGCTATGTAATTATATCAACCAAATTCATTTATTAACGCATTTTTATTGCTCTTCGCGCTTGCTATCAGTATTGTTTTTAAACAATATGTATAGGTTAAACTACTAGTCATATCAGTTTCTTTTTTCGAACTGTCAAAACAGTTTTGCTACAATGGAATTTATATGAAACACTAGCATGTGACGTCATGATCAAATTACCTACTTTTTAATTTTATACGAGTTTTAAAATAGAAATTGTGACTAAAGATAACTGCTGTTTACGTTTCTCTATTAATCTTCTGGTGCTTGATTTCTTGCATGGCGTAAAATAATTTATTTTAAATACAGACAAATACCCTATTCCATGTTTTTAACACAAAAATTAAATAGATTGGGAATGCCATCATTATGAAAGCGTGTCACATACCTACTTTTTCCTGCCTCATTTTGTAAAATGTTACTTACCTACCTAATCACTTAGTAAATGAAGGTTCCAAATTAAGAACGTTAATGTTTTACAACTTAAACAATTTAAATACGCCATAAGTAAATCACTTTGTAACAGATATCATAAAGAGAATACCTAATATCCAACGAAACATTATTGACTAGCTAAAACAGTTTCCTATTCAAACGATTTTGAATCATGTTTACATACATCTAGGGTTGTTAACTGCGTGTAATGAGAACGAACTAAATTGCGCAGAATCGAATATTGAATCCATTGAATTTTATGCTTAGTTTTATATCTACTATGTTTCATCTAATATATACCTACATACAGTGTTTTAGTACGTGCATTCAATAGCAATAGTAGCGGATAGGACACCATCCCGTCCGCACCGTCCACACCGTCCCATGCAGGATAAACGATGACTCACGTTAGACCGGGCCGTGTCCGGGACGGAGCTTCCGGCGCTTCGTTTTCTATGGAAAGCATCACGTGATCACCTGTCATGTCATAGAAAAGTAAGCGCACGTGAGTCATCCTTAAGCTAACGCCCATACAGGACAACCTAACGGATACACGACTCCGATGGTATGGTCATGTCATGAGAAGGCCGGAGCACCACATGACAAAGAAGGTGCTAGAGTGTGTGAAAAAGTCGAAAAAGGGTGGATGGGTGGACTTACATGGATGTCCGTAGTTAAGAAAGACCTAGAGAATAAGAATATAGACCCAACTACGACCCGGAACAGATACAACTGGAGAAAATTGATGAGGAGAGCCGACCCCAAATAAAAATGGGATAAGGCCAGAAGAAGAAGAGCGGATAGGACACCACGTCAAATGAAAATGGAAAATGTCGTGAAAAAAATCACACGGAAACTAAACTATGTATATAATTTGCAAGAGCAGACTCCATCCAAAAACTTAAAAATATAAAGTTGACTCTATAGAAGAAAATCACGAAAACATGTCTACTTTTCATTTATTTTAACAGTTTCACGGGCAAGACTGAAAAAAAATCCTCAATTTAAGCCTCATCGCCAATCTCTAAAAATTCTGTACAAAAAAAAATACAAAAAGATGATCTTAAAGGGTGGTCTTTTTTTGATACCTTTGCCCTGTAAACGGTTAATTTGCCATGTACCATAGCAGTGTAGGTACTTTCAATGTAAAATAGCTAGTGAGAGCCGAAAAATCTGAATAGCAAAATTTTAAGGGGAAATGTAATAATCTGCGCGACATACCCCTTTCTTGTCGCAATTTTTGCTCGGCGCGCCATATCTATTGTACCCTTTGAATTTCCTGGCCTTACCCGTAAATCTCCTCTTAAACCGTAGTCTCTTGAGCAAACCTCATGAAGTAGTATGTTTAGTATATTCCACAGCCATCTCGCGGCAGGAAATTCTCTCAAACCGCACAGTGGGCGATCATTTAGGTTCCAAGGGCACAGGGCACGTTTGAATATTTCGACCAATGCCACGGCCATAAAAGTTCATTAACGAATCCAATGCCATACTATACCGCACCCGCGTGTAATTAAATTGTAGGGTTCAGTAGTTTTTTAGGATCAGTAAAGCAAAATTCGCTTTATGCGAGTAAATAATGAGTAATAATTTCGAATAACAAACCTACCGAGAAACACAGACATATTAAATACCCATATTAAAAAGGGCCACTCACTTTAATTTAGTTATAGCGGAGTCTGCGTCGGTCTGCCAACGCGTGCTCCTGATGAAGCTCCTTATTAACCGAAACAAGTTAACTTTCAACTTAAAAGTACGTAAGTAATTTAATATAATTATTTAATAAGTAATAATGGTCTTACAATTCCTTCGTGCTTACTTAAGGGGCCCACTGACTTTCAGTCCACCGGACGATACCTGTTAGAACAAAGACTTGACAGTACCGAACAACTCACAGGCCGATATCGTCCGGCGGACTGATAGTCAGAGGGCCCCTTTATGTGAAGATTTTTCTTAGTACTAAAACGAACTTTATAGTCTGGCCTAGTCAGTAGTGACCCTGCCTAATGAGAACGATAGTCTTGGGTTCGAATCCCGGTAAGGGCATTTATTTGTGTTTTATATGTATCTTTGTCTGAGTACCCACAACCCAAACTTTCTTAAGCTTACTGTGAGGCTTAATCAATTTTGTTATATAATTATTTTGTTTATTTATTCTCTTAGAGAGTTGTAGTTGTTTACATTAATTACAAAAAGTATACAAAATTCTACTATTCTTTACCTACTAGTAAACTTTGTATGTAGTTCGGAAACTTCTTTATAAGAGTCCAACTCACGCTTGACCACTAACATGAGTTACTCAGCAAACATATAAAACTGACTTTTACGATCACTACATGGAAATAAAAGCATCAAAACACTATAAATGCATCGGTTATCTCATATCAACAACACTTAACCAACCATTTACAGACCTTATCTCTATGCACTAAGGTATATAATCGCGCAACTAAGGGCCTCCCGCGAACACCGAAGTTCGCAAATTGCGGACATCTTTCTCTTTTACTCCAATTAAAGCGTAATTAGAGTGACAAAGAAAGCTGCCCGCAATGTTAGCCACTATGCTACTTGCACATCTACATCAGACGAGTGCTGCCGCAGCCAAGGTTGCTTGCCTCTTCCGGATTTACCGCCAATCAGGAAACAGCACCTTATTTCACAAAACTTAAGGTTTATTTTTACATGTAGCACATAATGGTATCAGATATGCTTTTATTTATTGTGACAATGGTTGCAAAGCCATTGACTTTAGCGAGGTTTCATATATCTATAAAAACCGGCCAAGAACGAGTCGGACTCGCGCACCGAGGGTTCCGTACTTTTTAGTATTTGTTGTTACAGCGGCAACAGAAATATATCATCTATGAAAATTTTTACTGTCTAGCTATCACGGTTCATGAGATACAGCCTGGTGACAGACAGACAGACGGACAGCGGAGTCTTAGTAATAGGGTCCCGTTTTTACCCTTTGGGTACGGAACCCTAATAAATGATAACGTTAATATGTGATATTATATTGTAATGTTGCAACACTTTTAATGGACAATTTGTGGTCCTTATTGTTTGCAGTGTGGACGATACATCTTAAGGAAAATTCATATAATAAGCATCCAAATGAACGCAATTAACTATGTATCATTCAAAATTATGCCAATATGAGGAAACAACTCCAAATTTGCATCTGATTTTCCACCATGGCTGGCAAGCCCTTTTTATTTCACGCCGAAGCATGTACTTATATAACTAGTGTATTCAAACATGCAATGAAAAAAAGAACCTTGCAAACTGGTATTTAAATTGTACTAAAACCACAATAAACAATCAAATCTAATTAGTTAAACTCTTTGAAAATTAAAAACCGTGAGTTCAAGTTTAATTACGCCTGATAGAGCAAAAATGCTCTTTAAAAAATACAAAAAGAGGTAAAATTATGTATCTTGTAAGATACATTGCTAAGAAAAGTACCAGCTGGTGTGGTGGAAAAAAATGTTATGTGACTTTTCTTTTCATCTCTTATCATGTTTCTTTACGCGTTACGCCCTATTTAATAAATAATAATTAGCCACTAAAATTCATAAACCACTTTAATTTATTTGTATCTAGATAGCGCTGAAAGGCGCTCTGAAGTTTGCCGAATAAATTCCCGATGTAAGAGTGTCGCCTTTTGTTTCTGACGCTCCTTCTTTGTAAATTGGATCTAGTTTTTCTAGAAGAGTAACGGGGCATAACGCCATCTTGAGATCATGTTTTGTGTTCAACTAGAGCTCTTTATTTTTAAATTGACTAAGCCCCACGGTAAGCTCAATAAGGCTTGTGATGTGGGTACCCAGACAACGACATATAATATACAAATACTTAAATACATAGAAAACATCCATGACTCAGGAACAAATATCTGTGCTCATCACACAAATAAATGCCCTTACCGGGATTCGAACCCAGGACCATTGGCTTCTGCAGATTCACTACCCACTAGGCCAGACCGGTCGTCAGGTCTTTCAAATTAAGTTTGCTAACTTTGCCTTTGACCTTTGGGACTCTTGGGCAGGAGCACCTGGATGCCAGCTTGGACCCTTTGACAGTCCAAAGGCGCGCTGTACGAATCGTCGACGATTCCAATCTCACAAGCGGTATTGAACCTTTAACACCGGTATTGAACCAGTTACAAATATTGTACGCCATTAAGATGGTAGGCTATGGTTTTAGTACCTATGAAATGTAACACCTTTGTATACCTATAGTCACAATAAATATATTTTGATTATGGTCTCCTTGTGTCTGTTCTACCGCTTGTACAATGGGCTGTGCTCGGAGGAATGGTTTGACATGATGCTAACGGCCACTTTCTTCAGTCTTTTAAATAAATTAAAAAAAAAATATAGTCGGGACGGGACTTAAAAGACTCGGTAGTTTTTTTAGCGCAGAGTTTCGTAAAAAAGAGTCAATTTTTTTAAATTTAGATTCATAAGACTCCAGTTCCTACCAACAATAGTATCGACGCAGGTTCAAGTCCGAACTGAGTAATAATTGTTTTTTTTTTCAACGTTTTTCATTCGTTTGCTGACTATTTGCCTGCAGTTCATTATGATATAAGTCATAACTTCGATTTATATTGTGATGATTACTATACCACAGACAATTGAATATAGGGTATTACCGGAGTTATATAACTATTGTTTAACTATCCTGCTGGTTTCCATGAATGGCCTGACTACAGCGGTGGCAGCATGGTGGCATTTTTATCGCCTGTCACTTTCGCACTTACATACTTGTTAGAACGTGACAGGCATGGTGACAGGCGATAAAAATGCGACCGTGCTTAGCCCGCAGGTTACGCATTCCGTGGTGGAATGTTATCGATCCCAGTGCGCCCTCACGAACGGGATTGTAATCAAATTATCGTATCACAAATTAATAAACTACAAAAGGGGTGGTTTGCGTTTAACCCCCCATTAAGTGAGTCACATAGCGTGACTTCTGTGCGTCAGTGTCAGATTACTTGGTCGATAATATGTAAATATAAATAAATGAATTACTATAAACCTTTATTCCTAAAAAACATTTTTTTTTATGAAATAGGAGGCAAACGAGCAGACGGATCACCTGATGGTAAGCGATTACCGCCACCCATGGACACCCGCAACACCAGAGGGGTTGTAAGTGCGTTGCCGGCCTTTAATGGGAATACGCTCTTTTCTTGAAGGTTTGAAGGTCATATCGGTCCGGAAATACCGCAGGCGACATTTCATTCCACAGTTTAGCTGTGCGAATAGTACGGAAAATAGAATATATTGGTTGTGATCGATATTATGTTTATAAAATGTCTCTTAGCAGTGAGTGCGCCTGTCGCCATAAGCCTCTTCCAACTCTTTCAAAATGCTTTCTACGGCAACTCTGCATTAACTTTATTCAACTTTATTTGTACATTTTCAATTGCGAAAAAATTACGCACGATGTGTTACCTACTTACATTTTTATGTAATTATTTCTAATCAAAGACACTGATCCCTTTGTGCCAGTATTAACTGTTAGCCAGACTGTAAAAATGCTCTGTTAAAGGCTATATTCGGATGACAACTGCAGTAGCATTATTACTGTGAGTTGACGCCTGCTGTCACTGCAAAACTCCTAGATAAATTACTACTTTGCTGATAGATTGCTTTACTTCACGCTTAAACCGCTGAACCGATTGAAATGTTTCGTATACAAACAGCAACACTTAACTGTACATCGGTGGATTGGGAAGGACATCATCCAACGCAGACGAAGTCGCGGGCCGATGCTAGTGTGGCGTCCCCACTAGCTGCCACTGTCGACGTCATCTAACAGATGGCGTTAGGGAGCTAGAACGCAATTAGCTAGAAGCCTACATCGCGGTTACGAAGTTTCAAATGTCACTTACTATATATACTCCTTCTCCTCCTTCAGTGGACTTCGAATACACATATTACAGTTTTCTACTCTCTTGTATTTTATTTTGAGTCAGAAGTTTGATTCTGTATACCAATATTCTTGATGTTGTCTCTTCCAGAGAACTATAGCAACATATTCCCGAGTGGTAACTTTTAACAGCTTCCCCCGCATTGTGCCGCAAACGATATTATACTTATCTCGACTTTTTAACGGAACACAAAAGTTCTTACAGTTAGCATTATGAGCGACGTAATTTCATTGTGCTAAGTTCTTTCTTAAATGGAAATGGCGGTAACGCAGTTCGGAGTCATTTGGCTTCCCCAGATATGAAGAGGTTTGCTGCAGTATGACCACTGGTTATTAATAATGTAATAATGTTATACTGTCCCGATTTGCTATCGAAACAATAGCCGGTATTCGCAGAAGCGCAGGTGCGCACACGCAACACGTGAGCGCTAAACGTGCGCGGGGTGAAGAAAGCGCGTATGGTGCGCAAATAAGTTCATAGTTTTATTACGTTTAATGTAACTAAGGTGTTGATTAAGCACATATGCAAATAATCCTTGATGTCGATAATTCAACAGTTTTTCATGGTTTTGAATTGGTTTTGACACGACCTCCACGATCGCCTTGGTGATTGGCGTGCATCTCACTCACGACTTTCACTTCATTTTGCATGCACCAATCAGCTTGAGCAATTGTCAAGGTAGCATCAAAATAAGATCACAATTGCAATAAATTGTTAAATTTTAATCGGGCTCCTAGTGTTTATTATGTATCATCACTTTTATCGTAACTCTTACGTGTTGAAACACAAGTGCAAATAGTCCCAGTGTGGAATTAAGCACGTAGGGTACGCAAAATAAATAGTTTTACAGTTGTATCACTTGTCAAAATATTTATCAGTACGGTTTTTACTCCTTACTTCCGCGGCTGTGCACGACGTACAACCGCCGCGGACACTCGTGCCTGAGGATGGTTTCCCAAAGAATCCGAAACATGTCGCCAAAAGCGACTAAAAATAATACTGAGTAAAAACCGTACTGATAAATATTTTGAAATATGTCTCACGATAGTTTAAGTGCGATTGTATCACTTGTATTCTATAACCCTTAGGTGTTGTACACTCGTAGTCCTAGGTCCTAGTGTCACGTATGGTGCGCAAAGTTTTTTCAAACATGCAGGGAAAAATTATCATTACGTTCGTAACGCCGGCATCTTTTTGCAACATTACGGGCCTATGCTAGCGCAATGCAAGGTTCTGATGAAGCATAAACGCATGTGTAAGAATGCACCCGTGAGTGCTAAACGTGCGCGAGGTGGAAAAAAGCACGTATGGTGCGCAAATTAGTTTTATATGTTTATCATCTTTACGTGTTGTGTAATGTGCAAATACTTGTAGTACTAGGATTTTATGTTACCGTTCACTGTGAATAAACTATTTCATTCATTCATAGGGCGGAATTAAAACACGTGTGGTGCGCAAACAAAAAATAGTTTAGTAATTGTATCACCTAAATAATTGTTGTGTAATGTACCTAGCTATACTTCTTGTACCTACACAGTTTGAACAATAAATGTTTCTGATTTCTGATTTCTGATTTCACTTTTATCGGAACCCCGTACGTGTTGAGTCAGCAATGTGCAAATAGTCCTAGTGTGAATAAAACACATTATTATTCATTTATTTCATAAGACACGGTACATAGGTGTTACACTGAAATATTACTGCCAAACTGCGAAACAGTTTGATGGCAGTTAAGGATGACTCACGTTAGACCGGGCCGTGTCCGGGCCGGAGCTTCCGGCGCTTCGTTTTCTGTGGAAAGTATCACGTGATCACCTGTCATGTCATAGAAAAGTAAGCGCCGGAAGCTCCGGCCCGGACACGGCCCGGTCTAACGTGTTGTCATCCTTTAGTTGAGCTCCTGTAATACATTTGTGTCAATTAAATATAAACATGTACATGTACTATTTTAACTTAATAACTAAGCATGCAGATTTAATTCTAACTGTTCTGTTAGGCCTTCAGCCAGACATAATATAAGGTATAAGTTCTGAAGCTACTTTGGCCGTCATTATCTATTTGATATACTAGTCTACCTAGGTACTAACTCAATAATAAAATGTAATTAGAGACGTCGGGTAACCTACGGCTTTCTCAAAGGTCAACATGTAGGTATTAATCTATAATTTTTCGGAATCTAATTCAGTTTACTTGGGAAAACATAACAAACAAAACTTTGTTGAGTATTCGATTAGAAACTTCTTTGGTGCTTTGTTTGTTTTGAACGAAAACAAATTTTAATCTATAGGTCGCTGCCTTTGTTATATTAAGTGTAACAAAATATCGAAGAAAAAAATAGCAAATATTTATTATACGAGTTACACTCAGCAATAGGGGAACTCTAAATAAATGAATGAATGAACTCTCTGAAATACCATCTACAAGCTTGGTCTACCTGTAGATATTCTCATATTTTCTCTGATTCCGCAAAGAAAGTAGGTACGTGAATAGCATATTTAAGTAGATATTATCATTATGCACCAGCCAGGTTATAGCGTGTAAAGTTCGTAAAATATCATATCAATAACGTATTAACTTGACATATTTACAATCTGAATACAGTTATTTACATTAAAAAGATAAATATAAACTAAACATGTCGGTATAAAAAACCTATTTACCTACTGTAACCCGCCCCGGACTGCTCCCGAAGCAAAGGTGCCCATCACGCTCGCTTTGTTGCCGTAGTGGATTGCAATGGACAGCCTTTGCATTAGGAAAAGATTACTGTCAAAAACTAGTATGCTACCCGTACATCCTACCTATCTACTGATTTTGTGTAAACAATCATGGAAAACATACAAAGTCCTGCCCTACACTAACTTTATTGGCATTCTAAGTCTTATTCCCATATGAATTAAATCTATATTAACCTGCGATATGAAACCGGATGATGCCTGTTGAATACATGGAAAAGTTATCCGATGTCGGCGTAGCGGAAATTGGGTTTTATGGGGAAAATATCAATTTATTAAAAAGAACGTTTACAATATGCTTTGTTGTTATACGTTTGATTTTTCTGTCTACAATATATATAGTTATTGCACACAGAAAAATAAGGGGTAGCTTTTGTTATAGAGCAAATACTATAACAGCTTTTTTGACTTTACCCAGATCAATGCTCTCTATTGATAGGAAAATGATTTGTGTGATCTGTCTAAGGCTTTTGACGGTATACTATTTACATATATTTATTATTATTTATCATCCATAAAATACATCTATCGTCTTAGTAAAACATGGTTTAAAAATGATGGAAATAATAATTATAGGATCGGATGCAAGTAGATTAATATAGATAATATAATAGGGAAAACTTAGTGTACCTCAAGGATCAGTTCTAGGCCCTATGTATGATTTATGTTACCTTTAAAGATACCTACCAGAATGTAGATATTATACTAATTTAATAGATCAGATTAGTAACATTGCAGATGGCACATATATATTCTCCTTAAAGGCTCCTCTTATATAACCTTAATAACCGTTGCAGTAACCGAAAATACTGATGCATATAAATCACCCACGCTTTTGGAAAGCCACTAGCAGGCAGCAGGGGGCACAATGGACTTAACTGAGCTAAATTGGCCGCCGAGCTTTGTGGCATCATTTAATCTAGATGAAAAGTACAATGAAATACTTATAGGTATTAGAGTATAGACTAGACTAGGTAGTTATGGATTTCGCAGGTATTTAAGTCTCTGGTTTGATCAAATAACTAGCTTTTGTATTTGTGCGATCTGTCTAAAGTATTTGACTGTGTGCTACATGACATTTTCATCCATACTACTTACATCACCAAAATTTGATGAAAAGGTTTTAAAGTGATGATAAAATTTCAAATACGTATATTCGAATGGATGTAGTTGAAGAGGGAAATAATGTCGGCTTTCTAAGGGCCGATACAGACGGACTTCAACCCGACTGCAATTTGCAGTCCGTCGGTACGGCCCTAAATAAAATAACTTCCTGTGTTTCAAGGATCAATGACGCCATTTAGGGAAAAGTATCCAATCCACAAAAAACTGTCAAACGATTTATATCAATAAATAGTTGACGACCGGTCTGGCCTAGTGGGTAGCTGGGTAGTGACCCTGCCTGTGAAGCCGATGGTCCTGGGTTCGAATCCCGGTAAGGGCATTTATTTGTGTGATGAGCACAGATATTTGTTCCTGAGTCATGGGTATTTTCTATGTATTTAAGTATTTATATATTATATATATATCGTTGTCTGAGTACCCATAACACAAGCCTCCGTGAGCTTACCGTGGGACTTAGTCAATCTGTGTAAGAATGTCCTATAATATTTATTTATTTATTTTAAATTACCATAATCACAGGCTCAGATGAGACGCTTTGCAGTTGACACCGTATGGTGTTAAAGCACCGTTGCAGTGGCCGAGAAGACTGACGTGACGCATATAAATCACGTAGGTTTTCGAAAGCTTGCCAGTATATTAACGGCAGGGGGCAGCACAGGGCCACAATGGACTTAACTGAGCTTAATTGGCCCCAGAGCTTTATGCCATTATTGCGGATAGCTTTTCAAAAGGCCGGCTTTCACAACTTTTTGGCTGGAAATGCTGGCTTTATGCGAGTTGCGATGTCTCTGGTTTTCAAATGGTATTTTGCGCTTGGGGATTTAGGGTGTTATATCTGTGAAAAAATGTGTAAAAATGAGTCCTTTTTATCTAGAAGTTTGATTCTAAATGTACTGCAGGTATACATATCACATTATTTGTCTTAGGGCCACTTGCACCATCCCACTAACCCGGGGTTAACCGGTTAAACCTGGACCATGGTTACCAGTACAATTTGACACTGGGTTAATGATTCAACGGGTTAGTGGGATGGTAAGTTGCGCTTAAAAATAAAATCCATTCAGTTATTAGTATTAGTAGTAGTAATGATTTACAATCCCTGATAAGATTCAATATGAAATTTTTGTTTGTGTGTGACGTACTACTATTGTGTATTGTTTTTCCTATGTACTTGTGCACCATCATACATACAGTTAATTGATAATTATATAATTATGCATTATCATTGCCAATTCGTTGCAAATTTGGCGTGGTCGGAGTCTAAGAAGGTGTCTTTGTTATGATCCTAAAAGGCCTAGTTTAGACTATTTGCATTAATGAAAGAAGAAAAAGAAAGAAAAAGCATTTATTAGCACAACATAACAAGACTAAAACTAGAAATAATTAAACAGAATGAGGTTGCGCTAAATGGTCCTTACTCAGCTTGGTGTCACGGTGTGAGCCAACATGGCACACTCCGCGACGCTGATTTTCAGTAAGGCCCAGTAGATGGACTAGTAAACACAATGTAAAAAATAAATAAGGGAAATTAATTAATCACATTAACTAGGTACACAACAAACCGTGTGACCATATTACTCATAATGTTTTCTACAAAGCAGTACAGATCATAATTGAGCTTCCTTGATGAGTACTTATAAGATGAATAACGGTGGGTATGGTTTGTGTGACTAGTTGACTCATACACGTGTCTACTCGTACTACGAGTATGATGACATTATTCGATCGTAGCGGCTATCCGTTCCATTGGAACAAGGGGGCAAGGGGGGTAGGGACAAGAGGGTGCGTCTGTGCTTGCGCGAGCACTTACGCACCATTGCGAAACGGACTGTTTCTGGATACTGGTGAATTAAATATTGCCTACTCCAAAGCACACAGTCGCTGTGCCCGAAATCGGTCAGGAGAACATCATCATCATCATGATGACATTATTCTAGCTACTTTTAATTCGCTACTGGTAGCCTACCAGTGGTAAGACTAGGACCGGTTAAGTTCATTATTATGTGTACATAAATACACTTTTTTTTTGTACACATCGGGTCTAACGCGATTAAATTTCATTATTTTACCTTTTTTCCGACGTTTCAGCTAGGTTGCACTAGCTGTGGTCACGGAAGACTGACGTCCCAGCAAAATGTCAATTGAAAGATTGGTAAACAATACAACTACCCGACATTAGTTTATATAAATGTTCGGGAAAGACAAACAACACTAACAATATCCGCACACTGGTCCGAAGATAGATCCCTTGGTTTCAACATCTGAATCACTGGTCCCCAAGTTGACGATAATTTGTACCCGTCTTCCCTGTTGAAATTTTTCGGGTGTTTTTTTAATTTCGATAGCTTCTCTTACGATCCGAGGAAATGAAACATAGGAAAAAAAGGTAAAAATAGGTAATGAAATTTATTTGCGTTAGACCCATTAATTAATGACATTAATTTTATTTTAATAAAATAAAAGCCCACAGTTTACATATATACAGAGTGAAAATAGATTTTGGGTCAGTGAGGGCAGCTACCAGATCCCGTGTTGCTAGGCGAAAATGGTCTTCCTTCGATTTCAAATTAATTAAGATTGGCGTTTACAGATTTTGGAAAAAACATACAGGACGCGAGAAAATGGTCATTTTTGACAAACTTTTTGTTTGATGCCAATCGATCCCATTCCTGCCCAGGATCAAAAGCTTGTATGGGACCAAAAAGAAATTTCTGGCTAGAAAAGCCATAAATCGAGAAAAACTTTCCCCATACAATTTGTATGCAAATGAGAAAAGTTTTTTTTACATGTATTTTTTTTATGTCAATCGATTCCATTTCTATCCAGTATCAATAGTTTCTTAAGGGTCAACTTTCGATAATGTACAAAAAAGCCAGAAATCAAAGAAAACTGTATGTTTTTTCCAAATTCTGTAAACGCCAATCTTCATTAATTTGAAATCGAAGGAAGGTCTCCTAAGACCATTTTCGCCTAGCAACACGGGATCTGGTAGCTGCCCTCACTGACCCAAAATCTATTTCCTGTATATAGTTCAAAGTTGCTACAGGTTTTGGGAAACCAATATAATAAGTCATAACTAGAAATTAATTACTTGGCGATCAGAAACGATTATTTGTGTGTTTCTGTGTGTGTATGACTTTTGTACTATCTTATCTTATCTTATCTTATAGTTTCGGGGGCCCTTTCGGATACACTTCGACCCATAGGGAACTTCTGTACTATACTTTGATCCACTTATACGTCCAAATTTTTTTTATGAATGTTAATTGGATACAATTAACTGCAGTGCTTAAAAGTTTTTACGAATTGTACTTGCCGAAATGTTCGTCCCAAATAAAGCAAGTGTTGTAAGCTAGTGCAACCCCAACACTGTACCTAATTGTTTTGAGAAGACAAAACACCGACAAATGCGTTATATGTTTTTTTTACCATAATTAGACGAAAAAAAACAATATGAAACCGTAATTAAAGCTCCATATCTAAAATATGTACCTAGCGATAAATGTTGTGCTATAACATAACAAAATATTATAAATAGGTACCTCTACTGTCAATCTTGGGAACAACTTCAAATTCAACTTCAAAAATCGTTTATTCAAGCAGGCTTAATAATAAATTAATAAGCACTTTTGACATTTCATACAAAATATAAGTAAATATGACAATCATTAATAATAATAATAAAAGAATAATAATAATAAACAATACAATTGGCAACATTTAACAACAAATTAAAAGATAATGTCAAACATACATAAAAGGAATAGGAGTCAGCAGAGTATAATAAAAAATATATATTAAAAGTGCAAATTCGGGCTTAAGTCAACTCAGTCCCAGGCGTTTATGTCATTAATGTAATCCTTGATATTATAATAAATAAAAATTAAAAAAAGCCCTTTATTTCGAGTCCAAGTTAATTACATTAAATAAGTCAGTTTCGTTACAGTAAAGCATTTATAAATAAAATTTTATGTATTTTTAGTATGTCAATTTAAATAAGTCAATTTTTCACATATATTATTAAGTAATTTGATATTATAATCTTATAACAAAAAATTAGTTTGCGGACAAGAACCCCTCATTGGGTATTATAATAAGCTTCACTAATCAATCTACTCTTAATATGTTTTTTAAATCTATCAAATTACTATTTTTTATGAAATATTTTGATTTGTGTTTTTTTCCCCCCGGTTACGCCGGTTCGAATCCGGCCTTCACCACTGGAGGGCTTCGTCACTTTTTCTTTATTATATGACATCTATTACAGTTTATAAGGTATCTCTACTGTTTATTTTTACATCAGTGCTTCTAAACTACTGATAGTCACTAAATAGTCAACTTGCAACTTGTACCTACTTTTAACAACATCCAAACTAGCAGAACGAGCATACAAAGTATAAAAAAATCGTAAAAACTTCACCCTCCATAAAAATGCAGACAAACTTCAAAAAAGATTGAACTTACGTCAGCAAAAAACTACCAAACTAGTTGTCATTCTTGCGTTTTCCCGCCATTTCGATCCTATCTGTGCAAAAAGAATATGTAAATTGAGAGTTCCACAATGAACATAATACCAAACTAACATACCGCTATAAAACAATATCTCAAACAAAATTGATCTTTAAATCCTGTGCAAAAGGATATCCTTAATATTTTCCGTTCGCAAATAGTTTTTACAATTGAAGCACATTTATTAAATGCCACTAATAAAGCGAAGTCCACCCTAAAAGCGCACTTAAAACATTGTTTTAAGAGTCATAGCTTATTTAAGGGGTGGTTATAGGAAGTTGCCGGATGTAGGGTAGCTCAAGCAAGCTTACAAGGGTTGGGTACCGCATTGCGGGACGTACCAGAATTTATGGTACAGATCCAATCTCTAGGAGTTACCGAGTAAGGCGATGTCAAGTAATTGATATGGGGAAATTGTTTTATAAGAGTATCTTCTAAGGAGCCGGAAGAAGACATTCCCTTAAAATAATATTTCTTAAAATACACACACATAGCTATAACGATGGTACAATAGTTATTTGTGCAGCAAGAGAGGAAAGTTGGATTTTCTTGCGAGTGTTTATTTTGAGTCCCGAGAAAGCGAAAGATTCTATAATTGAATCACAAGCGAAGCGAGTGATTCTAAGGTAGAATCTTGAGCGTAGCGAGGGACTCAAAAACACGAGATGTAAAATAACTTTGCTCTCGTGTTGCACACATAATTTTTCACCTCAGTAGTGAGAACATATTAAAGGTATAAAATGTATTTCGAATTACACAGAATAAACAGAAAAAAAAAAGTATTATAATATGTACGATACGATACGAGACCGGACCGGACCGGACCGGACCGTACCGTACCGTACCGTAATTTTTTTTAATAAAAGTATGAAGTTCATGGCCTTCACTAAATTAAAAAGCTACATTGTTTCACTCCCTGGAGTGAGGAAAGTCGCACTTTCCTCACTCCAGGGAGTGACGAAAGTAGGCTTGTTCGAGCTGCTGAGGTGAAAACAATATTGTATGGAATTTTGAACGATCCGAAATAATGATATATATTTTTTTAAAGATTGCCATGTACTTTAAAATTGAGACTAGGGTTCTTAATAACCGCAGACATAATAAGGGTCAAACTGGTCAAAGTATATTAGTGTTATTTAAGTATTAACTTGAAAATAAAAGGTTGCCATATTGTTTACATTAAATCATTTTACGGTTTAGACTCACTTGTTTTAGTCACTCGCGCGACATGTTTCGGACAGGGCTCGGAACCGGTATTTTTAAAAAACCCCGAGATAGCCCAATATTTTAAATTATTTTATGCAAATTACGTAGGACTGAATCATGTATTTAAGAAACAATTTTTATTAAAACGTCCCATTAAAAATGAAATTATAAACAAAAGAACGAAAAAGAACGTAATAATACCGGTATTTTTGTATGGAGCAAATACCGGTTTCCGACCCCTGGTTTCGGAGAGCCTAGGTAGGTAGGTAGGGCGGCGCGCGGCAGCGGCAGTACGCAATACACGGTCGTCGTGAACGCTGCTCGCACTATTAGTGCTTGAGAAAGGAGACCTAGGCTCTCCGAAACATGTCGCGCGAGTGACTAAAACAAGTGAGTCTAAACCGTAAAATGATTTAATGTTAGTATGTCTCACAACAGTTTAAATTCGAATATTGTTTACAAATAATATTTAGACTGACTTGGTGCTAGTGTGATGCAACGCAAATAATGTCAAATCTAAATTATGTCGTAAATGTTGGAAAGATACTTCCTGATTCTGAACTGAACTCAAGGAATTATGCAAGGAACAAGCGATTTAATAAAACTATTTGTATGCTTGCTTGTCGAAAACATAACCTTTTTTGATGTCGTTGGAAAAAGGGTAAATGATTGCTCTTTTAGAATGTAAATTGTGTATTTATTTGCCGACGTTGTAAACAATATAAAACAAAATATACTTATATCTTCCACATAATTTTCTGTGCGCTCTTACTTCCTTAAAAATAAACTTGTGCTCAGATCATTTTGCATAGCACGTCTACATAGCTAATTCTGCTACTGTACTTTACTTTAGGGCATACAGTAGATAGGTCGATGTTTCAAGCCCAAAATATGGATTTGGATCATTATCGCATCAAAAATACATTTTTAAACGCATTTGTTCTAATCTGCCTCCAGTGATAGCTGCCCCCTTCTCCCCTACCTACCTAATCATAATATCATGTTTTTTATGAAAACTTTTCATAGCATTATTTCGACAACATAACAGGCATTATAACCTGTGAAAAGATCGCTTAAATCGCGTCCGACTGTGTCCCATTCACCGCTCATTTGAATGTGAATGGGACGATTTATGTGCTCCGGAACTTTGTGGACCTACCCCTCTTTTACCCCCACATTCATACAATACTAGCAACCCGGCTTTGCGCGGGTAGTTCAACCAATTTAAACACAAACGGATACAGTCATCAGTAGAGTGGCTAAGGCTGTGTTTCCATCAGAGATGTGTGTGTGATGTTTTCTTAACAAACATATCCCTCGCTACGCATCCTCGCACATCTTTGGTGGAAACACAGCCTTAGTGGCCGGAGATCAATGTGAATAAGTACCTTCGCTTAACTATCTACTTCTACTGCGAAGGATATCATATATTATATATTAACCTCCGCTCGAGCTTAGGACGCATAAAAAATGTTATAATTCGGTTTTTACCTGCTCAAGGGATTTACAAACAACCTATTTTTAATATTGTCTTCGGTTACCGCGATAGTTACTCATGACGGGTGACAGGTGAGTCACCCGTTGACCACGAACGCTGTGAAGAGTTCGAAACGTCGGGATGTATTATAAATTCAATATACGCGATATAATCCGTTTTCATAGTTTTATTTCAACCTATTTTTAGTTAAACTAATGCAACATTTCATAAATATACCCATAGATCGTCTTACTCTGCTTACATGTACAATTAGAATATGTGTTTTGTTTGTATATTGATTAAGTACCTACGCATAATATTTATCTACCAAACGTCCAAACCACACGCAAGTGCGTAGTTTGAGTCATTTCGCCTCTTCGGGATTTAATATACTTATATAGATGACTAAACTTACTTAGGTAGGTACTGTTCGAGCCGATATAGAGTATGTTTACTTTGTTGTTCAAATTAATTCAAAGATGCCGCTGTTCCCGAAGCAAACTAGATAACAGTAGTTTTACTTAGAACCTATATAAGAAGCTGTCACATATCGGAATAAATTATTGGCAGTGTCGCGGCCCTTCAGGCCGCGACACTGATCTCACTCATTCCACCAACTGTAACTGGCCCCAGGAGAGGCCAAACAGTGTAGCCATTATTAAAAAAAAAAAAAAAAAAAAAGGAATAAATTATTGGTAAGGTAGCAACTTGTATCATAAATAAATAGGTACTTATTTTCAATTAATGGTATTTGGGTTATGAGAAATATAAACATGAAGAGTTATAATAAGTAATACAAAGTATACAAACAAATTTTTTTGTATATAAGTAACTAATACTTTAAGCACCGAAACCTAATGCTATGTCTAAATACATAAATATATGTTATTATGTTATGTAACACACATTTCATTTCATGTAATTCAAGCATGTCATGTCAGATAAAACTGTCACTAACACAAATTGGTCCTTAATAAATGAATTTATTATTTATTATTATTTTAAAATGAGAGCGTAACTTCGATTGTATGAAAGCGTCTTCTCGTCGGCGGGTTCGTGTTACCATAGAGTTGTACTCATAATGAAAGCTGTGCACTTTTTAATGTACTACCTCAAGGCACTTGTATGCACGTGTAATTTCGTCCCTATTACATCTGAATCATAACACGATTTCATTGACATGCCTACACGTATAATACAGTAACAGTGACTTAAGGGCTGGGCCTGCCTTCCATAATAGTCCATGCTGTGATTCATGTAGTACCACTTTATGAATCATTTTGACCAGTATTGTCCTTAAGACCAATCATATGCCGTATGAATTATGAACTTTGGGTAACAGATGACGAAATTTAAGAACTTCAAAATGCTATTTTCATTGAAGAGAGAAATATAACTTACATAATTATAACAAGTCCAAAGGAAAGACGATTTCCTTATTTTGTTCGTGTAATTGACAATATTAAATAACATTAACCAACGAAAGTAGGTCAAATTACGTGTTGCACTACGGAAATAAACAAATTGCTAGAATTAAGAGTAAAATATATAGGTTCATATACGTATAAGTGCACAATTATAAACGGGTTAGTATTTAGCCTCTTTCTTAGTCATGGTGACTAACTTTAGAAAGTAAACATTCACTATTAGCTGCTGTTTTCCTGATTGCCCTATTTTGGGACAATGCGGTTGAGAAACTGTGGGACTATATACTCAATAGCAATAAAATAGGTAATTTTGTATAAATTGTACATAGTATGTGCCCTGTTTAAATTGTTCTCGAGTGTATGCTTGATCCAGGTGGTCAGTCAGAACTATAAACAGGTCATTAGGTATTAGTCATGTTAATATTACACCATGCACTAAACTTTTACGTTAATAAACTTGCAAGTCAATTTCGACCCCATGTTTTTAGGGTACCGTACCCTAAGGGTAAAAACGGGACCCTGTTACTAAGACTTCACTGTCCGTCAGTCTGTCTGTCCGTCTGTCACAAGGCTGTATCTCATGAACCGTCATAGCTAGACAGTTGAAATTTTCACAGATGATGTATTTCTGTTGCCGCTATAACAACAAATACTAAAAAGTACGGAACCCTCGGTGGACGAGTCCGACTCGCACTTGTCCGGTTGTTTTTGAACCTTCACTATTAGATATCAATTACTTTTGGATTAAAAAATCTAACGGAGTGACAGTTTTTCAATGGCAAAGATCTAAACTAAAGCTTTTGCATGCAAAGATCAATTTCTTTGTGATATTTTCAGACGTATAAAATATATTTCTATCTCATTTTCATTATGCTATTTTCTTTGTAATTTAATTTTCTTTACTAGTGTAATAATCATTTTGTGTTTTTCTGGTATGATGTTTGTATTTTTATATTTTGTCTGTCAAATTAATATATCTATCTATCTATCTATAATACAGAAGCGATCATTGCAATTCAAAGGCATAAGTTCGTGTTTTGATAAGACCTCTTTCGATCTAGATTGGAAAATCAATAAAAGTCGCTTTTATAAAAGCTAGTGCTCGTAAATTGGGATTAGGCAGCCGAGCGGACTTATGTTACCTTAACGAGCCGACTCCAAAAAAATTCAAAGAGACATAAAGTTGTAAGTCTATATTATGTAACAATCTATGGGCAAACTGGCTTGAAATAAAGAATTTATTACCTATATTATTATTGTAAAAATAGCCCATAACACCAAAAAGATGACGAATTATTTGTTAGGTGTGTCTAACGACCTAGCACCAACGTCACCCCAATTTGCATAAAACGAGTAGGTGGGTTACTTGCCATGCCAGTCGCGTCACCAAGCCCGCTATCGACTTGCCATGCTACTCGCATACCAGTAGCAAATTCCTAGTTTAGTGCGTTTAAATTCAAAGTTGTATGGACGTGCGAAACAAATCAAAGATGCTAGATGTGACTAAATTGTTTCAATAAAATACACTTTATGGGAAAGTTTTTATTACCTACCTTATTTAAGGCATTTTTCTTGTTTAGTTCTCGTAGGCAGTCTCTCTAATACCGGCTGGGCTAAGAAGCCCATTTATTTGACACAGAGGCAGCTGACGTTCACAAGACTTCATTAAGCATATTTCCTAAACTACTTTAATAATTGTCACCCGGGCCGCTAATGATGCTAATGTCTTAGGATACATCAATCATATATTAGAGCTTTATAACTTGACATAGAACTCCTTCAAGGACCTTTACAACGACCGATCGTACGTTACTCTCATCTATTGGCTATTTGAACAGATCCGACGTTATTGGGGGTCTTTTCTCACTGCAAAATCCGGTCTCAAAAACTACAATCCAAAGCATATGTTAAATAATTTTAACACGGTTTAGACACATGTTTTTAGTTACTTGCGATTATTTCATCATGTATATTTAAGAGTTATACTCTTGTCGGGGGAGCGATTTCCATATGTGTCGGTCCTCTGCCTTCTCCTTGACAGCCTGATACGACACGACGTTGAGTTTTTCCTTTACTTGATCTATGTATGTTCTTCTTGGTCTCCCCCTCCGTCTCCTTGCCTCAACTCCCCCTTCAATTATGTTTTTGATAAATTCGTCGTGTCGTAGCACAGCAGCAGGTGTCCAAGCATCTTTCCTCTTCTATTTTCTATGGTTCTCATCAAACTCCTCTTCTCTCCTACCATGCGTAAAACCTCTTCATTTGTTTTGTTCTCCGTCCAACTGACCTTTGCCATTCGTCGATGCGATTATTTAATGTTAGTATGTGATTATTTAATTTTAGTATATCTCACTCTAGTTTGTCTAGGTTCTGGAGTGGCGTCCGCGTACCGGAAGACGAACTGCCGGTAGGCCTCCAACGAGGTGGAGTGACGACCTGGTGAAGGTCGCGGGAATTCGGTGGATGCGAGCGGCACAGGATCGGTCGGAGTGGCGACCTTTGGGGGAGGCCTATGTCCAGCAGTGGACGTCTATCGGCTGACATGATGATGATGATGATGATGATGAGTATATCTCACAACAGTTTAAATTCGATCATACTTAATGTTCATCATCAGTCTCATGTGTTTATTAGTCACGTGCTGAGGTTAAGATCTCTGTGTCGGCGGAAGAGCCAATTTATTTAAGTGCACTTCTTTATTGCTGATCGCGGTGCTTTAAATAGCAGCTGTTCTCTCAATATATTTATGTGCCATTTTCAACCAAAAGGGTACTTATTGTCGCTTGTCAGTAAGGCGCTATTTCCATATAGCTTCAATTAGAAATCAAACTTATCGACAACCGACAATGTGGTACCTTTTGATTGAAAACGTCACATATTTTGTCCTCTATGTACCCCTAGGGCCCGTTTATCAAAAGCTTGTAGCTTGTAATACAAGTGGAAGTCCCTTTCTAACAAAAGCTTTCAAAAAGGGACTTCCACTTGTATTACAAGTTACAAGCTTCTGATAAACGGGCCCCTAGTGTAAATTTCATTCGATGACGTGACGTACCCGTTTGCGTTAAGTGTCATTTTGTATGGGATTTTGAGTTTACAAAACGTCCCGCTTGGCGCGCTGTTCAAAATCCCATACAAACATAGACATAACGCCAACGCGAACGCTCGTCACGTCATGAAATTTATCATAGGGGTCCGGTTCAGATGCATAAAAAGTTCTTGCATTCCATTAATTGTGACGTTTTCAACCAAAAGGTACCACATTGTCGGTTGTCGATAAGGTTCATTTCAAATTGAAGCTATAAGGAAATAGCATCTTACTGACAAGCGACAATAGCTAGCCAGAGATTTGTCCGCCGGATGCCTGTCCGCTGCCCATCTGTATCTATTTCTCGCCACACATTGACGGATGTGTCCGCCAGACACATCTTTCAGGCAGATCCGACGTTCAAATCCGTGCGTGTATGGCTAGCTATTAAGTACCCTTTTGGTTGAAAATGGCACAATTATATTCTGAATCAAAGAAGTGACCCTGATAAAAGTTGTAGATTTTAACGTTTAACATAATTAATGTCATTAGGGTCTAACGTGATTAGTTGAAACGTCGGAAATAAGGTAAAAAAATGAAATTTAATCGCGTTAGACCCGGTAATGACATTAATAAAATTATGTTTACAAAACGCGAGAGTTTAAAGTGTTAGATTTTAACGTTCTTTTGTAAATAGAGTTTAGAATGATTCACGGTCATAAATAAATAATACAAAAGGTAATCACGGTCTATATCCCGGTCAATATAAGTCTTTTGAAAATAGACAAGTAGCGTTGTCAATTATCATTAAGGGGCCCACGGACGATATCGGCCTGTCAGTTGTTCGGAACTGTCAAATTTTTGTTCTAACTGACAGGCCGATATCGTCCGGCGGACTGATAGTCTGTGGGCCCCTAAGAACGTCTTATGAGATGAGGCTGAAATAGTACGACTTTTAAATTTAAATTAAGCTTCTACTTCTACTTATGAAGGTTTTGTTAAAGTAGCCTTGAAGAACAATCCAAGTGCACTTTTTTATTAAAGATTGCGTGCCTCTTGAAATAGCAGCTGTCTGAATGTGTCTCCTTCATAATAATTAGCACTTCCTTGTTACATCAAGAATGAGCACTATATGTCCGCTCGGTTACCTAGCCTTGCCGATTTGAACTTTCAAATTGATAAATATTTCATCTCATTGTGATATCACCGCAAGCTGATATGCTTCGAGTATTTATAATTGACATATCCACCAGTTTTAATAATTGGGCTAGCCGTTTCCGTTTCTGAAAACTAAGGTGTCTTCTATTATCATTAATTAAGTGAGGGCTGTAATTATTACTAATTAAATTAAATATTAGGGGACATCTTACACAAATCAACCTAGCCCCAAACTAAGCGAAGCTTGTATTATGGGTGCTAGGCGACGATATACATACTTATATAGATAAATACATAATACTTATATAGGTACATAGAAACCACCACTCCGCCCTTCACCACTGGAGGGCTTCGTCACCTTTTCTTCAATATAATATAGCTACAGGCTACAGCTAAACACACAGCTGACAGCTGTTTCAGTCTATTTCAGTGTTAAGCTAATTAATCAATCGCACAGCGACCAGCTGACGGCGCGATTCGGGAAATGAATTAGAGATTCACTAGATATGAAATAGTAATTAAGATATGTGACGTCCCACGGGTAAAGGTACCTTATGGCGATTGGAGCTTACGCTATCATTAACGCCGCTCCAATAAGGTACCTTTTGCCGTGAAATGTCACATATCTTTACTATTTCATATCTAGTGAATCTCTAATTCTTTTCTCGAATCGCGCCGTGAGTCTGGTATACAATTGTGAGTTATTAACTTTGGATCGAACGCTGGTAATTACTTAAGTTAATAGTATAATAATACGGGCATTGAGGTTGGTTGTATGAAGATGTTGATGTTTCATTGTCTGATGAACTTCAACGCAAATACTTAGAGATTGTCGCTTCCAGTAGCATTCAGTCGCGAGTTCGCGACTAATCAATCGCACAGTGACTAACGGCTGAGTCAGGTGTAGTGTACAGCTGTGAGTTATCAGCTTTGGTGCACCGCAGTAATTGGGGGTAGGTACCTATTCAGTACCTTTACCACGAGTTTGACACTCACACATTGAGTTTGAAATTTGATATGAATGAATGCATTCGGCATTAGCAGTTACTATTTTCGAAATGTGTTTGACCCATAAGAAGAAAGTTCTACAGTCTCAAATATTACAAAGAACATTCAGTCGTACAACTTCCTAAACAACACCTAAAAAGTGAGCAAATGTCCAATAAACACGCCCAGAAGTACCGCTTCATCGAATCTCCACTTCCGTAGCATTTGACATTGACACGTAATAACAACTGGCGGATTCACCAATTAAAACTACATTTATCTGCTGAATGATATGTAGTTTAATGTTATTTTTACAAAACGTTCTAAATGTTCTCATTTATATTATATATCCCTTCTTGACACTTGCGTTTCGTTCTTCCTCATATAAATGGCGTTTTGTTTTAATCAACAGTTTTAGGTATGCTAATATATAATACTAGACATTTACTGGTATTATTCAACTATTAAATATTAACAATATTTATAACAATGTTGATAATGTTTTATAAAAGATTCAATTACAATAATACCATAAACTCTTTAGATACACTCAACGTCAGAGAGCTATATATGTCTATCTCACTTTACTACTTTAGGCTCGGTGTAGGCTGTCAAGCCTACAACTGAACCAGTCTATATTACTAATAGGAACAGTCTTAGAAAATATCTAACAGTCGGCCTTCCTGATAAACATTTGTTTGTCCCTAAACAAAATACTAACAATGAACTAAAAAAAAACTTAATAATTTTAGTTACACAAATGTGAAACAATTTTCATATTCATTAACATGTGAAATATGCCAACCCATTGCAGTCAGTCATATTTCCCATACTATGAATTCATTAAGATGTGAAATATGCCAACCCACTGCAGTCAGTCATATTTCCCATCCCATGCGTAAAGTTAATAATACTAATTCATTAAGATGTGAAATATGCCAACCCATTGCAGTCAGTCATATTTCCCATCCTATGCGTAAATTTAATAATACTAATTCATTAATATGTGAAATATGCCAACCCATTGCAGTCAGTCATATTTCCCATACTATGAATTCATTAAGATGTGAAATATGCCAACCCATTGCAGTCAGTCATATTTCCCATCCTATGCGTAAATTTAACAATACTAATTCATTAAGATGTGAAATATGCCAACCCATTGCAGTCAGTCATATTTCCCATCCTATGCGTAAATTTAACAATACTAATTCATTAAGATGTGAAATATGCCAACCCATTGCAGTCAGTCATATTTCCCATACTATGAATTCATTAAGATGTGAAATATGCCAACCCATTGCAGTCAGTCATATTTCCCATCCTATGCGTAAATTTAATAATACTAATTCATTAAGATGTGAAATATGCCAACCCATTGCAGTCAGTCATATTTCCCATACTATGAATTCATTAGATGTGAAATATGCCAACCCATTGCAGTCAGTCATATTTCCCATCCTATGCGTAAATTTAATAATACTAATTCATTAAGATGTGAAATATGCCAACCCATTGCAGTCAGTCATATTTCCCATACCATGAACTCATTAAGATGTGAAATATGCCAACCCATTGCAGTCAGTCATATTTCCCATACCATGAATTCATTAAGATGTGAAATATGCCAACCCATTGCAGTCAGTCATATTTCCCATCCTATGCGTAAAGTTAATAATACTAATACCGCACTATGAGCTTCTCAACTGGTTCTAGCCACCCACGACTTCCAGCCCCAGCTGCACCGTGGACTTCACCAGTTCACAATTGATCCGGTCACCCAACGCTTACAGCCTTAACTGCACCGTGGACTTCACCAGAAACCATTAGCCATCTATTAACTTTAAGCATTAACAGAACTTTGCAATTACATCTGATCACCCAACGACTTCCAGCTCCAGCTGCACCGTGGACTTCACCAGTTCACAATTGATCTGGCCACCCAACGCTTACAGCCTTAACTGCACCGTGGTCTTCACCAGAATGTTATAAGTAGCACACAGTTATCACAGTCATAACACTTTTTATACTAATAATATTACCTTTTACAATTAAAAGATATATCTAAGTATAACATTTGATAATAAATGCTAATAATTTGCAATGTTTCAATTGAATTAACTCTAGCAACTAAAGCCGATCTCAGACAATATGTTAATTAATTTAATCACAATTACTTCTTATCATTCTCACTATCTGTTTCCGAACTAGCATTTTGTAACATTTTACTTAACAAACATTAGTCTCTAGTGTATCATCAAGAATTTTGTTTCATTAACCTCAGTTACATTATGTGACATTTAAACCTTCGCTACATTAGCCTCTACTGTTGCAAATATTCACCTAATGTGACATTTCACTCCGTACCACACCAGTCACCAGTACAGCCATGCGAACCTCATCACTCAGAACCAAGTCAAACATATTTATCAACAAATAACAGCAAAATTGGCATTACTTTCTTTTAACAAATAAACATGACACTTTGATAAACAACAATCATTTTCATTGACCTCCATTTTTTTTTTGTACTAATTACATGAATTACTTCGGTGGAATAATATCTCGTTCAAACAAATAGTTATATTTTACTTACTATATTATGCACCATAAAGTTGAAAAGAAGTGAAATATAAGGCGAAGACTAGATAACAACAGGCTGCCACTGTTCTCGCTATCTGTTACTTTGTTTGAGATAATTCAACATATAATAAGAAGAAGAAATCTAGAAATCAAAAATATTTAAATTAATCTGTTGAACCTGAATTATTCACATATCATTTATCATAACCTTGTACTTTAGGTATGCATGACTGTATACAATCAATAACCTAGACACTTTTGCATTTCCCTTGTTTTATCACCACATAGGTGACATTGAACATCGGGCTTCATTCGAACAAGCCATTCATAATCGGTTATCAGTTAGGTTAGCTCTGAAAGTTGGCACGTTTTCTTGCTTGCATAACACATAACTTCTGCGCCTCATACGTCTTCCCAAGTCACATCAGGGGACTTGTGTTGTGACGTAGCTGATTGGTGCTCAGCAACTACAATGTCTCCGATCCGATGACTGTGCGCCGCTTAGTCCTACCAGACTCACAAGAACGCTTAGGTGTGCAGGACTGCACCACCACGCAGGGGCAGAGACTCGCACCGCTGCGCGCGCTGCTCAGATGTGCAGACTCGCGCAAATTTTTGCCAGTACATTCTGTAAACATAAGTCAGGGCAATAATTGTGTTCGTCATAACATAGCGTTTTTCGATTCGACATTTCAAATTACGGTTGAACTATCCTTGCTTACTATTTTTTTTTTTTTTTTATAATTTATTAAAATGTTTGATCACAATGAATTGAACATGATCTAACGGGGGTGGCTTGTGCCGAGCAGTGGGACGTCATCTGATAAAACTGATGATGATGATCAAATACACCGACAACATCAACATATATCAAAATACAATACACACTTATATAACAAGTCACATATGTATATATCTATCGAGATTCTCATATTCAAAATTGGTTTTATGAGAATTAAATAATGTCAATACTGCTGTATGAGCTATTATTTTCAAAGACATATGGGATAGAATAAATGACAAATAATTATTGTGTGTAGCCTTAATTATCGATATGTCCAAGGCTTTCAACTGTCTCATTCACAAAGTTTTACTCAGGCAATTACAAAACACAGGCGTAAGAGGTCATGCTTTAAATCTGATTGAAAACTATCTTTCTAATAGACAACAATGTACAGTTGTTTAAAAATATTGTAATAATTCCAAAACAATTGAAAAATATCAATCGGAACATGAGACAGCAACTAC
This sequence comes from Cydia strobilella, assembly GCF_947568885.1. Classification (NCBI taxonomy): domain Eukaryota; kingdom Metazoa; phylum Arthropoda; class Insecta; order Lepidoptera; family Tortricidae; genus Cydia; species Cydia strobilella. The sequence continues at coordinate 10,695,566 of NC_086063.1, read as the reverse complement.
AGGCGTGCCCCAGGGTAGCGTTCTAAGACTTCTTTTGTTCTCGGTTTACGTGAATGAACTCCCGAAGGTTGTCTACAAACTCTGTGTACTATTCGCCGATGACGTAACGATTTTTCTTTTCAATGCAAAATCAAATGTCTCAATTTGGAGAACAACATAAATTGTACATTAATAAAAATAAATAAATCGAATGGCTAGGAAAACTAACCCTAAATTTAACCAAAACATATGTTATACATTTCAGAAGTTTCAATTCAATCCCGATGACATTAAATATTAGTGAAGCAAGGGTTGCTATTGAACTACAGACAGCATTAAATTTTTGGGAGCAAAATTTATCCCACATGTAACTGGAAATCCCATATAGATAAAATTAATAAAAGCATATCTAATCAATGTTACACTTTATCTATACTATCTGAATCATGCTCAGAAGAAATCACTAGAAATGCATGGGAACATCTATCGGTTGCTTACCTATGGAATTATCTACTGGGGAAATTCTACGGCTGTCCTGTGTCATCTTCTGTACACAGTTTGTCAGTGTTTTTATTCTATTCTGTTCCATTTATAGTAAGCCACCTTTCTATGTTAATTCTTCCCATAAGCACAAGTTTATTACCTTCATGTCAATACATCAATAATCTATTATATTTTATCTTTCATAACACATATGTAGTGCCATTATAAATTACCGCCATCATTCCATGATATGCCAAAAATGGAATGTAACAGTATAAGATTTGATGGCATAAAAAAAAAAACCAAATACTTCAATTTGTTGAAACAAAGATCTTGTGTTGAGAATACTTAACTTCTCTCCTAGTGGTACATACAGCATTCAACTCAGTAACACTTGACATACTACCTGCAGTCATCTCTCACCGCAGATTTCCTTCACTGCAAGAAACTTCCTGCACCATCCAGCTCGGTGAGGACTCCCATCCCAGCTGCAGTAGCCATTTGTGAAGACATTTGAGCATTTCTAACAACACACAACATGCAACATTTAACAAACAGCAACATGTGATCTTCTCACATTTTTTTTTTTTTTTCAATACTCCTCATAAAATTATTGCACTGTAAGAATTAACTTTTGTAATATGAAGCTTAACTTAGGAACAAACTCATTCAGAAATATTATTATCCTTTAACAAGGCATTCAGTTATTATTCTAATCATTCTTGTATTATAAAAGTAGTATTGACTAAGTTTTCCATGTCCATGACTAACCAAGACTTCATTGATAGTCCTATTTAGATGGACACAATTTTCATTCGACAACAAAATATGATCATGAATAGTAAATAATTAAAATTAGCACATATACAAGTACCATAATTTAAAACCATATCTATTGTCCTTATTTTATTAATTCACTTCTGAACAAACTGTCTGTTATCATATGGTTAACGTCAAGAGTATGTCCTTGTTCATGGCACATATCACTTCAACCATCACATGCCTTTAGTGTCCATGCTGGCTATTTTATTTGCAACATGTTAACAAATATAACAAATTTTAATCATATCATGTGTACAATTTCAATCCCTCGGGAACATACGTCACAAATGGCTAAGCATTTGTATAATTCAATTTTATCTGATCAATACCTAATACTCACTTGTCAATTGTCCAATTTTTACCATGCTATATTATTACTTACAAATTATGTGAACGTCGCTCACATAACAGTAAAAACTTGTATAATTTGGTCTTACCTTGTTCAATATTGTATTTGTCAATCAATCAAAACCTTTCACACAGGGCAGTATTACTTACTCATTTGTGTATAATCATTATGCATGGCCTGTGTGGGTATGCAGACATAAAGCATGATCTGTTAAACAATATGGTACCTCCAGCAGAAAACACATTTATTCTGTGAAAATATAAATGAAGCAACAACTTTATCTGAAATGACAATTATTACCATGACATCAATTGCATAAACATACATAATTAGCACAGGTGCTCTATCACATTCACGACAATAATATTCAAAGTGTAATCATAATCACACACCACATACTCTCAAACTATATTACTTTTCATCTTAGAATGCTTAAAATATTATTAACAAGAAAAATTCTCTCACTTTTAAAAGTTATTAATAACCAAACTTTTATATTGATAACATGTAAAATACTTAATCAAATTATTTTTATTGTTAATACTAGAACTTACCAATAACAACCATAGCCTTTAGTGTTTAACATAAACTCAACAATAAATCAGAAGACAAACTACCATATAATAAACATATAACATCTAACATATAGATATACCATATAACATCTCGACACAGTATTTCTATACTTGTCACCGATGTGTGATTTTTATAAAATTAGATTCCAGGATAAATATTATATCTAGTTTAGATGGCAGTCATAATCATTATGTTTTTTTTATTTATTTATTAGTTATTTGCAATTGCCTTTCTTTGCATGTTTTAAGATTAATATATGTCCATTGTTATCGACATGAATATTCTTATATATGCCATTAAAACTAAGATTTTAGGCTGTAAAGTGTTTGCATATGTGAAATATTAACCTACAACACAACCTTAACAGGTTTTCCTTGATTGTGCAATAATATTCAAGATTTGACACTATGGCACTTGGTTCTTGAACTGCTTACAGAAAATATTAAATTATAACTTACATGGCTTGAACATCATTTCATCATACCTAGCTTACCATACGTCGTATACCAAATAATTTTTCGTATTTAGCAAGAGTGACGCCATTAACCAAGGTTATGTACACCTTCATAACCCTTCGTGTGCCAAACTCCATTTTGCACATATCTGGACATATGCCATTCTCCGGCTGCTGCTAGGAAGGAATATCGGCTCGTCTGCCACTGTCCCGCTGCGGAACAGTTCTTAGGTTATCTCTCTTGACGAAAAGTTGAGTGCCAAGAATAGATTCCTTACTGCTGGCATCCATTTGGATGAGCGGGTAAACTACGGCTTTTTCGCGAATCAGAATATCTTGTGGACGTAAATTTTTTATGCCGCTTCTGATAATAACAACTGGCGGATTCACCAATTAAAACTACATTTATCTGCTGAATGATATGTAGTTTAATGTTATTTTTACAAAACGTTCTAAATGTTCTCATTTATATTATATATCCCTTCTTGACACTTGCGTTTCGTTCTTCCTCATATAAATGGCGTTTTGTTTTAATCAACAGTTTTAGGTATGCTAATATATAATACTAGACATTTACTGGTATTATTCAACTATTAAATATTAACAATATTTATAACAATGTTGATAATGTTTTATAAAAGATTCAATTACAATAATACCATAAACTCTTTAGATACACTCAACGTCAGAGAGCTATATATGTCTATCTCACTTTACTACTTTAGGCTCGGTGTAGGCTGTCAAGCCTACAACTGAACCAGTCTATATTACTAATAGGAACAGTCTTAGAAAATATCTAACACACGTGCTTGAGCTTGACTCATAATGTTCAGTTGCCCAGGCGCATGCAATAATGAAACCATTAGAAAACCTAACGGTGTCAACTGCCGTTACCATTCAAGTAAATGTACACCCTTAGCACTACGTCTTAAGATTGATTTTACAAAATACACTTGATAACGCTTGATGCAATTTAGATTCATAAATTAAACAGCATTATTTACCGTTACTGTTCACGTAATTATAGACTTTATCTGTAAGATTTAAGATTGACTTTGAAACGTCACTTGACAAAACTGAACGCTATTTGGACTTCGAATGCACGAACAGCGAAAATGTAAACTGATGTAAAGTACATTAGTTATTTGGGATGTCAACCTTATCAACGGGAGATAAGATTGATATTGAAATGGAAAAGTTAAGGTGGTTAGTGCATTTTTATTGGGATTTCCATGCAGTTTTTTATTTAGATTATGACATCGATAAGTTATGTAAAAACAACAAAACAGTTTGTAAGATCATGTTATCGTCATTTAGGAAGGCAGATACTTAGGTATTTTATGCTAAGCAATTACTTTTATTTATTTAAGTACTAGCTCTGCTTTGGCCACGACTTCGTCTGCGTGGAATTAGTAATTTAGGTAGCTTCTTTTTTATCCAATCTGCTTTTGATTGATTCCCCGTACAAACTTCCACCCCCTTTTCACCTAATTATGCATTATTGGCTAATTTGCCAATAATGCATAAACATTCAGCGGTTATTGATTTCCCGTACAAACTTGAATGAAAGTTTGTATGGGAAATCAATAACCGATGAATGTTTATGCATTATTAGCATAAAGATGAATCCCTTTTCACCCCCTTAAGGGGTGATTTCTGAGATAAAAACTATCATATGTCTTTCCCCGGGACTCAAGCTATCTCTATACGATATTTTAAGGTAATCGGTTCAGCGCTTTAAGCATAAAGAGGTAACTGACAGACAGACCAAATGTTGTAAATACAAGCGTCGAAAGCGAAATACGTAAGGTTTGCTCCTTAATTGTTACTTGCGTTTAGTTAGTGGTATATGTATGAACTAGCATTACACTAATCAATGTGTAAACAGGCCCCAATGTGAAGGCCAGCCCCACGAAAGGACCACACCGCTGCTTAAAAACGGTGACGGTACGGAATCGCAGTGACGTGCCGTAAGCATACTGCGATTCCGAACCGTCACCGTTTTTTGAGAAGCAGTGTGGCCGAACCCTTGTCCCGCAGACACATTTATTCGTAGTGACCTAACTTGTTACAACTATATTTCTCCGAAATTATGTCAAACTAAGAAATAAATAATAAGTACAATTTTGACTTAACCACGACATTCAATACCTACAAATGTATTTCTTGGTAAACTTAAACAAAAACAAACTTGGTAAACCAAAACAAATAACTTCCTTATACTAATACTGTACAATTTCCTTTATTTCTATACTATTTGACCATAGGTAGGTACTTATTAGTTAAATGAATTATTAATTTAATAAATATTCCATTAAATGTTTACAAATGTAACACCGTTTTATCCTGTAAAAGTTACGTACATACGTCATAATTTGTGGTCACAAATACGTACCTATTATAACACTTGAAGATACTGATACTAACATGGTGCAGTACCTCTACCATCAGTTGCCAGAGTAAATTTCACTTACTTTAAGTGAATAAACGCGCCGTACGTCACATATTTACGTCGGTTTACGTATTATGTGCCCAACTTCACTCCACTGCAAACGATGCTGTCCCTTTCTAAGTATACTAAAAAACAGAGCAAGAATTATATCGGAGTATTGTAAAGCGCCTCTAGGTGTCACCTAAAGAACTAAATATCAAACCAAAGATAGATATAACTCCGTAATAGATGGATACAGTCTAAGGAAAAAACGTGCCTCGAAAATCACGAAAATTTGATTCTCGATCAGATGGCGCCACTAGTTTTGCCCTACACTCGTATAGAGGGCGTTGACTGTTTCGTTTGTTATTTATAATTTTAACGCATACCAGTGAAAGAACATGGGTCAAAATCATATAAAAATAATTAATGAACATAAAAAAATCATTTATCCATATTTAAATACACTTTATCGTATTTTTATAAATATTTATTTTTAGTTTTAAAGTGTCTCGAGAGATGGCATTGAATTTACTGGGGTTACAAAATTTACTATGACAGTAACGCTCTAGTATAAGTTACTCTATGATCAAACGTATGAGTAAACGGTAAATTACCTATCGAAATCCTTAGCAAACTACCAGTGTTGACATTGACATATTTACTCACATCTACGCGGTATATACGTACCTTTTATAACACTTGAAGATACCTATATATTTTGTAAGACGCAGACGTATTTTGATACTAACATGGTGCAGGTGACGTATATAGTACCTACACTACCTACACATATAGGTATTAAATAAACAGGCTTAAGTTTTATTAAGTCTACCAATTTAATATTTGTGGACCTTTTATTTACATACAAGATATATACAGTGGTACTACGTAAACGAAATTAATAACTAGCTTAAATCTAAAATAGGCCCTTGAGGCATTGTACCAAGGATGCTGGCGGCATTTTCCCGCTGTATCGCAATGCTGATACGTTGTGCGAGAAAGCCGCCAGCTCTTCGGTCACCAGTTACGTCAACCAGACGCTTCGCGATTTCTGCAAACAACTTATGCGCGCTGGGACCCCATGGACCTAGAATATTTAATATTTACATTTTTACATTTCATGTCGTGACTATCCGACGAAAAGTAATTTTAATTGCATGCAGTTACTTAATGATGATACATTTATTCCCATAATTAATTATTTAACCAGTGTACAAAGCACTTACAAGGCAAGGTACCCAAGGTACCAACTGTCTGGCTCCGACTACTCTCTAAGCTCTCTCTCTCTCTTTCTCTAAGCACAAAAATACGTGTCTGTTCTTAATAACAGACTGTTATTAAGTATATTTTAAGGGGCCCACTGACTATCAGTCCGCCGGACGATATCGGCCTGTCAGTTGTTCGGAACTGTCAAATTTTTGTTCTAACTGACAGGCCGATATCGTCCGGCGGACTGATAGTCAGTGATGGGCCCCTTAACGTATTTTTTTTTGCTGAGACTTTAGACTACTCTCAGAGACTCGACATTGGCATGATACGTAATCTTTTTAACGTCAAACTTAAGCAGCTCTATGGCTCTTGTTTATGGTTAAATATGTTTCAAAACTGATGATAAATATTTATTTTACAGGATGTATGATATACATACATCACATTACTGGTGCCACGTCCATCTAGGGCTGTTTACTATAAGAATTTTCTTTGTTGTAATGGCGCCGACCGGGGCCCTACATGTTCTTACCCGGTTTTTCTTTACTTGTCACTTTATCTGCACATACCTACATTATCATAAATCACACATGGTATTTATACATTTTTCCCAAGGTACAGTCGCCACCAATCGGAGCGGCCGAGGTGCTCATAAATATCTGAACACGCCTCTATTGTCAAGGCGTTAGTGCGTGTTCAGATATTTGTGATCACCTTGTCCGCTCTGATATATCTAATGGCGTACGTATAAGGCTAACGCCAGCGCTTATCCATTTTCCTCCGCTGACTCAGATCTTGTTTCCTCGTTGAAATCTCGTTATATGACTACGTGGGAAAGAATTTTAGCAATTAAATATATGTATGGCTGATGTTTAAGCGCATGTTGATTCATTTTCTTTATTCGTTTTATCGTTTAATTTACTTATCATACCATTGTTGACATTGTTAATCGCTTACCACGGTGTCAGCATGGTTGCATTTTTATCACCTGTCACTATGCCTGTCACTTTCGCACTTAAACGCGATAAAAATGCTACCGTGCTAAGCCCGCAGGTGATCCGTCTGCTCGTTTGCCTCCTATATATCATTAAAAAAAACAATAAGGTAAGCCATATTGCAAAAATTTTACGACTACGTATATATCTTGACTGATACTAGTTTTCGTTGCTAAAACTTGTTATACAAAGAAAATAGAGCTAGTATAAGTTTTACATATAAAACTTCTACTCGCTCTAATTTCTTATCATCAAATGAATTATACCTATAAATACTAATATATCCTAATTTTAACGTGATTATAGCATGAATATTATAACATTAAAGCATGGATATTATAACTTATAACATTATTCAGGACACAACATACACCAAAATGTAATAAAAACCAGTCTCTGTGTATGAGAATTCCCGTTTTCATTGCTTTAATACCTACGTCTAAGCGCCACTTGTACCATCCTACTAACCCGGGGTTAACCATGGTAACTCCAGGGGCCATAGCACGGTCGCATTTTATCACCTCTGTCACCATGCCTGTCACGTTCTAACAAGTATGTAAGTGCGAAAGTGACAGGCATAGTGACAGGCGATAAAAATGGAACCATGCGGCTACCGCAGGTTTAACCGGTTAACCCCGGGTTAGTAGGATGGTGCAAGTGGCCCTAAATGGACAAGGAATATGTGTAAACATAATAAAGTGTAAATCAATTATGATTTACGATTTAAAGGTATTCGCCTAATTACTCAATCTTATCAGACACTGGCTTAGTTATCTAAACGCACGTGAGTGAAGTCGAAAGTGACATACCTACATAACTTAAAGAATCGACATAATAATGTAGCAAAAAAAATTAAGATATTCATCCACTATTTTATTTTAAATCAAAAGATACGTATTTAAGACGGGACGAAATTAAATAACGTGTTTAAAAATCAGACTGCGGGCGCAGCATGGTTCCATTTTTATCGCCTGTCACAATGCCCGTCACGTTCTAAAGTATCTATGTAAGTGCGAAAGTGACGGGCATAGTGACAGGCGACAAAAATGAAACCATGTTGCGCCCGCAGGAGTAATACTGTGATTGTGGATGTGGGTTGTGGTTGCGGATAATGGCCTCCTAGCCTAGTCAGTAGTGACCCTGCCGAGTGCCGACAAAGCAGGAGGTCCAAGGGTTCGAATCCCGGTTAGGGCATTTGTGTTTTTTTTTGTTAGGTCGATCTATGTAAGATTGTCTCCAAATATTTAAGATAACCGGTAGATACATGCCTATCATAAAATCATCATTATTAAGCATGGCACTATGCATTATATTTTTTAATTTAAAATTGTGTAATATTTAACTATCCATTATCCCCTTTATTCATAGATTTAGCAAACCCTTTATAAAATTTTGTTTCTTTCTAGTAAACGTAAAAGGACAGAAAGTTCTGACCTACTGTGTAAAAACGTGCTTTCAAGAAACATTTTTCACTTAATTTGGCGTGACACACACTGAGTGGGGTTCTCTTTTCAAAAACCATCTTAACTTGCTTTGTCTCGTGAATTAGAGGCGAAAAGATGAAAATACTTTTAACACGTTTTCACTCCTTTAAAAATTAAGTTCAGCAAAAAAAAATCTATATAACCCAACCTAATATGTACAGTAAATTGCTGTGCAAATCAGAATTTTTAAAGACGTATTTTTTTGAGGGACGATTAAAAAATATCCCTAAGGTAAAACGTGGGCCTCTGAAATAAAAGTATTAAAGGAAAGTGATAAGAATTACTTTACGGCTTAAAAATTTTACGATAAAAAACATATTCCAAAATTAAGCCCGCTTTAAAGAAAATGGCGTAACGTCGCGAAAGACTTGATTATCCGATGACGAAATTTAACGGTACCGTAAAAATGAACATAAAAGAACGTGTAAAAAGAAAAACGAGTTTTCGTACTTGTCACCCATTGTTGAGTTTTTGTTTGTAGGTCAGAGTTTGGCCTGGTTTCGTATAAAAGGATCTCGATTTAAGTATATTTTGTACGCATAAGTAGGTAATACAAATACTTTATATCTTGGATGTGTATTTGTGTATGTATACGGTGTGTTAAATTTTGTATTGTATTGGAAGGAGTTAAAGGAGTATTTGGTTAGGTACAAAATGGCGTAACAGCACGGACTATGTTATGATATGATTACATTTTTATAATTTAGGAAATGTATTGAAAAACGTAAAATATAACATCTAATATAATATCTTTGATATCAGTGACAGAGCATTGCGCCCGCTTAATATTACCCCGAAACAATTCATTTCCAATCTAATTTAGGTACTGGTATGAAATTCTAAATTCTTGACTTACATCCTTTTGTTACCTAGCGGGCGAATTAGAATATTATCGCCCAAGATAAAACGATAATTAACAGATAATAGCGATAAGTGATTATTTTATTGACAAAAAGAATTGGACCAACGCGGATCAAACATGTGTAAGTAATGGACATTTATTTAATAAGTTGTGCAAATTATTGGCAGCAAAATCTATCTAAATATTGTATTACATACATTACATTTATTTTTAGTTTTAGTTTTTAAGTTTTATAGGTTAGTTATTTAATTTTGTATTTTTTTTTATATCACGTCGGTGGCAATCAAGCATACGGCCCGCCTATTGGTAAGCAGTTACCGTAGCCTATGGACGCTTGCAACACCTGAGATATTACACGCGCGTTGCCGACCCTTTAAAAACCTGTACACTCCTTTTTTGAAGAACCCCATACTGTAGCCCCTCGGGAAAACCTCGGCAGGGAGCTCATTCCACAGCCGAAGCGTACGCGGGAGGAAATTCCTCTTAAATCGCACAGTTGTATTAATTATGTGATGTATTTATAGTCCGTTTGAATAAATTATAAAGCATCTACCCAACTATATTATAAATAAATGTCAGCCGTTGGCGTCCACTGGTGTATTACATACTTATAAAGTAATGAGATGTCTCAGGTCCCATGGAATATGATCTGAGGCTCTCTTATTGGCCGAGGTGTGTATAGTATTTTACTGTTCGACGGAGCCGAAAAGAGGATAATCCGTTTAGCGCAGCGTGCTGAACGTTGATGCTTTCCGCACGGAGAACAGAAAATAGTACATTACGATACAAGTACGAAAAGTAAAAAAAATCGAATGGCGATAAACTATGGAAGGATAAATTAGTGAAAACAATTGGAGCATTTTCTATGAAAAGGGACCTTATTGTCGATGGCGCTTATGCCGCACAGCGTCGCGCGGCATTGTATTTATTGCGGAGCATCGTTTATAATGGCGTAAGCGCCATCGACAAGAAGGTCCCTTTTTATAGAAAATACCACAATCAGTCTCACCTTCCATACACACTGTCTCCCTCTCCACTATGTCTACAAACCCGTAAACCACAAATATGCAAGGCCTTCCCCGCAATTTGAGAAACGATTAGGAATTCCCGGTTTCAAGTATATTGTGGACATTGTGGTTAAATTCACGCGTGCCGATTTGTATGTTGATTTGTTTTATTGGGTCATAATTACACAGTTAGGTTTACGTTTTTCCTTTGGATACACTAAAAGTTGACTCTTATAGGGCACTATCGAGGACGGGAACTTTCTAAGTGGAAATTTGGCAAACTTGAATAAGAATTTTCTAATGAATTCGAAAATTTTAATAAAGTTCAGCAACTTATACATATATGTTCTTCCCGGAAACTCAATCTATATCCATACCAATTTGAATTATTTGAATTATTTTGCCTTATTTAGATGTTTTTTAATTAAGAGTAGTTTTGTTTTTTAATTTATTTATTTATTTATAAGTTGTTATTCTTAGTTACTTTTAGTTTTACTCTTAAATATATGTAATTAAGAGAAAATCTAAATCAAACTAAATTGGTAATGTCTAGTCAATTTTTTTTCCTGGCATGCTTTACTTGCTGTACTCAAACTTTATTAATAGAAAATATAACTTAAGAATAGATATTATCATATAATTAAGGCAATAAAATATATTAACAATATTTGAATTTAAATTTTTCACATTTATTATTAATTATAGATTAATACTTGGATAATTTTGTGTCGTTGATTGGTATTGACTGAAGGATTTTGAACGAGGTACGAATCGATTCCATTTTACGTGTGCATGTACATAGGCTACGTGTGCATAGGCTAATACGTGTTTTATAAAAAGGAAGGTAAAAAGGAAGTTATTTTATAAAACAGTGTAGGGCAGAAAGAGCCGATTCGAATCACAGGGCGAATTGGTTCCCACTAAAAATATGTTGATATTTACAATTAAATACACATATTTTCGTTGAAAGGCATTGCATAATAAGAGTAGAGACGTACGGTGCAATTTTAGTGCGCTTATATCAATGGAATCTTAGTAGGCATTAGTTGGAGAGACAGGATAACGAATGAGGAGGTGCTAAGAAGAGTGAGTGAAAGAAGAACTATTCTGAACACTATTGCAAATAGACGCGGGAAAATGATTGGACACTTAATACGACACGACTACTTCTTTAAAACTATCCTGGAGGGGCGGATAGGAAGGAAGCGGGGTAGAGGAAAACCCAGACGCAGCTTTTTAGATCAAGTGAAAGAAAAAGTAGGGGTCGTGTCGTATCAAAAAGTCAAAGAGCTGGCGCGGGATAGGGAAAGCTGGAAGATACTCCACCGACAAGAGAATAACTCTTAAGTTAATGATGATGAGATATCAATGGATTTTTCATATTGATCCGTTTCGCCCTGTGATTCAATTCGCCTCGATCTACCCTGTTGGGTTATGCAAAATCAAACTGTTTACTTGTTATACTACCACAGTCCTAAATAAACATTGTTATATATTGCATAGGTAACTTAAACTAAAAGGTAAATTGTAATAAAGGGTTACGTTAAAAGTCATCCGCGACCCAAAGGATTAGTTTATAATTACGATAGGGTCTCGTGATTACAGATAATCCGATAATACCAGATAATACACAACTGGTTTAATTTTGCACGAGATTCGGATTCTCCAATAAATTAACTGTTTATATTAGTTTTTGATAAAGTTCGTGTCTGTTTCGTTTTCCGGGAATTGAGAAATTAACCTGGAGGCAAATTGAGTTGTTGTTCTAACTTTTAAATATAGAATTGGAGAGTTAATAATATGGCAAAAATATTGTGTACCTTCAGAAAATAATAGTAACGAAATCACTATTTTAAATTAAAGTACACGCCTTTCTGAGTCATGGGCGTTTTCTATGTATTTAAGTATTTATATATTATATATATCGTTGTCTGAGTACCCATAACACAAGCCTCCTTGGGCTTACCGTGGGACTTAGTCAATCTGTGTAAGAATGTCCTATAATATTTATTTATTTTATTTATTTTCTAAACAAGAATGTAACTATTGTTAAAATAATAAACTTTCAAAATGCAATGCTTGATATAGCAAGTCTATAATCTTCCGTTTTGAATTTCCCAGACATTTTATGACTTTTACAACTACCTACTGCTTTCTGGAAAAAATACTCCTACATCATCTAGCTTGTAAACCATAAATCTACATTTCAGGGCTCCCTGGACTGCTCGTGTTCCTGGCATCAGCATCAGCTCTCCGAGACTTGGAGCCTCCAGCTCCGACCCGCGTGTCCAGGAATGACCCCGTAGAAGGCTGGCTGACTGTCAGGCTGAACCATTTCAAGGCCAGCTTTAATGACACCTTCCGAATGGTAAGAGCATCTTCATATATCTTGGGTTCCAAGTCTAAATTCCAGGGCTATCAAGCTTAATGCTCCTCCTGGATTCGGCATCAGCTCTTCGAGACTTGGAGCCTCTAGGTCCGACCCGCGTGTCAAGGAATTACCCCGTGGAAGGATGGCTGAACCATTTCAAGGCCAGCTTGGATGGTACCTTCCGAATGGTGAGAGCTTGGCTTAGACAGACTGTAGGATTATTTATCGAACATAGTTCGTTAGTAAGGTGCCATGACTAGGTTCTTTACTTCAAGATCTGCAGCAGTACAGCTACATAAAATCTGTCCCATATTTTCCAGCGTTACTACTACAACGACGAGTTCGCCGAGAACAACAACATCGTTATCTTCGTGGGCGGTGAATGGGCCATCCACCCCGCTTGGACCCGAGGAGGATTGGCGTATGAACTGGCTGAGTTAACTAAAGCAGCACTCTTCTATACTGAGCATCGGTATTATGGAAACACGAGACCTAGCGCGTGAGTCTTCTTATTCTTCTTCTCCATTACCTTGTCCCGGTATTTGATGGGGTCGGCCCTCCTTGTTCAAAGGCGCCAGGTTTTTCTGTCCTGCCGGCCTAGCCAAGGTGACAATCGCTATCGCTTCGACAACGAAACGCTTTGTGTCTCTCTATCACTCTTCCATATTAGTGCGACAGTGACAGTTGCGTTTCGATCGCTACGGAGCGTAAGCGATTGGCGTGTTGGCTACGCGGCCTGGGTTATCTGCGTGTTGATTTGCGCCCGCTCCATGTACTTGGTAAGCGCGTGAGTATTATGGCTTATTTTGATCCTGACTTACTAAAAACGACCAATAATTTAAGGTTTTCGCAAGGACTTATATCCTTGAAAATTATCTTGTTTGGGGTAAGTAATAAAACCTAATAATTTTAATAACGAAACTTCCTTGAGACACAGACATATCAATTATAAACGGATCACTCACGTATTTTAAATCGAAGATTGCTTGAAGATGTTTCGCTCCATAACTAGCAGCTTCAAAAGGAGCACGCGTTGGTGGCGCGGAGAGCTGCAGCCCGCAGTCGGCACGGCATCGGTCTAAAATATTTGATACCCACAGATTTAATAGGTATATACGCTAGATGACGCAAATACCACGATTTGTATTGAAATCAAGCCGACCTTTTCATACAAAATTTACGCATAATATAATTTTAAAATTACTTATCTGATGATAGGAAATATGTTCTTGCCTTTGGCTGCTCGCAATTTTTGGGCTATTGCTGTTAATTATCATGCAACGAAGCATTTTTTAAATTTTCACGTCCGGCTGCAACAACTGACGCGCGTGGACTGTAAAGAGCGACGGTCAACCTCGACGCTTGGTCGGGGTTCGGACACGCGAAGTAGATGCATTTGCGTCTTATGGTATATTTACTTCTGTGTTGATACCTATGTTAATAGTAGACGCAACTGGCTTATGAACTCTCTAAGTAAACAGGTACTTACAGAAATGTTGCGCAACATGTATTAGCAGTTTGAAACTATTCTCTCGAAGTGTTCCGGTCATCGGAGACTTAATAAGCGCTTTATAATGGTATTTATCACTTGCACAAGAGATTACCCAGCTTCCGGCAAAGCCTTTGAAATATGCAGCTTTGTACCAGATCTCGGAGTTATGTAGGTACTCGAGACGCTAGGAGCTTCTTTGTAAATAAGTGGTAGAGAGAACAAACCATTTGGATGGTAAAAAACGTATTTGCCTATTGTGCTAACCATGTTCTATTCTATGAACCTACTCTATTTAAGGAAACTATTTGGAATGGGAAATAGTTGATTTTGCTTTGTTTGAAATTTGACGTTAAGTACAGTACAAATGTACATACCTACTGTAACCAATTCCTCTCCCTGTGGGACATAGTCGGAATTCGAGTAACTCTTAAAAACTCGCTAGTCTGTATGCACGCGAAGCAATTAAAAAAAAGGTAGGACGAGGTTCCCTTCATCTGGCAGAATATTATTTGTCAGAAATACACTTCGCATAACACGTATCACAGAAAACTTTTAGCTAAATGATTCTTCCGTATAAATATATAAGTACTTGCCATAATAGTCATTTCGCAATTTTCGCATAATATTCATTTAGCAGAATTTTCAAAGAGGGTTAGGATTTTCTGCCAAATAATCTTATGCAAAAAGGAATTCTGCCAAACGACATTTCTGCCAAGTAACATTATGCAATACAAAAATATGTCAAAAAACTTTCTGCGACATAATAGGGAACCGATAGGACGCCTTTCACTGAAGACAGTTACGACAGAGATCACACTACGCATTTGCGTGCAGCTATGTGTGATACACAGCTTACGGTTTATTTGTCATTGAAAAGTCTGCTTCTCTCTGTCCTCAAGGCAACAAATCCCCTCGGACTCGCACTAATCAAGTCTAAATTAATTTAACAAGAGATGAGATTCATGAGATTGATTATTAACGACTGCTTCCTCTTAGCTAATTCACGTATATTTTAACAAAAGAGAAATTACTGCACTAATTTAATTCCCAGCGCAAAAGTAGGTACCTTTTAAATGTTAAATTCTATGAATAGAGCAAGGTACTAAGATAAGTGTAGGTGACTTTTCATGATAATCATCATCATATCAGAAAACGGATAGATATGTACAAACCTTCCCTAAGGATATCCACGCCGACCGGTCGCACAGGTACATTTCCTTGCGATCTTGAATGAATAACATCTTATTGGGGGCCTTGAGCTCCGATTTGCGGTCACTAATACTTGAAAACCTTTCTAATTAATTCTGTAAAAGCCATAGTTTTATTTTGCCATTATATGATATTCTTACGGCCCAATTCATTCATCATTCTTTTTTGTCTCATTCAGTCTAGTGGGACTTGAAATACTACTAATTTTGTACGGTTAGTACTAAACAGTGTACGGTGATTTTATTAGATCTTGTAAATAGATAGCCGAGCGACTTTACCAGACGCACGTGGGCTACCGGCCGTTGACTTCAAAATGGTGGTTAAACATACATACATACATATAATTACGCCTATTTCCCGGAGAGGTAGGCAGAGACCACGGATTTCCACTTGCAACGATCCTGAAACACCTCTTTCGCTTCCTTCACTTTCATAACATTCCTCATACACGCTCACCGGTTAAGGGTGCTCTTGACCGCCTTTCTTCGGGATTTCCCCGAGCTGATCAGAGAAAGTCCGCCTAGGTCTGCCCCTTCCAACTCCCTCCTGCTCCTTTCGTTGTGGTTAAACGCACTTCAAAATTAATTCTCCATTCCCTCCACACTACTTCATTAGTTTACTGTAAAATAAGCTATCGATATTACACATTAAACAATATTAATGAGCAAACAACAAAGGAATTAATCACGAGGCTAACTATCAAGATGGCGCTCGGAACCGGAAGCCCGGCCCAAATCTAACAAAGCTTATAAGATGCCACAGCGATACGATACCGAAAACGTGACGTTTTGACACTGACAGATCTGTATCGTGTATCTGTGATATCTTATGAGCATTGTTCGAATTGGGCCGTTATTGATATTTCACCTTAGCTTTATCGTAGAAATGTGTAAGTAAAAATGAGAAAATAGAGTGTTTCATGTGACACATTAAATTCCCTAAAATGAAATTACTATCTGGAAGGCGTACCCTTCACTTTATCTTTCCCTTATATCGCTTCAAAGGAGCCTTAATAGTGTTGTGCCAAATATTCCCATGATCTAACCCAATATTCCCGAGAGGGTCACTATTCCGGCATTGTACCCAAACATTTCCGAGTTAATACCAAATATTGCCTAAAATATTACCTGGGAACGTAAAAGTCCTCTTATCATCAGGCATCGTAAACTGCAAGCGAAATCCATTGAAGTTAGGGTTGTTACTTAGTCGTCAAGTCAAAGTACGTCATTTCAATGGATTTCGCTCGCAGTTTACGATGCCTGCTTATCATACTATTTTATTTAATGAAGTTATATTGCTTGATTCATCATCAAAGACACAGGTACTTATACAGTTACCTACAATAATATGTCAGGTGTCAGGTACTCTTCGCAGGCCGCAAAAATATGTCAATCACTCTTATGGCCCTACAAATAAGATCGTGTCAGATATTTTTGCGGCCTATAAAATATATATGATGGCGTCAAAACTGGAGGTATATATTATATACCCCAAGTTTTCTGGGTTCTTAGGGTTCCGCACCCAAAGGGTAAAAACGGGACCCTATTACTAAGACTCCGCTGTCCGTCTGTCCGTCTGTCTGTCACCAGGCTGTATCTCATGAACCGTCATAGCTAGACAGTTGAAATTTTCACAGATGATGTATTTTGTTTGCCGCTATAACAACAAATACTAAAAAGTACGAAACCCCCGGTGCGCGAGTCCGACTCGCACTTGGTAGGTTTTTTTTCTCGGTAACGGGATTTATTCTCGGTAACGGGAATATTATTGTCTTCAACGGCACGTCACTATCCGTACTACTGCCGAGTATTTTCAATCAAAGCCGGCAAAGAATCCCGATTGGTACCAACTCCCAACTTGGCACAGTCATCGACAACACTTTGATTTTAGATCGCTCCAAAACACACTTAACTATAGAAAATTCACCTAAAAATCCACGGGTCTTATTAATCTTATTATAGCACAAAACCGTTTGTGCGGCAGTTTTTTTAATAATATGGTGTCAAAACATTACTCATTCACCCATCTTTCTGGTGGACATGTACAATGTACACCCCTCTGATCCTTTCTGACCTCCAGGGTTTCCTGGTCCATCGTTCGGCATCCATACGTATAGGTACATACATAGTGGTTACCCACTATGATAGAATAAAAAGATGTACAAAACTAAGAAGTCTACAGAACCAAAACAAATATTGTACCTATACCCAAATATAACAACATATATGGCACTAGGCTGTACACATATAGGTATATATTACCTAAAATATTGAATGATCTGCCAGAAGTTGTTTGTGCTAAATATTTAAATGGTAAACATATAAAAAATGTCGTTAAAATGCACTTATTAAAAACTAACGACACAAGCTATGTATACTAAGAATCATATTTATGATAAGATATAGGATATAATATTGTTTTTCTTTATGTTATTCTCGAACTCCCCATCGGCACACAAACCTCCATAAGGTTTTGCCTACGATGGGTCTTGTAATGATCTAAAAAACTGTAATTTGCTTCCTTATTCAATAAATTATATAAAAAAAAAAAAAACTAAACTAAATTATCGCCTGTTCACATTAGATCTAGATAATCGAATGTGCAAACAATCCTCATTCTAGTCCTACAGCGAATTTCAAAAATCGAATTCGTACATTGCTCTTTGTCACTCCAATGCATAAGCAATAAAGATGGAGAAGGACGATCCAAATTCGAATGTTTGCTGTAGCCATAATATGTGGTTGCAAAGACAAAGACATATTTTGAATCTTATTCTAATAGATTTTAAATTCATTATTGTTTGTTTTCCGCCTTACTTGGTTGATTTCGTATGGTAATGAATGGTCACACATATTTCGACTCTATTTGAATGGAGTATAGGTTCATTATGGATTGTTCGCTGTAGGTACGTAGTTAATACGACAAGCTCCACATTAAGTTGGTATTGACGACGGTATCGTCTGAATCTGTGTAATGTGTTAGTGTTAGGCTGCCTCACACACCGAATATTTATTTATTTATTTTAAACTTTATTGCACATCAAAAAAACAGTACGAAAGTAGGACTTAATGCTTCATGGCATTTTCTACCAGTCAACCATAGGGCCAAACAGAAAAATGTCAAGGTGGGTGCAGTGAGAAACGTTGAATGTTACGAATACGAGTATATATTTTTTTTGATTCCGTAGTTACATAAAAAGGAATAAATAATAATTCTTATATGATCGTGTGTCTCACCGTCCAGATATCATTGCCATTTTTTCCCGAAACTACTAGATCAATACTTGAAATTTTGGTACACATATAATGATGTATCACCGTAAAACCCCTTTTGTAGTGAAAACTTATTTTATCAAGGAAATTGACAGATTGACGGTGGCGTCAACACCGCAGCAGTAATGTCGCAACAGTAACAGAGCTGCAGTAGAGATCCGAACGTGACGTTTTCTGTCCGATTCACGTCAAAACGGTCACTGGATATTTTCCCTTACAAATGACTGACGCAATACAAAAGTACAACAACATATTTCCTTATCCAATAAAAATGCTAATCACTTCATGACGACAATAGGCTCATTTTCCCACGGGCCAGGAAAAATCTGTAGACTAGTCGTCTTGAGCAGGACAATAAAGAGGAAATCGTGATTTTGAAGAAGTGCACATGGATACCCGTTAGTGCATGAATGAATGAATCTAGTGACGAGTTGTTATTGACATAGTGAGACCGAATGTGTAATGAATCAATAACTTTGGTTTTTTAACCTCTAGCGTGTACAAATTACCTTTAATGAAATTGAAACAGAGTTGATTTCATTTTATTTATTTTATATTATTTTATTAATCAATATTTATTTGGTTTTATTTTATTAATTTTGTTCGATTTTAAAACAAAACAAATTCAATTATACTTTCTAATAGCATGGTGCAGTGCATCACTCATGTTCGCCGAGGCCCATACAGACGATTTTCACCCGGTTATGCGAAAGAAAATCGTCTCGATGATGGGCAGGCTTAGGGGCGGTACCAACAGCATTCTGGAGGTCATTATAGAGAGGACTGAGAATCTTATACTGGCGCATTGGATTCGCCAAGTTATAGGTTTTCGTAAATTTAGAAAATAGGTTATGTATATATAGTTGTAGTATCATGTACAAATTTAACATTAGTTCTTAAGTTATACTAACAAAATATGGATGTAAATCTGAAATAAATGTATTCAATTCAATTCAATTCAATTGGTTCAAATTTGAAGGCCATTTTTTCATGTATTATGGTATGGTGGCCATAAGTGTAGGGTGTTTAGAGCTGATATTGTTATTGTCTTTAATTTACAATTTTACTTTTATGATTGCCTTTTCTGTGGTTTTTGGTTGAAACACTAGCTTATGGTATAAGGGACACAATTCTGCGTTTTAGTCTGTGAATTTTAGTTTGCATGTTCGTATAAGTGTAACAGGCGGCCTCGCAATCAAACGTTAGAGCATTAATTAGAGACTCGCATTCGGGAACACGGACCGGAGCATAACAGCCGCACAGCACTCGCATAACCGCCGTATACCTGTCACATAACACTAATACTCGTAAATGCTACATTATTAGCAAGAATAACATAAATAGTTATATGTTTTAAGGGGGAAAAGTTATTGAGTAACTCCTCATGCTGATATTGATACCCGAGCTAGCGAAAGATTCCTATGAACCACGAGCGTAGCGAGTAATTCGAAAAGTGGAATCTTGAGCGTTGCGAGGGTTTCAAGGCTCGAGAGTTAAACAAAACTTTGCTACAAAGCAAAGCCTTTCTCCCTTGCATCTGGAAGGGCGCGGGGCGAATTTTGTGAACAGTTTTTGTGTTTGTTAGTTTTTAGTTAAGGTTAAGTTTTTTGTTTTTGTAAGTAGATATTAGGGTTTTTCAAATTGTATTTCTGTTTGTTTAGATTAATGGTAATTATAGGTTTTATGTATTGATTCGAGTCAATGTGATGTATTAATTAATGCTACAAAGTGAAAACGGTATATTTATATTATAGTAGATGTATACGATAGTACTTATGTAAATTATCTTGAAAGATATAAGTAATTGGCCAAGCGTTACCAAAGGTCTCCGTTTCAGCTTTGGCATACATGCTTTCGTATATCCGGATGTTCTCTTCTGCAGGAGTCGTAGCACGGTACGCTTATCACCATGCCTGTCACGTTCTAACAAGTATGTGAGTGCGAAAGTGACGGACTTAGTGATAGGGGAAACCATGCTGCGCGGGCAGGTCGCAATTCTTTACCGATTGTCGTGAAATGTGCCATTTTCAACCAAAAGGGTACTTATTGTCGCTTGTCAGTAAGGCGCTATTTTCATATAGCTTCAATTAGAAATCAACCTTATCGACAAGCGACAATGTGGTACCTTTTGGTTGAAAACGTCACGATTTGTGAGCAGGTAGTTACATAGATAGAATTTTCTGTTGTTTAGTTATTTGGAAAATGTTCAAAATGGCGGGAATTGCCATAAGATACTTAAGCGCCAGTATAGGGTCTATGGCACTTCTGGCACTTAAGACCATTGTGAGTTCGCTGTGACAATGACTAAACGAAGTACGTAAGTATTTTTAATTTTAACATTTTTAGGGTTCCGTACCCAAAGAGTAAAAACGGGACCCTGTTACTAAGACTCCGCTGTCCCTCTGTCCGTTTATCTGTCTGTCACCAGGCTGTATCTCATGAGCCGTGATAGTTAGACAGTTGAAATTTCCACAGATGATTCTGTTGCCACTATAACAACAAATACTAAAAAGTACGGAACCCTCGGTGAGCGAATCCGACTCGCACTTGGCCGGTTTTTAAGCTTACAAGCTGTAAGTTACAGCTCACAAAGCCACTAGTATAAATGTCCCAAAAATTAAGTCCCTGACCGTTCCTAAATCGTACCTAATACCTAACAATTAAAATTGTAGCATTAAGACCTTTAATCAAGAATTACGTTCAGGATTACATCACACACATTAGGTACTAATTATGATGCATGTCCATTGTCCACCTGCGGTAATCCAAATAAAGCCATATTTTAGAGTTAAAGCATTGTAAAACCTACGCTTACCGTACCTGAAAAGGCCACCAACATAACCTGACCTAAAATTACGTTTTCACCTCTTTATTCTGCAAAAACTGATGAGAAAGTTGTATTTTATACACAAGTCGCAAAGTAACTTGATACAAATTTTGAGTTGATGCCTTGGAATTTTGGCAGGGGGAATTGACTATGACATTCCTCAACCCACCAACGGAGCGGCAGCTGACGTTCACGAGGGTTCATCATACATGGCCGTTAACCACTATACGAGTTTTCGCCCGGGAGGCGATTGGTCATGGAAATCTGTTCCTTGCCCGCGGTCTATACTCTCCGCGCGCCAATTCCGTGCCCGGGCAAGGAATGTTAGGAATGTTGGGCGTCATGACAGAGTGATGGTGACTGGTGTACGTACGTACGTTTATATACGTACTGGCGCGGCGCACACCCCCCCACTTCCTCGACCTCCGAATGCACGGAATTGGCGCGCGGACAGTAAGTAATAAGTCATGATTTTGAGTGATTAGTATGGCGTTCTTTTGGATTTGATTTGTAATGTTTTATGGTTAGTATTTTTCTCACGTTGGTGTGGTAAAATAATTTGTGTCTATTTCACTAGGTAACCAAGTTTGATAAACCCTCGCAATGCTCAAAATTCCACTTTACGAACCACTCGCTACGCTCGTAGTAAAATTTTGGAGTCTCGCTTGCTCAGGATCAATATTTAATTAGCACGGGGAGTAACTTTGCTTCCTTGTAAAAAAACTATTACTAATAATGAATGATTAAGCGATCTTGACTGAATAGTTATTTGTTTATCATAATACTGAAACTAGTTAGGTTTTTACGGACTAGACAAATCGTTCTAGTGAATAGTTAGGTCATTAGGTCGTCTAAACGTGAGCTGAATCGTTATTAATGACTAGATTTATCTTATCACATAAATACATACAAACAACAAAAACACACAAACAACAAACACACAAATACAACAAACAAATACATTATACAAACAAATACACACACACAAAACAAACAAATACACACATTGACAAATAAATACATTTCATTTCATTTCATATATTTATTATAACGCAAACTATAAATATTGTAATTGTTCTAATACAGATGCTCTGTTATGCATGATGATATGGCCATTATTGATACTTAATTTAAAAATACATCATCAGTATGTGACTATGTGTAATACACAACTTCATACCTATTAAATACTTTATATTTATTTATGTTTAATAGCTAAACTCCGTTGGCTCAGCGACCCAAAATGAGACTTGGCCTCCGACACAAGAGAGCGCCACTTTTCTCGATCCTGTGCGACCTCTTGCCAATTGGTGACTCGAAGTTCGCGCAGATCCGCTTCCACCATGTCGCAAACATAACACAAACATAACGAATAGTTTATAGCTAATAAATAGTTCCTTAAAAAATTGGGTGCCTACATTCTTAGTGAAAGTTCCAATATAGATAGATAAAAACTTTATTCATTTCCACAACATACATGGTACATAGAAAACATGCAGCTTAGAATTAAACTTAAAAACTAGTTTACAATTCTTGAAATAAGTAAAAGAAGCAATACAAATACAAAACCATGTGTCGTGGCAGAGAATAGGCGCTGGCTCAGCATGATGATGCGGCAAGCCACATCGCTGACATTCTGCCAGGACCTTACAAAAATGAAGAGACTGTACAACGCTCAATTCTTATAAATCTTAACTAATCTTAACTTAGGTATAATGATGCTCATGTTGTGTGTAGTTGTGTACTCGCATGTGCTTTATATAGGCGATTTTAGGAGACTTTTACATCGTCAAACCGTATTAAGCTATCCTCACCCTTTCTCCAAAATTAGGTCTTAATTTAGCACATGAACATAAATCCTGAATTAACGACACTTTACTGAACCATCAAATTAATTAATACCCTAAAGTAATAACTAACTAAATCATTTTACAGTCAAAATAAATCTTACTGAAAAGTGATAAGGTTCAAAGTTGTTTGGAGTTTGCTGTAATCTTGGAATCCGGCACAGTGTCATCAATGAAAGGGAACTATTTCGGCTTAGTGGCACTTAACTACACATTTTACTTAATTGTATCGTCAGTAAAACATTCTTACGCCTTTCGGACTTACCAGGTAAGTTAAGCTCTATTTACCCGACTAGGGAAAAGGTTTATGTTATGATTTTAGCCGTCTGTTTAGGTATGTTTTGTGAATGTTATTGTTTCATCGTACCTAACAGTGAAATATATATAGATGAAACACATAGTACATTTCTGACTTCAAGAAATAGTTTTCATGCTACTTACTTGACACGTATTAATGACAGTTTTCCCGTAATATGCGTTGACGTAAGGTTTCATGATACTTACTTGACCAGTATTAATGACAGTTTTCCCGTAATATGCGTTGACGTAAGTTTTCATGATACTTACTTGACACGTATTAATGACAGTTTTCCCGTAATATGCGTTGAGGTAAGGTTTCATGATACTTACTTGACCAGTATTAATGACAGTTTTCCCGTAATATGCGT
The DNA here is from genome assembly GCF_947568885.1 of Cydia strobilella. Classification (NCBI taxonomy): domain Eukaryota; kingdom Metazoa; phylum Arthropoda; class Insecta; order Lepidoptera; family Tortricidae; genus Cydia; species Cydia strobilella. The sequence goes on along the minus strand of NC_086063.1, from coordinate 10,671,226 downwards.
TGGGGTAAGTTTTCATGATACTTACTTGACACGTATTAATGACAGTTTTCCCGTAAGGTGCGTTGAGGTAAGTTTTCATGATACTTACTTGACACGTATTAATTACAGTTTTCCCGTAAGGTGCGTTGAGGTAAGTTTTCATGATACTTACTTGACACGTATTAATGACAGTTTTCCCGTAAGGTGCGTTGAGGTAAGTTTTCATGATACTTACTTGACACGTATTAATTACAGTTTTCCCGTAATATGCGTTGACGTAAGGTTTCATGATACTTACTTGACCAGTATTAATGACAGTTTTCCCGTAAGGTGCGTTGGGGTAAGTTTTCATGACACTTACTTGACACGTATTAATGACAGTTATCCCGTAAGGTGCGTTGAGGTAAGTTTTCATGATACTTACTTGACACGTATTAATTACAGTTTTCCCGTAAGGTGCGTTGAGGTAAGTTTTCATGATACTTACTTGACACGTATTAATTACAGTTTTCCCGTAAGGTGCGTTGGGGTAAGTTTTCATGATACTTACTTGACACGGATTAATGACAGTTATCCCGTAAGGTCCGTTGGGGTAAGTTTTCATGATACTTACTTGACACGTATTAATGACAGTTTTCCCGTAAGGTGCGTTGAGGTAAGTTTTCATGATACTTACTTGACACGTATTAATTACAGTTTTCCCGTAAGGTGCGTTGAGGTAAGTTTTCATGATACTTACTTGACACGTATTAATTACAGTTTTCCCGTAAGGTGCGTTGGGGTAAGTTTTCATGATACTTACTTGACACGTATTAATGACAGTTATCCCGTAAGGTGCGTTGGGGTAAGTTTTCATGATACTTACTTGACACGTATTAATGACAGTTTTCCCGTAAGGTGCGTTGAGGTAAGTTTTCATGATACTTACTTGACACGTATTAATTACAGTTTTCCCGTAAGGTGCGTTGAGGTAAGTTTTCATGATACTTACTTGACACGTATTAATTACAGTTTTCCCGTAAGGTGCGTTGAGGTAAGTTTTCATGATACTTACTTGACACGTATTAATGACAGTTATCCCGTAAGGTGCGTTGGGGTAAGTTTTCATGATACTTACTTGACACGTATTAATGACAGTTTTCCCGTAAGGTGCGTTGAGGTAAGTTTTAATGATATTTACTTGACACGTATTAATTACAGTTTTCCCGTAAGGTGCGTTGAGGTAAGTTTTCATGATACTTACTTGACACGTATTAATGACAGTTTCCCGTAAGGTGCGTTGGGGTAAGTTTTCATGATACTTACTTGACACGTATTAATTACAGTTTTCCCGTAAGGTGCGTTGGGGTAAGTTTTCATGATACTTACTTGACACGTATTAATGACAGTTTTCCCGTAAGGTGCGTTGAGGTAAGTTTTCATGATACTTACTTGACACGTATTAATGACAGTTTTCCCGTAAGGTGCGTTGAGGTAAGTTTTCATGATACTTACTTCACTTACTTGACACGTATTAATTACAGTTTTCCCGTAAGGTGCGTTGAGGTAAGTTTTCATGATACTTACTTGACACGTATTAATGACAGTTTTCCCGTAAGGTGCGTTGGGGTAAGTTGGTTGCGGCTTTTTAGCGTCGGGTTTGTGTCTCTTAAGACAAAAGTGGAGGAACCGCGCGAAATCGCCTTTTCATACAAACGTGGTCCTCGTTTTCCTCTCTGGATATGTATTAACAATGTTGAGGCTGCACAAACAATCAAACACATAATAGAGGATTGCCCCATAACGCGCTATGCCAATGGACCTCCTGAAGACCTGATCGTCCTTAGCGACGAGGCCACCGAGTGGCTGATTGGACTCAATTTGTATTTATAAATGTTTCTGTTTATCTTACTATGCCATACGATTAAATAAATAAAATAATTTTAAAACTATTTGTTGTATATCAACCACAGCTATGTTAGTTTTTTTTAGAATTTTGAATTATTAAAAGAGTAAGGAGCATTTAAAAAATTGTATGAAATCCGTTTTTCTCTCCTAATTTTTACCATAATCAAAAAATCTTAATTTTACATAATACATCCAATTATGTAAAAATATTTTCCATAATGTCAATAACAGAGGAAAATGGGGCTGCGCTTGTATGGAGAAACAGCGGTCTCCTTTCCTCTTAATTAAAAACATATTGATCCATAGGATGAAATATGCAAACGTACGTGATTTTAAAGATAATAATAAAGTAAGTGAATAACATTTAATAATAATTACCTACTTATTGCAAATTCCCAATAATCCCTGAGCAATATTCCCAGCATCACTATATCTAATGTTATCCTACCCTTACTAATTAGTTCTAAAATCCAACCGAAAGCAAACTACACAAGAACAAGGCGATATAAACCTTAATCATATCAAGTTAAAGATCAAATAGACCGTAAACAAAACTTTGCTATAAAGTGGTTAAGAGCCAAGTTATTCCTAAAGTTATTTAAAGGATATTCAACCTTATGCTTATACGAACAGGGTCCACAGAAATGGTACAGTAAGTTTGTAATGTAGTGTTTCGTATGCATGAGATTCGGCGCTCGTTTTCGATATTTTTCGGGAATTACACCCAGACGGGAAGCGTATTCTGATTAAAAAAATATGATACTGATTTGTTATTAAATTCAGGTTGCAGAGGGATAAGAATCCCTCGCCAACCTAATCACAATAATTAGCATAGGTAGTAGTTTTTCTTACGTAGGTGATTGTCATTTGTTCTTCCAACCTTCAAACCTTCAAGGAAAGAGCGTAATACTCCTAATAGGGGCGTAATAGCGTGGTAATAGCGTAATACTTGCCGGCCTTTAAGATAGGAGTATGCTCTTTTCTTAAAGGTTTGAAGGTTGAACGCCTTGAAAAACATAATGGCACTAAACAAAATTAAAAACCATTCAAACAGTGATGTTATTTCATATTACAAAAGTTGAATTTTCAAGTACAAATGATTTTGTTTAATGTCGCTATGGTTTTCAAGTGGTTATCAAGCAGCGATTGTTTAAACAATAATTAAATATCACATTGCAAAAGGCGAGTACGCCTCTTGGTGGTTTAAATTCTGCAGTGGAGGCATGTTTACTGGGAGCTGATAAAAATATCTTTAAAATCGAGTTTAAATTCAAATTCCGGCAGATTCAACGGCTTTTGAACACGACTTTATATTGCGAAACTAGGTTTTTATGGTTGGGTTGGTAGATGTTTGTATAAAACAGTTGGTTTATGACATACATCGGGGTTGTTGGTGCGGGAATGTTTTACACTAGCCAAAAACTAGGTAATAACTGTAAAAACCGACACATTTGTGTCATTTTCAACCAAAAGTGTACTTAGTGTCGCTTGTCAGTATGGCGCTATTTCCATACAGCTTCAATTAGAAATCAACCTTATCGACAAGCGACAATGCGGTACCTTTTGGTTAAAAACGTCACATTTTAACATTTCTAAGCACATTTGGAGCATACTACTTATGTTTAATTCATAGTTAGGTAATTATTTTACAATAAACAAAGTTATAAGACACGAAACCATTATTCCCGCACCAAAAACCCCTATGTGTGTTTGTAACCAGGCATAATTTCTCGTGGCAATAAACGAGTGACAGAGGAACTGAAATATCGACATATATCATATCGATGTTACCTTAACGTTATAGACAATTTCTAACATTATTATAGAAAATTGCTACCGCCAAATACAGGACACGTCCGCTAATTGGTTTTCTATAATTTTGGCACTACAACGAATCTACGATACTATAATAAGAATAAAATAATAAAAATATTTATTTCCAGTTAATGTTACAACAATAGGATAATCTTTCACAGCAAAGGTTTAAAATCTAAATGTTAAAGCCTAAGATTAACGGTGGTCTCCACACTAGGCAAAGCCTGTATCGTGGTTACCAGTTTAAAGATATGTACTTAAATATATCAATTTTGACATAAAACTTTTTTTTTATACATATATTGCCAATTACACTATGTATCTATTTATTTAAATTACGTGAGCAAAAAGGTGCACAAGTTGACTTTTCGTTTATCGCTTTTACGTTGAGTACTAAGTAGACTTTTCGTTTTTATATTCCGGTACTAAATAAATATGTAAAAAAAAATATGTACCGATTTTTCATTTATTTGCATTCTTTATTTGACATGACACTTCTCCGTAAGGTACACAATAGATACCTACACATTATATGCTCTTTTATTTATTAATCTATGACTGTAAGACTTATCGATAACAAACATAATGGTTAATTTTATCTAGGACTCTTTTTTGCCACGAAAAGTTCTTTTTCCGTTTATAACACAATATGACCAGTAAGAGTTTATGAGACTGCCATTTGCATTTTAAACCGCACCATGGTTTTCGTAGTTTTCCTTTAAAAAAAAATAACATTACACTGTTCCATGTTTCATTATCCTTGGTCATTGTTTGTTTGTTTTTATTTAGGTAAGCTATTCTTTAAAATTGTACATTAACCTAAACATAACATATTATTGAATTAATATAATTATCCTTGTCAATCTACCTATTATTTGACTGAGCGTTAGGCGTTAGCGAACGACACCGTTTCAGCTTGGGCAAAAATGCTTACGTATCTCGAAGCAAAATGACGTCAGCGACGTCATAATGACGGCATTATTACGTCATAATGACGTCGCTGACGTCATAAAGACGTATAAATGCTACTGGGGTCCGGATGTTCTCCTCTGCAGGTCGTTTTTCTCAACCAGCTCTCGTGAAATGTTATTAGGTTATTACGGTTTCTGCTTAACATAAAAAAGTGTGTAAAAGTTATCACGTATGTCCAAAATGGGTGACTTGGATCTCAATCGTATATCAGCTAAAAAACTCTCAATTTTCATTAGATTTTTTTATTATGGACATATTTCACAGCCATTTACGTGAGCTGTATCTGGCTAGTCGCCAAACGGCTGCCGAAACTGCCGCTGCACGAAGCGAAATCTATGGCGAGTGCTTTTAGTACTTAACAATACTGACCTAGGTACCTTATACTACCTGTTTTGTAGCTAGAGATGAGTGTACATTTGTGAGTGAATAACCTACATTTACCGTTCGCCAATCCAGTTACTACAAAACAGATGGCGCCGTATAACAGCATCTACTTCAGCTGCCAAACTTGGAGGCACAATTTTTTCTTATAATATTGACGTCGGTATAACTTTTTTTAACCATCGGTAAAAACTATTTTTCATAGAAAGTGTCCTCAAACGTTTAATTTTCACAATGACTTTTTTTGACTGAGATTAAATGATTCATTTATTCAATATTCGTCCATTCAAATTATATTACAATCTATCTCAAAGCCATTTTAGATATAAGATATACATAGTTTTTTTTATTTTATTCTATTTTATTTTATTTATATCATAAATGTTACAGCTATATTTACAGTTTCCAATGCGATAGATGTTATAAGATTGCTATGCCCTAACAGGGTTCATGTTTGATTCAGAAATCAAACACATAAACACCTTGTAAAAAACAACATGATCCAATATGTAAATATACCGAATACCTACTGAATATATATTATAACATTTCAGAATCAGAATCAGAATCAGAATAATATTTTTATTGCCACGAAAACAAATATAAATCTTAAATACTAAAATAGGTACAATTTAATTAGAAATGTTTATACATTTAACATGAATGATTGGGCAATGGGCTCCAATCTCAGCATATGCGAAGCACTCTTATCAAAGCAGAGGGCCTAGCGCTGGTTTTCAGACTGGACCCTTGAGATCGGTCGGTCGCAGGTTAACCAAATTACCGTGCTCGGCTAGGCTTAACAATTCGTAATAATAATAAAAAAAAGAGTAGAATATCATAATTGCAACAAATTAGAAGTAAAACATTTGATGTCGAGTGAGCTTGTCCGTCCGTTAATATAGGCGATGATCCTGGGGTCACTGGAGTAAGGACCAATTAACCCGCCGCTGGATTCACTTACGCTTCACCAATCTGGCCATTACGCCTGACAGGATTTATTATATCTATGTATATTCATTCAGGCTCACTTTGCATACACACACATACACACACACACACACACACACACACACACACACACACACACACACACACACACACACACACACACACACACACACACACACACACACACACACACACACACACACACACACACACACACACACACACACACACACACACACACACACACACACACACACACACACACACACACACACACACACACACACACACACACACACACACACACACACACACACACACACACACACACACACATTTTCATTTTCATGTAATATTTAAATTTTATTATTTTCGTTTTATTGTTTTTTGTTGTTTGTAATGTAACTTCCTAAAATGTAGATATCATTGGGTAAAATGTTCATGTAAAACCGACTCGGTGCGTCCCAAGATACAGGCTCAGCCTAGTTTGAGACACAGGACAACATTTGTGCAACTTAGGTATACCATGTTTCTGTTAAAATTATAAATTATTCTTATTCTTATATACACAAATACTTACAAGTATTTTTTCTAAAATCTAGTATGTACTAAGGTAATTGTCATAGTGCTCTCATAGTGAGAACCTTAAAGTTATTATCAACTAAGTACCGGGGTCAAAACTTTTTCTCTAATTGAATCAATTAACTAATTTAGTAATTGAAATATTGTTGGCACATATTTCTCCTTCTTTGTCAATTAAATGGACTAAACTTAAATACCTAACTACAGATTTGTTCCCAAATCAAAAGCGACTATTTAAAATAACTAGTTTATTTATCGTAATAATTTTGATATACTTACCTTACTTACCTACCTTAGTTATGGAACTCCATAACTTAAAATCTTAGATAAGAAACCTTAAATAGAAACCACAAGCACTTACAGTGGATAATGAAAATATTCTTTGTAGACTACAAAGGGCCGAAAGATGAAGTGGTTAAAGCCCCTTTAAACTGAACGACACGATTTCACCTACCAGGCACAATTCAATTCAAATCGTTTAATACGTTGTAAACGTACATGTCAAAAACAAAAACACAAAAAAAATAAAAATAAAAATAAAAACACACACACACCTAAAACGAAAGAAACCTAAACACACACGTCAATTAATAAAACAAGCATTACACAATATTAATAAATGAATGAATAAATAGTATTTATTTCAGGACAGGTCCCATATTGTGACATACAATTACAATTATAAATATATTAACAAATAAAGTTAGGTACATAATAACGACTCTTCGAATGTTTATTAAATGAATATTCTTATAACATTCAAATTATTAACACTTTATTTTTATGTAGCCTGGGAATTATCTCGGGCGTCACACTTGAATTTACTACACTGAAAATACTCGTACAGACTTTGCGCTCTAACGAGATTGGTTGAGCGACTCAAGCTGATCTGGGTATGGATTCTACAAAAATCTCTCCTCTGGCCATACCTTTTCGCAAAGTCCCAGGAGATACCGCTTTATTAGCATCTCATTTTTGGTGACTGTATAACACGTGCCAAATTCCATCTGCAACCATAACTGCTGAGCGGAATTTCCTGGGAATTTGCGAATAGGTATAGCCAGGGGAATGAGATTGCTGTAGAATGACCCGTAATCGAACTAATGGGAGTTTTGTCGCTGGTTCGCCACACCTAGCCTAGCCGATGAAAATCTAACAAGTAACTGACGACTGTCGGAGTGAGCTTACCTATTAGAGATGTTCAAAACGGTTCACTGAGTTGAATAGATTGATTCATATCTTTCGCTACGAGTATATATCACTCATTTCGCTCAGTGGATCTGTAGACTATATTCAGTTAAGTGTGAGTAGAGAGAGATGTCAATCAATCAGATACACACAGCCATAAGTGCGACCAATCACGCGATACGATCCCACCATTATTCTGAGATCCCAACATGTCTTCCCGACACCCTGCGAATTCTTCCGAACCGCTCCGATACCTATTCGCATCGTCTCACTCGCTCATCACGCTCGGCCGGTTTCGAATCATGAGCGGGAAAGAGCGAGCAAGGAACACTGAGATAGATGAGTTACTGAGCGAGTTGAGTGTGTTCAATGAGTTCAATCAAAAGATATATTATAGGTTCATTTAAATCACTCACTCGTGAACGACACATGTCTAGAGCGTATCGTACAGTGTAAACGGGGTTTAAGGGCAACGCGAGCTCATCCTAAATCACGGAGATTTACGGCGCCAGTAATCGTAAGACGAGCTTAGCCCTAATATAATGAAGTGGAGATACTTTAGGATTTAACGCAGGATAATCCGGGAAAAATTAGTGGGAAATCAGTTAAATTGAGTATTTAGAGGTATTTATTTATATATAAAAAAAAAAACAATCTTGCTCACAAATAATACAAAAGGTAATCCCGGTCTATATCCCGGTCAATATAAGTCTAGCAAAACTCTAATCTTGCATATCCTTGCCGTCTCGCCATCCCTTTCACTCTTAGGGGATACCGATCCCAAATCCGCGAGTAGCTTAGGGTCCGCGCCGTACCGTTGCGATAATTAGAGCCACCCCCGCGTCGTACCTAGCCTAGGATACCTAGATCTAAGAAATCTTAATTTATAATAAACCGGCATAAAAGCCCGCCGATTTGTACTATAGCATTAATCCTGTGTTTCTTTCTCACTCTGATAGGTCTTACAATTCGCACTATTTCACCTCTGCCGAAGCACATGCCCATCTGAGCATGCACACAACTAGCGCGGTGTGTGTTGTGACTCATCCGTACACAAAAAGAGATCGAGATGTGCAAGATGTCTTTGACGTGTATCATTTTCTATGTATTTGTGTCGTCATTACAGATTGGATTTTGTATGTAGTGAGTGAGAAGTGTGACTGTGTGCACGTTTCCCCCGCAAAAAGGGCAGAACGATTTGTACGGTAAGATATCGCTTGGGCTCACAGAAATAAATCTGTGCTTTGGCTCCTCCGTACCGACGTACCTATCGGAAGCCGTTGTTGAACCAATTAAATACTCTTGAGAAAATCCTCAGGTATCCTTCTTCCAAAATAACATTTGACTTCTTTTCACCGCAACGCAAATACGACGAATCTAGTCACGAACTAAATAAAGCAACTTGCACCGCCAAAACTACGGCCAAGTTCGGAAACTCGGAAGCAGACTTGCCAAAGTAAACTAACATGTTTATTCATGATAGTGTACTGTACGTATATGTGATGGATGTGTGATGGGTTTCTGATGCGGCCGAGAATGTAATATTTCTGGAGTTAAGTTTGATGGTTTGGTTTTACGTTCAACCACCTTTCATTAGGTATCTTTCTCAGAAAAGGTTTCGTTGTCTTCTAAATATATAAACCGTAAGTATTAATACACCGACCACCGACAAGAGCCGGGCTCTTAAGAGTTATGATGATGATGAAGTATTATTAACTTATTTTTACCTTAAGTGGCTCCTGTGATGTTGCTTATGTCCATGGGCGACTATGACTGCTTCCCATCAGGTGGCTCGTCTGCTTGTTTGCTGACTATCACATAAAAAAATATATATTACCAATGCATATTATTTTTCATACCTACTTCAAGACGGATTGAACTTGATCGTAACGTCACGATCAAGTAGTTACCTATTCGTATCTTTTTTCACGGAGCGTTTCGCACGTAAAGTACCTATCTGATTATCAGACTTACCTACCTAATCATTTCTGACTTTTGTACTTCTTTAATGTAATGCATAATAGACATTACTTAAATTTGATCCTCGAAACAAACCTGACATATATTATTTTCATGTTCAAATTCACACACACATTATTGCTTATTGGCTACGCAACCAATGAAGCGAAACACACAAACAAACAGTACACGATCCCCAAACTTTATGACACCGCCTAAGTTATGGGAAGAATTAGGGTCGTTTCCCAAACTTTATCGTGTCCATCCACCCGCAAGACTTTTACGAATCATAAACACGAATCTTTATAGGAGACTTTCAACCTAAAAAGCATGAGAATAGGATTGTAATCACCTTGAGATAGTATAGTAAAATTAATTCAGGCTATTTATCCATAGCGTCGAGACATTATGACGTCATCTAGCTTCCAGTAATCGTAATATTCTCGGCTTGACTAGTGTAGTTAACACTTTAATTCTCTTCGCTCGTTATTTTTTGCTTAATATACCTATCTACAACCACAATCTTCTTATATGGTCAACCGAAATAAGTGCAACTGCAATTTGCCATGTTTTTGAGTAAGTTTTTTGACTGTACATAACTTGTTGTACTAAGAAAATAACTTTTGAACCTTATTTTATCTTCAGACAGAACACAACAAGTCTCAGTTTAAACAAGTGAGTCTAAACCGTGTAATTATTTAATGTTTAATCTTATTTTATCTCAAAAAAAAAAACAAAAAAAAAAACTCATATAAGTCATCACTATCATCAGTTTCGTATCTTACAATCTTTTGGGAATGTTACTGATAACATTGGTAACTTACTAGTAGTATTCCCAAATGGAAACTATTTATTTACATACAAGATATATACAGGGGCCCTATTCGAGATGCACAACTGTCAGTTTCGGCTTCAACATCAGTTCAACAGTGGAATGAATCATTTGTTCATCAACTGTGGAAAGTATCATTTGGTACAACCAAAACTCATTCATTGAAAAAATTATTCAACAAAAATCAACTTTGTTTTCTTACTACTATACGGTTTAAAATGGCTCTGAACTCGGCGTGGTTCGGTTTGGTTTCGTTGTCACCTAACTGTGGATTGCTAATGTCAAATTTTGACATGTAATGATTTGTTCACTAGACTTTTTTGTCTATAGGCTTGGGCACCATCTTGGAGTTTTTGACGTGCAAAAGGGGAATTTGTAACATAGAGTAAAGATTTTTTTTTCAGTACATAACTTTACAGAAATTAATGACATCTTGTAAGCGATAGATGAACTAATGCGCTATGGACGACGCGGCGGCGAGTAGTGGAACTATACGTGACAATCTCCATCAATCAAAAAGGGACTACACTGCTGATGGTCGATAAAGGCTATTGTTAAATGAATTTTAACAGTACGAACACCTTATTGACAAGTGTTCTTTTTGTTGAACCCAGACCTACACGTCAAATAATGCTCGCTCCACACATTCTCCTATGAACGCTCAAAAATTGTAAAAAAAATGAAACAAATTACTCGTCACCTCTCTCTCAAGCTGCCTATTTCTAAACCACGTTCATAAATCAAGTTGTCCCAACACATTTCGTAAACCATATTCAGAAAAGTCCGTTTTTTATTACTAGGTTCGTTAGGTAGCTTACAAATGCCCGCGAAGCGGGGCTCCGTCTAGTTAAATTGCGAGGGAAAAGTTTTGTTTTTTTTTTGTCCACAAATGTGCACGAAAAAGACCTTTACGTATATCTGATGGCGACTGTACAATTCTACAAAAACAGGCAAGACTAGAATAGTTGTGTATTTAGGACAATCTTAACCTTTGGTATGCTTAGAAGCAAATCTGATTCCATATATATTCAACTTAAACATGAAGTTGTCTAGATTGCTATTTAAATAGCAATTTTTTGACGGGAGCATACGAAAGATTAAGCACGCAGTAAAAAAAAGATCAATAGCAATGTTAACCTTTTGAACGCTTTGTCACAAAAACGTCACTGTCACGCCAAGATAACCGTCGCAAGCGAGCGAATGTAAACTTTACTTGAAAGTGTCAAGGTTACTTTGACAGCGTCAGCCATAACCGCTATAGTGGTCCTTGGCGCTGTGGGCACGACTAGTAACGACCACTTTAGGGGTTCTTGGCATTCAGGGTTAAAATAAAATCAAAACTTTTTGCGTATATTATTTACTGTCATTTTGAAGTAAGTACTTAAATACCTACCTATTGCGGTGCGTGCACACCAACACGCAATTTAGAACAATTTATTTATTTATTTAAAAATTTAAATCAGGCAACAATTACAAGTCACATATTACAAATACCTTACAGACTAACATATATATAGGTATATATATATGCATTTTATAAACTTAAAAACTAAACACTATTTAGGCGACTATTTATGTCGTGTCAAGAAAAATTGATAATTAAACAATAGCATACTATTTGACTATGTACCGAGAATAATTTATTATTTAAACCGAAAACAGTAACAAATTACTTTTAGAGCGCTACCAAGTTACTTACGTTTATTATGAACTTAATTTACTAATAAATGATGTGTTTAGTTGTGTGCAATCACTACATATAATTAATTTCACAATTTTAAGCTAAACGTTTAAGAATCCGTTATCGATTTTAGTCGCAAAAACGTAAAATTGATAGATTAAGTCGGTAAAATTGTACAACTTTTGATACGTAATAGAAATAACAAGTTTCTATTAGCACGTCTTCTCATCTTGCCGTTTTACAGATAAATTTTTTGAAAACAGGATCACTAAATTAGTAATGTTTTTTTTTCTGTTGGACGTTTAGGTAATCGCGCGTAAAGCACTGATTTTGTCGCTCTTATTTGTAAATTTCGTAAAGTTTGGACTGCTAAAAATGGTAATTTTGTATTACACATATCCTGTACAGACTAAATTTTTATTATTATGACTTTGAAGTAGTGTAAATGAAAGTTAGATGAAATCAATTTTCTCCAGAAATTACTTCAAAACAAGTGACAATTTCTCTGAAAATAGACATAATTTCAACGTAATTTTGATACTTCAATAATCTACAAAATTTGCTGAAACTATTCTTATACATCATTTTGTATAATTTACCATTTTAATTTTTATGAATTTTTAAAAACTGCCCCTTCTCTTCATATATTACCAGTGACGCACGCTCGCGACCTCATTATTAAAACGCATGATGAGAATACGTGCTAATAGAAACCAATACTTGTTATTTAGATAATTACGTAACAAAAGGTGTACAATTTCAAAGACTAAAATCTATCAATTTTACATTTTTGATCTAAAATCGTTACCGGGCTCTATCAATGGACTGTACATTTTTAGGGTTCCGTACTTCAAAAGGAAAAAACGGAACGCTTACTTATAGGATCACTTGTGCGCCTGTCTCTGTCTGTCCGTCTGTCACAGCCTATTATCATAAGCCGTTTCGCTTGTCTAAGACATTTTTACTATTGGGTCGTGTTTAAACTCCAATTTCCCCCTCTCGTGTGACGCTTCGGGCCTTCGGCCCTACGCGGAGCTCGGCCTTCGGCCTTCGACAGTATCAACCAATATGAAAGCACGTTATGCTCTATGGCAAATCGCAACGCCAGAGAGCATGACGTATGAAAGCCACTAGGGATCTATTTACTCACTAGGAGGATATAACAAAACGGAGACGCCACGTCTGTAATTTTCTGTACAGAGATCGATATAATTATGTTTTGTAGAAGATTTGGAGCTGAAACCTGACTACGGTAAACGATAGTAGTTCGCCCCGAACTGAGAACTCACTTTTCGAAAAACCTATAGAGAAGATTTATATGTTCATATTATTTATATTTATCTACATCTGCTTAAGTACCTATTACATTTTTGACGCAATTGAACACAATATGTACAAATTCATAACACGTGCCGTTTCTTACAATTTTAACTACTAATTAATATGTAATATGTTAAAGGGCCACTTAAATCCCCAATTCTTATATCAATTTTCATTATGATCCGCGGGCTTAGCACGGTAGCATTTTTATCGCCTGTCACCATGCATGATGTTCTATTCTAACAAGTATGTAAGTGCAAAAGTGGCAGGCATAGTGACAGGTGATAAAAATGCAACCATGCTGACACCGCAGGGCAAAAATTAAGGAATTCAAGATGGTGGCCATTATTTACAATTTTGACTTCGGATTACTATGACAAAGCCTTTCGAATCCTCAGATACATAGTTGGACCAAGATAAGTCTGCAACAATTTAAATAGCAAACGTAGTGCAAGTGTTATTTAAACGTCATAATTACATAGGAGTTTAATGTTTAAAATAACGCACTGCGTGTGCTACCAAAATCATTGCAAACTTTTCTTGGTCTAACTCTATACATTTTTTAACATGCTCATACCAAGAATAAAGAAATTCAAGATAGTGACCATGCTTTACAATTTTAACTAAGAATTCGTATAAGTATGTATTATCATTACAATATTAAGCGGCTTCTCAGATAACAAAACTTTCTGAAGAATGAGAACAAATTAAATTATTTATAGAAAATATTTTAATTTGTGACAATTCATAATGTGACATGTTGTGGAGTATACGAGTTACTGACACACTTTTACTGCTGACTGTACGAGACCTTTCTAATGAACCCAAACTCGATGTGTTTGTGTTTTTCCATAGAAGAGTTACGTTTGCTACTTATTCTGACTGGTTCATCAGATCAGCTCCATGTTAGCATATTATTGCATTGTCTTGGGAATTACGGATGTACTCCAAATTTCAACTGAATCAGACATCGGCAAGTGGTTCAAATTTAAGTTTCAAGATTTCAAGCACACACAAATACAAAGATAGTTTGGATATACGGCGTCAAGCTAAATAAAAGTGTGTAATAAAAATGTGTGAATTCTAAGAAATAATCATAATGGCCTGGGTAAACTCTGGAGGTTGATAGTTGATGTTGATGTCGTTGTCTCCGGATGACGACCAAAAGCATCTGGTTGGGTAATACGGGCGGACGGGCATGACGGAAGAGTCATCCTGTTCTGTATTCATCGTCATTCGTCATTACGTCCCTGTAAAAATAGTTATTTGTTATACAAAGGGGCAAAGTTCTTGTTTAACTGCTTGTGCTAATATTGATACCCGAGCCAGCGAAAGACATCGAAATGAAACCACGAGCGTAGCGAGTTCGATAAGTTTGATAAGTGGAATCTTGAGCGTTGCTAGGGTGTCAAGGCCTCGTGCCGTAACAAATTTTACCACTAAGTGAAACACAAGATTTTTCACCACACCAACGCAAGGAAAATACTAACTGAAAAATATCAAACAAAATCAAACCAAAATCATATCCAAATGAACGTTATACTAAACTTGTCATACAAAATCATCATTTAAAAGTAAATTCTACCGGCTAACATAAGGAAACAACTCAAAATTTGCATCAGATTACTTTGCCTCACCAGTGGATAAAATGCAATTCATGAATTAAATAATCATTTATTTTGCCTCCCATAGAAGTGTTAGTAACAAAAACTTAAATACTAATGTTGTTTAACAGTTAATTACTTAATATGCCACTTTTTCATCAGTGTGCCTATTAGCCAAGGTGACCATTGTTTGTGCTACGACAACGAAATGCTTTGTGTCCCTCTATCACTCTTCCATATGACTGCGGTAGAGAGACAGCGTTTCGTTGTCGTAGCGAAAATGATTGTCTTGGCTAGGCACCCAGAGCAATGTTATATTCAATGCACAGTGCACATAGTGAAAACTGTTTTTTCTACATGTAACGCTTCTTAAAAGCTTAGAGCGCTGGTGGCCTAGAGCGGTAAGAGCGTGTGACTTTCAATCCGGTCGCGGGTTCAAACCCCGGCTCGTAACTGAGTTTTTCGGAATATATGTACCAGTCACTTTTCGGTGAAGGAAAACATCGTGAGGAAACCGGACTAATCCTAATAAGGCCTAATACTTTATTTACCCTCTGGGTCAGATGGCAGTCGCTTTCGTAAAAACTAGTTCCTATGTCAATTCTTGGAATTAGTTGCCAAGCGGACCCCAGGATCCCATGAGCCGTGGCAAAAGCCGGAACAACGCCAGGAAGATGATGAACGTTTCTTTAAAAAAATATGTTCCCTGTAGCCCTACTCAAAATTTAAGAGTACTTACTTAAGTATCAAGATTATAGTACAGATGTACACATACCAACACTAACACATATTAAATGAATCTATTTTTTTAAGTAAAGAATTATGTACAATATTGTCAAGGAGGGTAATGTAGCAACTGTATGTATGTATGTAAAAATTATACAACACAACATTAAAAAATGATACTCACTTCTTCCCGATTTGACGAGCAAACACGGCCTGCCATTACATCGAGCAATCTTATAAGAGCATCATGCTGCCTTGACATGTGCTGTAGCAGGCTGTTGGTCGTGGTTTGATACTGTTTGAACTGCTCATCACGTGAGGTTATGAGCCTCACAACCTGCTCATGAAGCCGAGTGTTATGGGCTTCATGGGACGTGATGAGCAGTTCCATGTTCCGCGCGACGCGGAGCATAGCCTGCCCCAATGTAGCGTCGTTGGCCGCATGGCGACGCTCTAGGTCCTGGATTGACGCTTCTGCCGTTTCCAGGGCACTAAGGGCAGGGTATGCTGTAATAAAAATAATTAGGTACATAACTCGTACAACTACTAAGGTAGTGGCACTGTGGCACCAATACACAAATGACTAAGCGATGGCCCCAACTTTTTTTTACATGATTCAGCCCATAATCCAACCTAATTAACTACCCTAACCTAATTAACCTACTCCCAATCCTTTAATTACTAAACAACATTTTAGTAATGAATATGCTTGTGCCGCACATTGGTGGCATCCCGCCTTAAAGTTGCTATGTGTGATTGAAAACTAATATATATTAAAAATCCGGCCAAGTGCGAGTCGGACTCGCGCACGAGGGGTTCCGTACTTAAATATTTATTTTATTCAGTTTTTAGTATTAAATTTGTTGTTGTAGCGGCAACAGAGATACATCATCTGTGAAAATTTCAACTGTCTACCTATAGATATCACAGTTCATGAGATATAGCCTGGTGACAGACGGACAGACAGACAGATAGACAGTCCACTGTTTAAGTTATAGGGTCCCGTTTTTTACCCTTTGGGTACAGAACCCTAAAAACATAAAAACACGCAATCGTCGACATTCCGAGCTTTTTAAAGTATGTTCTCAAGCTCTGCATACATTTGAGAGTCTGACCGGAAAGAAAAGAGTCATAGAATAGATATATCAATTCCCGTATATAGAGCGCTGCATGCTGATGGGACTGTAGTATAAATAGATACATAATATTAAAGGACAATTTAACACAGATTGAACTAGTTTCACAATAAGTTCAATAATAAGGCTACTAGACGACGATGTATGTATATGAATACTTTTATACATAGAAAACATCCAGAACTCAGGAATAATTCAACTGGGGAACAAATTAAATTATTTTTATGAAATTATTTATTTTTATGGTTTTTTAGATAGTCGCACTACTGTATATAAATTTTAAACTAAAATAGATATCAGACACTAAATAAAAAGTGACCAAGTCCACCGGTAGCCGAGGCGGGAATCGAACCCACGTCTTCAGCTTTTATTAT